>NC_082710.1:116929439-117247641 GCF_030144855.1 Hypanus sabinus | reverse complement strand
AAATCAGCTGCCAGAAGGGAAGAAGCTGCTCCTGAATCGTTGAGTATGTACTTCCTTCCTGAGGGTAGCAATGAGAAGAGGCCATGAAGAGAAAGTGGAGTATGGAATCAAATCAGGAACGTGAGTGTGGGCAGATGGTAACAGTCAGTGGAATAGGCCCAGTGGATGGACTGTATGGGTGAAAGGCAGATGAAGAGAGTGAAGTAGGGGGATGACAGGGAATGAGACAAAGTGACTGGAGGCTGGGGTGAGTGTGGAAAGATCTGGGAGGTGGGGGAACAGTTTACCTAGTATTGGAGAATTCAAAGTAATGCTGATTGTGATGAGAAATTCTAGGTCAGCAGAATATTTTCAATGGATATAATTTGTGTTGTCTTTTTCTAATATAATAAAGGAAATCATAGCATTTCAAGAGGTGGGATAACATAGCATTTAAGTAATTAATGGGCATTCTCAGAGCTGGAATATTGATCCAGATAGAGTAGTTTAAATTTACTGACCTGTAAGGTATCAAATAACAAGGCAAAGAAAGGAGTCCAAATATAACTTAATATTTCTTAGCTTTCCAGTCACTAAAGCCTGAATGTGTACCACTGTCTTTATATTCCAACCAATCACTCCTCATAAGATTCACAGCTTGGATTTGAATACTACTTGTGTGGCATAGAACAGAACTGAATGGGGAGTCTTTAGAGTTCCAAACTCAGGAACTTCCTTCTCAAAATGATTGTTTTTTAGGTTGTCACCACTAATAACTCAGACAACCCTTCCTTTATATGATCTTTCATTCAATCTTCTCAAGACTTTCATTGCTTTTAGCTGAATCCAGGAGCTCATGATTCTGAAATCAATCATTGAAGAACTGAACAACACAACACATTTGTTTCCCATTCCCTTTTTCTGTCCTGATCTTAGACCAAGGTCCTATCAACTTTGGTTACCCATCACAATTAACTTCCAGGATAGGATGAACAGGGACATGCATTTGCTTATTGGCCAGACCAGGGGTCGGCAACCCGCGGCTCCGGAGCCGCTTGCGGCTCTTTCATCTCTGTGCTGCGGCTTTGGAAAATAAATGATGAGTATTTAATTAAAATGTATTTT
This sequence comes from Hypanus sabinus, assembly GCF_030144855.1. NCBI lineage: Eukaryota > Metazoa > Chordata > Chondrichthyes > Myliobatiformes > Dasyatidae > Hypanus > Hypanus sabinus. Next base: position 117,246,537 of record NC_082710.1, on the reverse strand, counting down.
ATGTTAGTTTGTTAGTTTTTGAAATGTAATTCTAAATTTGAAGATTATGGTGATCTTGTACAATCTAAATAAAACGTTGTGGCGACACATTTCCTGGCACATCTGAACCGGCTCACAATTAGCCAGCGTTCCGGCTAAGGGAGATAGCCTACGGGGGTTTGTGAGTACTTGTCTTTTGGAGCATCCGTGTCCACGGGGGGGAGGGTTGAGGGAGGCTTAAAAGCAAGGCTGTTTAGTTCGAATAAAGTTATCTTTGACTGCAGTTTACCGACTCCGTGTCGTTATTTTAGCACTGCGTGTAGCACACCGCTACAACGTGTTTTTTATCGCTATTAATATGTCACCACTGCCAATGCCTGACACCCGCCACTCCCCTAAGCACCGATCCATCTCTACTGAATATGACTGCATTGGCAGGTGTGAGTCAACCTGATCTTGAGATGGAACTGGCCGACACAGCCGACAAAGACATATGGGTGTCCAAGTTTAGACGCTTGACAGCAGACCTTGAAGATGTTGCCCGTCAGAAGGCCGTTCTTGCTCAGATAGAGTGATATTGAAAACCTTCCCAAACGGACAAACTTGTGTTCGAAACATGGAATGCTATCCCCGACATTTATGTAAACATTAAAAAGTATGTGCTTGGAGTCCTGTCGATCTTTGGATCCACATATGTATGTGAGCAGGTGTTCTCCAACATGAACTTTATTAAAAACAAACATCGCGCACGCCTCACAGATGACAGCCTGCGATCCTGTGTAAAGATGAAGGTGGCGTCATACAGCCCTGATGTGCAGACGCTCTGCGCTGAGGTTCAGGAGCAGAAATCCCATTAACCAAGTATGATAAATATTTTAATTGCCTATTATTTTACATATATTCATATTTTTTCATGGTTCAGTGAAATAGTCCTTTTATTTTTCAGGTTGACAGCTGGCTGACGTTATTTTTAGTTTGCTGCTGGCGGACAATTTAAGTTTGGCGTTTTTCATAAATACAAAAAGGACTCAAATAGACATTGAGTATTTTACTTAAAAGTAACCTTCAACCCAACGTCTTTTTCTCGGAGTTCAAAATGTTTTTGTTGCATGCAGAAATGTAATTTCGTTTTCTCTGCAGGAGTTCATCAATTTCATAAATGCAACACATTATAGTTTGTTTATACATAGCATAAAGGCAAAAAAAAACGTTGTATGCAGTGTTATTTCATTTTAAATGTCAAACGGGTTTTGTGGCTCCCAGTGTTTTCTTTTCTGTGGGAAATGGGTCCAAATGGCTCTTTCAGTGGTAAAGGTTGCCGACCCCTGGGCCAGACAGTTCTGTTATTGTAAGGGGGTGTCCTGCTTCACAATTTATCAAATTGTTTTGTCTATAGAATGACAGTCCTAAAACATCATATACTTTTTCTGCTCTCCTGATGGCTCATGGTGGAATGAGTTATAACGGCATAGTTTGCAATGCTATCTCATCACAATTCTACTTCATCTCTTTGAGAAAGACCTAGAGTTGATCACACAACTTTTCCGCATTGTGCTCTTTCTTCTGCAGTCAACAGTATCTCTTTTCAGTCAGTGTCTTCCCAAATCCTGATCAGACACTTGACATCTTTTTTTCAGTTACACAGCTGTTGGGGAACATAAATTCAATGGTAGGTAAATCCAAGATGAAAAGCAGGTAGGAAGATACTGCTCTACTGCAAGAATCGACTAGTTTTCTAGGTTCCTTCAAGAAAAGAAATATGCCATCTTTACACCCTCTGATGAGTAAGTGATTTGAAACTCACTGATGTGATGGAATTTTATCTCTTTCCTCTGTTCAGGAATAGCTGAGGATGGACAATACATCTCAGCATCAGATACCCGGTTAACAAATAACAGAAAATGAACAACTTGCTGCCCATTATCATACAGCTGAGACAGATTAGAATGGTTCACATTGCCACCAATTTCATAATGGTTGGTGAAGAAGACTAACCCATCTATGATATTAGAGGAGATGTGTCCCTCTCATTGAACACTGAAACTCCTCACTCTCTAATTAATTAGCATACCAGCAACAGGAGGGTTCTGATGTTCCTGACCTCAAGCCAATATTCAATTGAATATTGAATGTGAGCATTACAGCAAGGCCTGTTTCAGTGAGATGAATAGTTTAAAATTATGGAGGCAATTTGGCCACAGGTCATGCAAACTTACCACCGTCCCTGCATTTAAATTCTCTGCCAATATCACTCTGGATCATGGTGGGTTTGGATACGTTTGTTAAAACACTAGTCCTGACAGTCCATTAGAATTCATAGTGCACAGGGAAAACAGTATGGCGTACTATGGAAAAAGTGTGAATACTTTATTTAGAAGTGTAGAAAAGAAATGGAAAAAGATTGGAAAAGGTTTTATCGGTATTTAAAAATATATATCACCATTGTTCTATTCAAAAGTCTTCTGCCTACCATTACTGCCTAGAATTTGTATATCATCCTTTCCTACTAGCCAAACCCTGTACTCAGCATAATGCTAATACATCAATAAGCTGTTGTAGTCAGCCAAACATATCTTAGCAGCAATGCAATGGCAGCTTAGAACCTGGATCATGTACTAAATGGGAGCTATGTATATTTTAGTGGGAACCAAAAATAAAACTTGCATTACCACTGGGAAGGGCTTTCCACATGGGTGCCACAAAGCAGCAGAACAAAAGAGTGAGGCAGAATATTGGAGTGAGCTAATATGGTGTGTGTGTGTGTGTGTGTGTGTCCCCACACACCTTTACCAGTACAGTAGTCTACTTCACAAAACTGTTGGTTAGAGGATGATACAGTGGCGTAATGGTTAGCACAGCTCTTGGCAATAGCAGTGACGCAGGTTCAATTACTGTCACTGTCTGCAAGGAGCTTCTATGATATCCTCGTGACTGCATGGGTTTTCTCTGGGTACTTCGATTACATCCTACTTTCTACAGATGTACCAGTTGGTAGGTTAATTGATCATTGTAAATTGTCCTGTGTTTAGTCTAGGTTTAAATCGAGGGTTGCTGGGTGGCATGACATGAAAGGCCTATTCTGCTCTGTATCTCAATGAATAAAATATTAAAAATAATGATTACAAATCTTGAGATCACGTCATGTAGCACTTAGAAAAATGTATAAAATGTCTGAAATTAGCAATGGAAGAAGCAGTAATGAAGTTTCAAGTATCCTGAATGTTAAGAAATGAAGCTGGCAGATGTTAGAATAGAAACCCTTTAAATGACAGTTCATTGCTGTGTGCTAGAAAGTGTTCTTTTTTTTATAGCATTCATTACGGGTCATGGGTAACACTTAACATGCCAATAAAGGAGGAAATGTATGGTTTGCAAGCTGTGCATCACATTGGGAAAATGTCAGAGCCCAAATGTGATTTGCATGTGTTTCAAGGTCAGGTTTCTGATAGATATGATTTCATCCTGAACTGATTACTAATTGTATTATAGCTGATCAAAGATTCAAAGTACATTTATTATTAAAGTATATATGCAGTATAAAACCCTGAAAATGATCTTCCCCAAAGACAGTCACAAAACAAAGAAGCATGGAACCAACCCGTTCAAAGATAAACATCAAACATAAGAATGCCCTCCCGCTACGCACAAATAAAAAAGCATAAATGGCAATAAAAATGAACACAGAATATAAAAACAGAAAATCTAAAGGCATATTTCAGTACAGTTCAGCTTAGTGTTCATTATCTGCTGGCTGCCCTGATTCAAGAACTGCCCAAAAGTAGTAACAAAAAAAGAGTAAAAACAAAAATCTGACTCATTTGCATGTACAATTTGTACCAATGGGTCATATGTCAATGTGTACATGTGATTTATGACATTGTATGATAAGGCTTGTGCCATACATTGGGGCCTCTCAAGAGGATGGCAGCCTGTGCAATGACAGTTCCAACCTGTGGTCTTTGGGTGTCCCTGCAAACAGGCATAGCAATGCAGTTAAAAGAAAACCTAAAATCTGCAGCCATTGGCAACCTAAAACAAAAATGAAAATGTTGAATGAAGTCAGGAACTTCAGTGAAGGTAAGTTATTTTTTAACTCCTGGCTCTTTGAGCTTCCATCCACACAACTAGAATTGACAACTGGATGAAGTAATTATAATTACAATTGATATCGCTCCCAGGTGAGAAGGTCTCATCCTCAGCCAAACTCCATGTGCTGAGGGGAAAGCTTATAGAGGTAATCTTGAAGCTTAAGGGATATTATCTGTTCCAATATGCTTAATTCATTCTTCATGCTAGAGCTGCTGAGAGGAACGGCAGTGATCATGACTTGTATTGTTCTTTCTGTATTTTTCTTCTGCCTTGATCAATAAAGCCCTGACAAAAAACTCCTGGTGCGGTCTTTTATATATTGGTGAGACCCAACGCAGACTGGGAGACCGTTTCGCTGAACACCTACGCTTGGTCCGCCAGAGAAAGCAGGATTTCCCAGTGGCCACACATTTTAATTCCACGTCCCATTCCCATTCTGATATGTCTATCTATGGCCTCCTCTACTGTCAAGATGAATCCACACTCAGGTTGGTGGAACAACACCTTATATACCGACTGGGTAGCCTCCAACCTGATGGCATGAACATTCTCTAACTTCCGTTAATGCCCCTCCTCCCCTTCTTACCCCATCCCTGACATATTTAATTGTTTGCCTGTTCTCCATCTCTCTCTGGTGCTGCCCCCCTTTTCTTTCTCCCGAGGCCTCCCGTCCCATGATCCTTTCCCTTCTCCAGCTCTGTATCACTCGCCAATCACCTTTCCAGATCTTAGCTTCATCCCAGCCCCTCCGGTCTTCTCCTATCATTTTGCATTTCCCCTCCCCCCACTACTTTCAAATCTCTTAGTATCTCTCCTTTCAGTTAGTCCTGACGAAGGGTCTCGGCCCGAAACATCGACAGCGCTTCTTCCTATAGATGCTGCCTGGCCTGCTGTGCTCCACCAGCATTTTGTGTGTGTTGTTTGATTTTCCAGCATCTGCAGATTTCCTTGTGTTTGCACCTTATATTCCGTCTGGGTAGCCTCCAACCTGAAGGCAAGAACATTGATTTCTCTAACTTCCGTTAAAGCATCTCCTCCCCTTCTTACCCCACCCCTTATCTTTCTATTTATTTATTCCCCTTTTTTTACTCTCTCTCTCTTTTCTCTCTCTGTTCCTCTCACAATCACTTTTTGCCAGTTCTGCATCTTCCCCTGGTGCTCCCCTCCCCCCTTTTTTCTCCCTAGGCCTCCTATCCCATGATCCTTTCCCTTCTCCAACTCTGTATCCCTTTTGCCAATCAACTTTCCAGCTCTTAGCTTCATCCCTCCCCCTCCTGTCTTCTCCTGTCATTTCGGATCTCCCCCTCCCCCCTGCCATTTCCATATCTCTTACTATCTTTTATTTCAGTTAGTCCTGACGAAGGGTCTCGGCCCGAAACATCAACAGTGCTTTTTCCTATAGGTGCTGCCTGGCCTGCTGCATTCCACTAGCAACTTGTGCATGTTGACAGAAAAACCTGGTCTTTTTGGTATTAGAATATTGTCTGAATGATTATATGAAAAGAAATACAAATAATGCAACACTTTCAGAAAGCTAACAGATCAAATCCTTTATAATAGTCTGTAAAAAGGTGAAAGGAAAAAGAGCAATGTTCCATTTCTCAAACAGAAACAGAAATACCCTTCCATCTTTCTCCAGCTAACTATCGATGTATCTTTCTGTTCCTTTCTGCTACATATTTCAATCAGCTACCTCTTAAAGCCATCTGTATTAAACATTTCCAGATGTAGCAACATATCCTAATCTTTCTGCATAAAAGAGAAAAGAAATATACATTTCTTTTTGGATTTATTAGCAACCATCTCAGCTCTGCTTCCATTATTTTTACCTTATCAACTACATTAAACATTTCATAACCTTAAAAAAGAGCAACTTCATTAGCTTAAGCTGAACAAAGAATACCAGCCTGCTCAAACTTTTTTGATAGATGCAATATTTCAGTTCTGATTTTTTTTTTTGTAACTTTAACTTCTATGTACTTATAACTCAAAGCCAAGAAGTATTAGCATTTCTCCAAATGTAGTCCAATTCCATTCTACATATTTAAATTATATCTTCTGTTTTCAGTCTCATCCTCTAGATATAATCATTGTTTTTCTTTCTGTTTTAAAGGCTTGATACTTATAATTATGATTTGATGATTTACATTTGCAGATGTTTCTGTTTCTTTTAAATTAACACATTATACCCTAGTTGAATGGTCATGTACCTTGGTAGAAGGAATAAAAGCATAGACTATGTTCTAAATGGAGCGAAAATTCAAAAATCTGAGATACATAAGGTCTTGGAAGTTCTCCTGCAGGATTCCATGAAGGTCAGTTTGCAGGTTGAATTGATGGTGAGGAAAACAAATGCAATGTTAGCATTCATTTCAAGAGGACTGGTATATAAAAGCAAGGATGTAATGGTGAGGCTTTACTTGGAGTATTGTGAGCAGATTAGAGGCCCCTAGTTAAGAAAGAATGCACTGACATTGAAGAGTATTCAGAGGAGGGTCGTGAGAATGTTTTCAGAATGAAAAGGTTATTATACGAGCAGGGCCTGCACACTCTGGAATTTAGAAGAATGAGGGGATATCTCAATGAAACCTGTCGAATGTTGAAAAGCCTATATAGAGCAGATGTGAAGAAAAGTTTCCTTTAGTGGGGTGAGTCTAGGACCAAATGGCACAGCCCCAAATTAGAGGGATATCCATTTAGCACAGAAATGAGAAGCCAGAAGGTGGAGTATCTGGAGATTTCATTGCCACAGACAGCTGGTGAGGCCAGGTTACTGGGTGCACTTAAGGTGGTGGTTGATATGTTCTTTATCAGTCAGGGTGTGAGAGGTTATGGGGAGAAGGCAGAAGAATGGGGTTGAAAGGGAAATGGAAATGGTGAATCAGACTCGATGGGCTGAATGGCTGCTCCAAAGTCTAATGTTCAAACATCGAATGCTGAGATACATTCATGGAAGGATCATCAACCAAAGCAGGAGGAAAACAAGTTTGCAGTGACTACCAGGAGCTGGAGGATGAGGAAGAAAAAGGGTCCTTCTATTTGGAGAATTTACTTCTACCTCTAGATGGAGTGATTCACAAATGTGAATGAAAATTATGCAAATGAAGTCTCAGCTGGATGTCATACAAAACTGCGTCACCGTGCGTCCAAGATCTTGCATGCTGTTAAATGCCAAGAACATGAAATCTAAGAGTAGACTTTGAACAACAAAACTGTCTCCCTGTTTTTGATCTAAATTTTATTTTTCAATGCTGTTGAATGGTATAGCATACGAAAGTGATTGATTGTGATCAAAATCCTAGACACATAACTCTCCAATTTTGTACGCACTGAGATAAACTGCAATCAGCTCTTTGGTCATTATTTATACCAATAAACCACTCTGGTACAATCAAATCATTCACTTTCAGACCACAAGTGTACCAAGGTAATTAAATCCTTCACAATTTCAAGTCTTTTCCCGTTAAGAAATTAGCAATAATTGGGTTGCTGGGTGATGTGGGTTTTACGGCCAGATGGGACTGTTCTGCTCTGTATTGCTAAATAAATAAATAAATAACACTTCATTTCATCTTTATTGGTATTGAGGAAGAGAATGCCTAAAGATATGTGAGCATGTCAGGTCAAGAACACCAGAATATCAGTGAGATGTCAGTAATGTCTTATAGTGCCCCATCTTACTTATTGCTCATGCAAGCTGAATTACTTGAAGCATATTTGGTTATAGATCACATACCCAAAATAGAACAGAAAGGTCTGGCCAATGTCAAAATAACATTTGCTCCTCTCACCGTGAATTAAATACATGCAATTAATTTCAACGTTGTTCTAGTTAGAAGATAACAGCCTCTCAGCACAAAGTAGCAAAAATAATATATGAATGATGGCCTCGGCTAATGAGGTTGTAAAGATGGCCTCTTTCCATAATGCTTTTGCCCAACATCACAAGGTTATAGAGTCATAGAAAGGCCCTTCTGCTCAACATGCTGAACTAATTGCCTACCTGAGCTACAAGCAGAAAATGTTGGAAGAACTGGGCAGAATCTATGGAGGGAAATCAACAATCAAGGTTTTGGGCTGAGATCCTTCATCAGGTTTGGTCACTCCCTTTTACTGAGTGAGCAGAACTGCAAGTGCATTCTCACCAATGTTTTGTTTGCTATAAATGTTATCCAAACTCTCATACTCAATGCCTGGACAAATGAGGGCAAGTGTGCCAAGTGACTTCTTCACCACTCTGTTTATCTGAGTCACTCAGCTACAGGGAAATGCGTACTTCTACCCCGAGGCTTCTGTGTTCTACAACACTCTCCAGAGTTCAGCTATTCACTGTTTCAGTCCTGTCTTGGTTTAACTTCAGAAAATGCAACTGTTTGCCCTTCTCCAAATTAAATTGCATCTGTCATTCTGTGACCCACTTTCCCAATTGTTTGAGATGTTTTTGCAATCATAGGTAACTATCTTCTCTGTCCACTATATCACCGATTTTGCTGCCACATTCAGGTTCATTTATTCATCACAAGAATCTGGAAATATACAGTGAAATAAGTCATTTGCATTAACAACCAATACATCCTAAGGATGTGCTGGGGGTGGACTTATTAGTGTCCCACTCATTCTGGTGTTAACATAGCTGACCACCAGGTTTTCAGAACAACACAAGGAACAACTACTACTAGATTGATATAAGCCCCATTCCTCCCTAATCACCCATCTACCCAGATGCACTCACATATAGTCCTCCAACCTCACAGCTGTCTGTCTCCATCCTCCTGTGGACTTGCAGATATTGGGTCTTCAACTTACCCTATTGGACTTGCAGACTCACAGACCCAGGACTGCCCAGCAGGCCTTGACTTCTGATCCACCTTGGGTCTTTTGTATCAACCCAGGTCTCACTGGTTCTGAATGACAATGTAAGAGGATGCTGGATAAAGTGCCTTAACTCCAGGTCTTGTACGGGTCTGAAGAATGGAACCCTGAACACTAGGCCCTGAACTCCAGTTTTGCGGACTCCTGTACCTAAAGATTCACCAGCGTTCTACCCAAATGGAACTCCATCCCAAGACCCCACCGATAGCTCATTGAATGGAGAGGGTGATGGTACCATCCCTAGGCCCCTTTGGTCTGCTGGCCTGACATCCATCCACTGATGTCTGTCATCCCACGTCCATGCTAACTACACTCTGTTGTGAATGTAGATGATGCACAGAAGGTGTACCCAGCACTGATCCATGTGGCACACTGCTGGTCACTGGCCTCATGTCAAAAAAACTACCCTCCATTACTACCCAATTTTGGGTCCAATTGGCTAGCTCACCCTGGATCCCTTGTGATCTAACCTTCAGGATCAGCCTACCAAATGGAACCTTGTCAAAGGCTTTACTAAAGGTCACCCTGCCCTCATCAATCATCTTGTTCACCTTTAAAAAAAATCAATTAAATTTGTGAGAAATTATTTCCTATGACTATCCCCAATTTTTGATTTTCTAAGTATAGATGGATCCTGTCCCTCAAAATTATCTTCAGTAACTTTTTTACCACTGATGTTTGGGTCACCAGCCTTTAGTTCCCTGGCTTGTTCTTCAGGCCCTTCTTAAAAAAAAGGTGCATATCTACCTTTAAGTCTTCCAACATCTCATCTCATTCTCTCTGCCAGAAACCCAGAAACCTTCCTGCAATATCCTTTGGGATCCATGCAGCTTTATGAACTTTCAGATCACTGGCACTTCATCTTTTTTAATATGGATGTGTTTCAAAACCTCACTACTCTAGTCCCTAAATTCAATTCCATGACTTTTCCAGATTTTCAGATGAGCTGGGACTACTAGGAAGGATTTTTTTTTGTCTCCTAACTTCACCTAATTTCTTATGCATTGTTTTAACATTCCTTTCCTGCAATTATTTTATAATTATGATCATCAACATTCTGAGATCTCTTGGAAAGGTACAGTATAATTATTGAATGAGTGACAGGTATATCAATTACCCTTGTATGCCAGGAGATGTAGACAAGAGAATCCTAGCAACCACCACCCCCCACAACCCCTCTCCTGCCATCTCCCTGCTTTCTGTTAGTCAGAATATTTATACTTGTGTGTCGACAGTTGAAGTTGTGAAGTGTTATTAGCCTCAAAATAAATTCATCACAATAACTTCTGGAAAACAGGCAGTGACATGTAGAATTCTGTGTTGATAGTTACATACCTGCTGGACACTGTGTGAGCAAGATTTGCTTTGACTCATGTGGGGCACAGCACTGTACATAGACAGACAAAAGCAAAATGAACTCAGAAAGGTCAGGAATTCTGCCGTATCATCTTGTCCATTCACTTTGTTGCTGTTGTTTATGGGGAAGGAAGGCAGCTCATATTAAATGTAATATACCTGATACATTTTTGGACAACAGTCTGATAGCACATGCCCAGTGGTGGCTGAATGAGCCTCACTACATAAAATGGAGCCAAGCATGGATATGTCCTGTTATCCTTAGGTTATCTACTAAAAACAACTGCAGATCCATCACAGCCTTTCTACAAAACAATTGAAAAAAATCATTTAAAAAAATCACTTGCACTAATTTATAAAGAAAAACACATTGCATTCCTGAACAGTTGTCATTTAGGACAACATGCAACACCACAAGCAGTCCACTGCAGGCCTCAGTCATCCCAATTATTCTTTATTCCTGAACCCACCCCTCTTTATGTTAATCAGTTCAATCTCCCAATTACTTTCCTTTGACCTTTGTTACGGTCCCCTTTGTAAGTCCCCATTCAACAATTCAATGAGCCCAAAGCAATGATAATCGTTTACTTTCCTGGTCACTTTCATAAGGTGGCTCAAACCCTAATCATTGAAATATTTGTGTGTCTGAAGGACTTGCTGCAAGTCTGGAGTTGATTGGGCCAATGATATATTAAGACATGTGTATCTCAAACCAATTAAGGGAGTTGCAAGAATCTGTTACATCCTTACCTTGAAGAGGCAACCAATTAATTCACCCTTGATTACCTTGAGCCTTCAAGCCTCATTGCAATATATCAGGATATTCAGAGTGAGCTGCTTTCACAAGTTGTATATCCCAGATAAGCTCTGAGCTGTTTACTTGATGGCTTTTGCACTTGCTAAGTTCCTAAGGCCTCCAGGACGACCACGACAGTGTTGTGGTTTGGAGGTTTATATGCCTCAATGTCCCAGAGAGCTATGTTGACTGGAGTCAGAGCTTTATTTCCTTGGCCACCCATGCCACACAGGTCAAAGGGTAGGGGCCTGACTAAGAGTGGCCTACCAGTCCTCTAGGTTCAGTGGATCAGCTCAGGCCTAACAATCCTGACTGGTAAAAGAAAACTGTTGTGGAATAAAGAAGGCTTCTACTTGTGAGTGTCCAAGGACAGACAGAGATGGAGGATCTGCACTAATGCCCTAAAAGCCGAGGCATACCAAGTAGCAAGTAAGGAAATGATGGAGAACAACATCAGGACAATGACCAATCATATCGTATGTCCGTTTCTGAAAATACACTAATTTTTAAAATTGTGCTCTATTTTTGTTGACAATAGTTAATATCAACCTATAGCGATCAGTGAGAATTCTGGAAGTGCTTCAGGCCAGTCAAGATAACCAAGCATAAAATGGGCATTAACACACTAATGCAAGAAAATAGAAGCAGTAGGAGGCCACCACAACCCCAAAGCCATGGCTGATCTATGCGGGCCTCAGCTCCTCTGCTGATGTGGGGTGTATTGGGCTGGGACTTTTGGTTTGATGGTGCCCAATATTGCAAAAATCACGTCGTCCTGAGAGCACGGTGACAAGCAACTTATAAGCTCATGTGCATATATGGCATAGATTCTTGTGACTGTGAAATCCCCCAAGAAAGTAAATAATATAATAGCATGAAAGATGCAGATGAACATTTTTAAGAACAATTATTGGAAATTGCTTTTGATGGCCAGCTATGTTTTATCAGTAATGAAATAGTTCTCATAAGCGACTGCTTTTGTACATGATTTGAGATTTTTATTAAAATCACACTTTAGCATGGGAAAAATATTGAGACCATGCGGCTTATAAATATGTTTCCCTAATTTATTTTAGTGTACTTATTAAAGCGCCTTCAAACATAGGGCAATGGGGCAATATTTTATTTATTTCATCTTTTTATACAAAAGTTGATTTTGTTATCAAATAGTAGCCAAAGATCCAATGTGATGATATGAAAATAATGATCCATTGAAAAAGGATCTAGTGCTTTCCTGATGTATATAACAAATAGACTGTTCCAGGGCTTCCAGCCAGGTACAGGTATCAATTGTAACTGGTGTTTCATCATCCCTGATGAAGATGGCAGAGTCTTGCCATCAAAACATCAGTTAAAATCGATACCTGTGCCCGGCTGGAAGCCCAAGAAGAGTTTAATTGTTCAGATGCTTTGCACTAATTATAAATTTGCAAACTGGTATGTTATTGGTTAACACTACAGCTATGCTAAAGTTTAGTTATAACTATATATCGACATTCAGAAGCCAGCACTGTAATACAATTTAAGGGATTATATATGGTTTTTGTTACGTTGTTATCTTTCTTACATGCTTATCTGAATAGCATCATGGTATTTCCAAAGCTTTGTTGTGCATCTATGGGTAAGTATGGAGGTGGACTGGCAGAATAATGTGGGGTGGGGTGAGATGGGTGGAAAATTTGGTTTGTATCCATTATTGGCAAAACAGTGCAAAGCCATGTTGTTCAATGGCAAGCACCCTTACGGAATGTGGCCTAAGCTCCTTTGCATCTGATAAACTCAACACAGAAAATGCAATAGCAAAATTACGTCACCCCTTGCACCTCTGGAATGGGAATTGTTTCATTGGAATCACAAAGCTGACTGATAACTTGAAGCTGCCTAGTTGAATTTTACGAACAAATTGAAGCAAATAGTATTTATCATGCTTTACCCCAGATAAGCATCAATATTCATAGAACATTGAATGGAAAAGCACAGTACAGGCCCTTCGACCCACAATGTTGTGCTGACTCTTAAACTCTGCCTCCCTTATAACTCCCCCACCTTAAATTCCTCCATATACCTGTCTAGTAGTCTCTTAAATATCACTAGTGTATCTGCCTCCACCAATGACTCAGGCAGTGCATTCCACGCACCAACCACTCTCTGAGTAAAAAACCTTCCTCTAATATCCCCCTTGAAATTCCCACCTTAGTTGTCTTAATCTTATAAAGCTGGTGTTAAGCAATTGAATTTTTGGCAATTTGGTTTTGCTCATGATGTGCACTCATCCTGCCAATGTCAGATTCAGATTGATTTCCTTTAAACATTATTACCTATTTGAATAAATCAAATCAAATCAAGTTTAATTGTCATACATGAATACAGCTGAGTTAGGCAGCATTCCTTTGGGGCCGAGGTGCAAAAACATACATACGCATTCAAAGTATAGAGAAAGGAAATAAAGAACATAGTCATGTACAAGAAGAAATTTTTAGACTAAGTTCCTGAGTGACAAGTCCTGCAAATTGATGGTTCCTAGCAGTCCAGCCTGTGATTCATCTGATCCACCACTGGAGGGAAGCACCAACAGGCACGGTCACCACCAACTGAGCCCAGATGCCATACTACAGCGCAAGCTCGAAGTCTGAGTCCTAGCCCCAGCTACAACTGAGGCGACACTGCCGATGTGCCACCTGTCTCATCACCAAACGGGGCTAACGGGTCTGCGGCAATCAGTGTCCAACAAGGTCTTGTGATCACAAAAGAAACCTTCAAAATAGTCACTCCCAGTTCCTCTGCACACTGCCTTCATATCAACTCTGATGCTTCCAAGTATCAGGCAGCGGCATGGTTTTCACACACCCAGGTCAGCTCTTCTGAAGCCAATCCAGCTTCTCCTGTGGTCCGACAGCCCAGCTCCAATCCCCAAACCCAATGGCCTGTTTCGACATCTCCGGCCCAAAAACCCAATTTAACCTCCTTGGCCCGATGGGTCACTCATCTTCTCTGAACTACTGGGTGACTCTTATGACGCCCTGGCCAGCTACTCTGAACAGTGAACAGCTCACTGATGCGATGGACCTGATGTACAGTAAAAAATACTTACTATGTATAGAAACACATTTAAGAAGGAAAAATGCACCTTCAGTTGGCCCCCAAGAGATCACTCCATGTATACACACCACACATGTTCAAATGATTTCTTTCTCCTTTGATGCTTTCAAAGGATGGTGCTGGAGTTTGGGTTTAATCAATGTAGTTTGTGGATTGGACTCTGTAGTTTATGTTATGATATGTTTCTCATTTCTGGCCATTCCTTTTTTTTTGTTGCTATTTTGGTCAATTTTGAATTGGGGCAGCCTGCAGGTATGGAACACTGAGCTGAATTGAATATGCTTGATCTCTTTCAATTTTGTGTTTCATATTCTGCATTTTTCAATCATTTTTTTGCTGCTGTTTGAGTGATTTGGTTTTTTTTGTGTGGGGGGGGGGTGAGGTAGATGTTAGCCTTGGAATGGGTTCCATGCTTTTCTTTCTTTCGTGGCTATCTGTGGGGAAGATGAATCTCGGGGTGGTATATTGCATACATACTTTGATAATAAAAGTTCTTTGAATCTCTGAAAACTCAGCCATAAATAATAAACTCAGTCACCATTTCCAACTTTGATAGATATTTTGAAATAGTTGTATTAGGGCATCCCATCTGATTTATGCCTTGATCTCATTAAAATCTCTTAAAGGGTTTGACAGGCTGGATCCAGCAAAGATGTTTCTCATAGCTCGGGAGTCTGAGATGGGTTGGAGCACAGTTTCAAAATCAGGAAAAGGCCATTTAGGACTGAGTGGAGAAGTTTATTTTTTCAGTCAGAGTGTTAGCATTATGTCTTCACCATCTCAAAGGACTCTGGAAGCTTAGTTGCTACATCATTCGAAACACGGGTCAATAGATTTCCAAACATTATAAGAAATAAGGCTTCTGATGATAGTGTGAAAAAATGAGTTTGAGAGAGAAGATCATCATCCAAAATCTTAATGATGGGAGAGAAGCTCAAGAGGCCAGATTCCTGAGCGATTCTCCTATTTTTTTTAATGCTCTTATATTTTTAGTTTAACGGATAGGTAAATCAAGGTTGGTGTATAACAAGCAGGAAAGTCT
Source organism: Hypanus sabinus (assembly GCF_030144855.1). Taxonomy (NCBI): domain Eukaryota; kingdom Metazoa; phylum Chordata; class Chondrichthyes; order Myliobatiformes; family Dasyatidae; genus Hypanus; species Hypanus sabinus. Next base: position 117,231,304 of record NC_082710.1, on the reverse strand, counting down.
GACATTTGAAAATTATCCTCTGCAAATTATTGCTCATGGTACTTTGAAAAAAAAATATTTAGGCCTCTTAGTTTTTGGTCACCAGCATTAAATGCATGCACTCTTACTGTCTGTTTGTAGTAATTAATGCTACACATAAGGCTTCATTGATTGCAGTGGAACTGAATACACAGAGCAGTGTTCAATGGAGGTTATTGACAGTGAAATATTTTGCAATGGACACCAAAGTAGAATTTGTGTCCTCAGAGAATCAATATGTGGACCTAAAACTAATCTGTGAATCATACAAATAGCCTTCAATAGAGATTGTCCCAGTTGTGAATTTACCCTGATATTTTTAATCAATCATCCAGATTGATTAGGATCAGGTTATCAAGCAGTGATCCAATCAATTGGATCAAAACAAGTGGGTTGCATCAGACATTAGGATTAAGGTGACTATTGGCACTACCAATTTTGATCTTCAATATACCATCAAAATGAGACTAAAATAAACATTGTCACATTTTAATATACGCATTCAACAGCGGAGATCTTAACTGTTTTTGAGCGATAAATCATTTTCTGGTGCAGTAGCTGGAGGCAATGGATTAGCCTAGCCCAATTCTGGCTAATAGACCTGCATGCTGAGTTTCTCTCAGGAGGGCGTCTTTGAATGTGGAATTGATAGAAATAGTTGTTTTATCAAACAGTTCTCCGAAGTTAATACCATTTATTTTTAATGGGATATTAAATTCTGCAGCTGTGATATTGAATATAATTTGTGAACTCCAAACATATGCATTTAGGTAAATAATGTGATCAAGTGGCACTTTACAATCAGCCATTTCAAAATTGAAAAAATGGAAATAATTATATTTCAAATAATATGTTTCTAAGATATCTTATACGGTGTCATGCCAAAGTGTACTCTGGCAACCCTGTGAAATCTGTCTCAGAGGATGATGTCAGAACACCTTTCAAGAGCATGACCTTCGTGAGGTGTCAGACCCAATGGTGAACCTGGCAACCTGTGCCAACTAACTTCCTGAAGTGTTGAAAGGCATCGCCAATCTCTCACTGCTACAGCTGAAGGTTCCCACCTGCTTCTAAGGGGCATCAATCATACCAGTGCTCAAAAAGTTGCCTCAATGACTATTGCCTGGCAGCACTCACATCTGCTGTGATGAAGTGAGTTGAGAGGTTGGTCATGGCTAGGATTAACTCCAGTCAGAGCACAAACGTGGGTCCACTGCTATTTTCCTATCACTACAACAGGTCTGCCGCGCATGCAATATCACCGGTTCTCCAATGGGGTTTCGATCACCTGGAAAGCCGCACAACCTATGTCCAGCTGCTGTCTATCGATTACAGCTCAGCATTAAACACCATCAATCCTTCAATACTAATCAACAAGCATCAAACACAGGGCCTCTGTACTTCCCTTTGCACCTAGATTCTTTGGAAAACCACAGTCAGTGCGCATCAGAAATAATATTTGATCCTTCCTGACAATCAACACAGGTGCGGCTCTAGGATGTGTGATTAGGTGCTGCTGTATCTTCTCTACACTCATGACTATTTGGCTCGACGCAGCTCAAATGCCATCTATAAATTTGTCAATGACACAGCTGTAATTGGCAGAATCTCAGATGGTGACAAGGAGACATACAGAAGTGAGGGCAATCAGCTGGTAAAGTGGTCCCTCACCAATAGCTTTGCACTGAACATCTGTGAGACCTCGGACTTCAGGATGGTGAAGTCAAGGGAACACACAACAGTCCTCATCCACAGGTGAGCAGTTTTAAGTTCCGGGGTGTCAACATCTCTGTATCTAACATCACTAAGAAGGCATGCTGGTGGCTATATTTCGTTAGGACTTTGAGGAGATCTGCTATGTCACCAAAGACTGTAGCAAATCTCTACAGGAAGATGTTCTCCTGCTACTCAGCCAGCATCCCTTGTGATCGTCATCTGAAGAGGACAGGCAGCATCTGTCCATGAGCATGTGAATGGCTGGAAGCTGTAATCATTCAGAATATTACAGAAAATGAAAATTCTGGGAAAAAAAGGAACCGTAAATGTTAGAAATCTAAAATAAAGACAGAACTTCATTTATCTGGCAGTTTGTGTCACTGTCTGCTGTGGGGCTGCCAGTGACCAAGTGAAGTTACAATTGCTGAAATCCTAGTAAAAGCATAGTGAAGGACTCACAGGTCAGTAATAGGATTATAAAACTATTATTTTGTTCCTTGGTGTTACTTTGAAGACTAGAAGATTTCTAAATAGTATTTATCTCTTAAGTATTCACTTGGTGTTTGGCTCTTTCCCACTTGTGGGAACTTTATGGAAGCAAATTGCTAGGCAGGTTACAATTGATGCGACATTTCAATAATCCCCCACTGGCCAGAATCTGTATCCAAATCAAAATCACGTTTATTATCACTGGCAAACTGGATGTCATGTAATTTGTTATTTTGCTGCAGCAGTACTGGGCAATGCATAAGAATGACTACAAATTACAGCGTGAATATATTTTAAAAAATAAACCAATAAATGAAAAAAGTTGTGCAAAAAGAGAGGAAACAGTGAGGTAAGGCTCATGGGTTCATAGACCGTTCAGAAACTGGACAACAGAAGGGAAGTAGCTGTTCTAAAAATGCTGAGTGTGCATCTTCACTATCCTATAGCTCCACATCGATGGCAGTAAGGAGAAGAGGGTATACCCTGGATGGTGGAGTTCCACTGTGACATTACTAAATTATGAGGAGCATAGAGTGGAAAGCAGAAAATCTTTCCATCCAGCAAAGTAGTCTAAAACAAGAAGGCACAGTCTTTAGGGTAAATGTGTGTGCGCTTGCAACACTGTGTTTCAGACAGAGCGGTCAGTAGCACGGGGCTCCACAGGGGACTGTCCTGTCTCCCTTTCTCTTCACCATCTACACCTAGGACTTCAACTACAACACAGAGTCTTGCCATCTTCAGAAGTTTTCTGATGACTCTGCCATAGTTGGATATATCAGCAAGGGAGATGAGGCTGAGTACAGAGCTATGGTGGGAAACTTTGTCACATGATGTGAGCAGAATCACCTGCAGCTTAATGTGAAAAAGACTAAGGAGCTGGTGGTGGACCTGAGGAGGGCCAAGGCACCGATGACCCCAGTTTCCATCCAAGGGTCAGTGTGGACATGGTGGAGGATTACAAATGCCTGGGGATACAAATGGACAATAAACTGGACTGGTCAAAGAACATTGAGGCTGTCTACAAGAAGGGTCAGAGCTGTGTCTATTTCCTGAGAAGACTGAGGTCCTTTAACATCTGCCTGATGATGCTGAGGATGTTCTACGAGTCTGTGGTAGCCATTGCTATCATGTTTGCTGTTGTGTGCTGGGGCAGCAGGTTGAGGGTAGCAGACACCAACAGAATCAACAAGCTCATTCGTAAGGCCAATGACGTTGTGGGGGTGGAAGTGGACTCTGACGGTGGTATCTGAAAAGAGGATGCTGTCCAAGTTGCATGCCATGTCTCCCATCCACTCCATAATGTACTAGTTAGGCACAGGAGTACATTCAGCCAAGACTCATTCCATCGAGATGCAACACCGAGCGTCATAGGAAGTCATTCCTGCCTGGGCCATCAAACTTGACAACTCCTCCCTCGGAGTGTCAGACACTCTGAGCCAATAAGCTGGTCCTGGACTTACTTCCACTTGGCATAATTTACTTATTATTATTTAATTATTTCTTTTTTTTATTTTGCTATATTTCTATTCTATTCTTGGTTGGTGCAACTGTAACAAAACCCAATTTCCCTTGGGATCAATAAAGTATGTCTGTCTGTCTGTCTGTAAAGGGTTTAAAGAAGATTTAAGAAAAAAAATTTAACCCAGATGGTGGTTGCTTTTTGCTTGAGAAGGTGGTGTAGATAGGTATTCTCACAACATTTTAAAACAAGAAGATGAATGAACAAGACATAGACACCGGACCTGTTGCTGGTAAATTGAATTCATAAAGCTAGATACCTGTTGATCTATATGGACTTGGTGGGCTGCAGAGGCTAGCTCTGTGCTTCATCATTCTTAGGTCTGTTTCCATTTCTGTACTCAGATCACACTGCCGTAAAATTCAAGATGCTGTTTGCCTTCCAAATTTCTTGCTCAACCTGCAAGATATCTTACAGTGACTGACGAACAAGGACACCCAAGTTCCTCAGAAAACCAACATCTTTCAAACTTACACTATTTATAGAAAGATCACTTCTCTATTTTGTCCACCAAGTTGGATGGATGGCTTCATCTCCCTTCCTCTTGGGCAGCTTGGGAGCATATTAGCTAATGTATTGAGTTCAAATCACTGGGACCCCAGGTTCAATGATCAGGTACTGTTGTAGGATCTCTCCACCAGCAAGAAGATTAGTACAGATGCTTTCCTTTCTTCTGTTCATTTATTTCTCAGTGTAAGTTATTGGCAATGAGAATGAAAGAAATGTTAATGGGTTGTGTAACAAAAATATTTTGCAGGATTACAGAACATTCAGGACAGGATGAGTGGAGTTTATGTGATGTCTCCCTGCAAGCCAACATTGACCTAATGGGCTGAACAGCCTCCTTCTGTTTTACTCACCTCTTGACTTACCCTGTTTAAATCCCCCAGGACTTTTCTAAATAATCTTAATAACCCATTCTATCACAAGGGTGACTGCATTGTTGGAAGTTAATCACATCAACCCTGATCACCACATAGGAATCAAGTAATAACTCTGTGCAACAAATGAAAGTATAATCATCGCTCCTTGATAGTCCCCTATCACTCATTCTGTCATCAATCATCAGTCTTGAAATTGGTCTGTATCTAATCTTGGTGAGCCTGAAAAAATTGGTCATAGGACATTTAGGACAAAGGACATAGGACAAAGAAACTGTGATGAGTAGACTGGTAGGACTGAAGGCTAATAAATCCCCGGGTCCAGATGGTCTGCATCCGAGGGTTCTAAAAGAGGTGGCTCAGGAAATTGCAGATGCATTGGTAATCATTTTCCAATGTTCCTTAGATTCAGGATCAGTTCCTGAAGATTGGAGAGTGGCTAATGTTGTCCCACTTTTCAAGAAGGGAGGGAAGGAGAAAACGGAGAACTATCGCCCTGTTAGCCTAACGTCAGTCGTGGGGAAGATGCTTGAGTCCATTATTAAGGACGAAATAGTGGCACATCTAGATGGCAGAAATAGGATTAGGCCGAGCCAGCATGGATTTACCAAGGGCAAATCATGCTTGACTAATCTGTTGGAGTTTTTTGAGGGTGTAACAAGGATGTTAGATGAGGGTAAGCCAGTAGATGTTGTGTACCTAGATTTTCAGAAGGCATTCGATAAGGTGCCACATAGGAGATTGGTGAGTAAAATCAGAGCTCATGGCATTGGGGGCAGGGTTTCAACATGGATAGAAAACTGGTTGGCAGATAGAAAGCAAAGGGTAGCAGTGAATGGGTGTTTCTCAGACTGGCTGGAGGTGACTAGTGGGGTACCACAGGGCTCTGTATTGGGACCACAGCTCTTTACGATTTATGTCAATGATTTAGATGAGGGCATTGAAAACTATATCAGCAAGTTTGCTGACGATACTAAACTGGGTGGCAGTGTGACATGCGAAGAGGACGTTAGGAGAATACAGGGAGACTTGGATAGGCTGAGTGAGTGGGCAGATACTTGGCAGATGTCATTCAATGTGAATAAATGTGAAGTTATCCACTTTGGAAGCAGGAACAAGAGGGCAGAGTATTGTCTGAACGGTGTAGAGTTAGGTAAGGGAGAAATGCAAAGAGACCTAGGAGTCCTAGTTCACCAGTCAATGAAGGTGAATGAGCAAGTGCAACAGGCAGTGAAGAGGGCAAATGGAATGTTGGCCTTTGTTACAAGGGGAATTGAATACAAGAGCAAGGATGTTCTTTTTCAGGGCCCTGGTGAGACCACACCTGGAATATTGTGTACAGTTTTGGTCACCAGGTTTAAGGAAGGACATTCTGGCAATTGAGGAAGTGCAGCATAGATTCACTAGGTTGATTCCTGGGATGGCAGGGCTGTCTTACGCAGAGAGATTGGAGAGATTGGGCTTGTACACGCTGGAATTGAGGAGATTGAGAGGGGATCTGATTGAAACGTTTAAGATAATTAAAGGATTTGATAGGATTGAGGCAGGAAATATGTTCCAGATGTTGGGAGAGTCCAGTACCAGAAGGCATGGATTGAGAATAAGAGGTCAGTTATTTAAAACAGAGTTGAGGAAGAGCTTCTTCTCCCAGAGAGTTGTGGAGGTGTGGAATGCACTGCCTCAGAAGATGGTGGAGGCCAATTCTCTGGATGCTTTCAAGAAGGAGCTGGATAGATATCTGATGGATAGGGGAATCAAGGGATATGGGGACAAGGCAGGGACTGGGTATTGATAGTGAATGATCAGCCATGATCTCAGAATGGTGGTGCAGACTCGAGGGGCCGAATGGTCTACTTCTGCACCTATTGTCTATTGTCTATTGTCTATTTTATATGATGATGTGGTACCTTCTGCCTATAAGCAAGCGTTAAAATGTTCCTTGCACAATTCCTGATGAGATTTTATTGTTTCATACATTACCTAATACTTAGCTGTGCAACAACAAGAGAAGCTCCACTTCCCCCAAACTGCCTCCTTTCACCCCAAAGCAAATATTGTATTGATCACCAGACTCAGCAGCACTTTATCATCACGGAAGAGAGAGAGAGTGAGAGAGGGAAATGGAGAGGGAGAGTCAAGCACAGGGTTGAGGTTGGGAGGAAGGTCTGCAAACAGTCCTTGAAACATCATTAGTTTCAACTTGATGATGGATAAAGATAGATCTGGTCCTCGGGTTGAAGTTCTAAACTGGAAAATGGCCAAATTTGAAGAAATGAGAAAGGATCTAAAAAGCATAGATTGGGATAGGTTGTTCTCTGGCAAGGATGTGATTGGTAATTGGGAGGCCTTCAAAGGAGAAATTTTGAGAGTGCAGAGTTTGTATGTTCCTGTCAGTGCTAAAGGCAAAATGAATAAAAATTCGGAATCTTTGTTCTCAAGGGATATTAGAACTCTGATAAAAGAAGAAGAGAGAGATGTATAACATGTATAGGCAACAGGGAGGAAATAAGGTGCTTGAGGAGTATAAAAAGACTAAGAAAATACTTAAGAAAGAAATCAAGAGGGCTAAAAGAAGACATGAGGTTGCTTTGGCAGTCAGGGTGAAGGATAGTGCTTCTACAGGTATGTTAAGAGCAAAAGGATAGTAAGGGATAAAATTGGTCCTCGTTAAGATCAGAGTGGTCGGCTATGTATGGAACCAAAAGAAATGGGATAGATATTAAATGGGTTTTTTGCATCTGTATTTACTAAGGAAACTGGAATGGAGTCTATGGAAACAAGGCAAACAAGTAGGGAGGTCATGGAACTTATACAGATTAAAGAGGAGGAGATGCTTGCTGTCTTGAGGCAAGTCAGAGTAGAAAAATCCCCAGGATCTGACAGGGTATTCCCTCGGACCTTGAGGGATACCAGTGTTGAAATTGCAGGGGCCCTGGCAGAAATATTTAAAATGTCGATATCCATGGGTTAGGTGCTGGAGGATTGGAGGATAGCTCATGTAGTTCCGTTGTTTAAAAAAGGCTCAAAAAATAAGCAGGGAAATTATAGGCCGGTAAGTTTGACATCGATATTAGGTAAATTATTGGAAGGAATACTAAGAGATAGGATCTACAAGTATTTGGATAGACAGGGACTTATTAGAAACAGTCAGCATGGCTTTGTGCATGGTAGGTTATATTTAACCAATCTATTAGAGTTTTTCGAGGAAGTTACCAGGAAAATGGATGAAGGGAAGGCAGTGGATGTTGTATATATGGACTTCAGTAAGGCCTTTGACAAGGTCCCGCATGGGAGGTTAGTTAGGAAAATTCCATCGCTAGGTATACATGGAGAGGTAGTAAATTGGATTAGACATTGGCTCAATGGAAGAAGCCAGAGAGTGGTAGTGGAGGATTGCTACTCTGAGTGGAGGCCTGTGACTAGTGGCGTGCCACAGGGATCAGTGCTGGGTCCTTTGTTATATGTCATCGATATCAATGATCTGGATGATAATGTGGCAAATTGGATCAGCAAATTTGCTGATGATACAAAGATTGGAGGTGTAGTGGACAGTGAGGTAGGTTTTCAAAGCTTGCAGAGGGATTTGGACCTGCTGAAAAAATGGTCTGACAAATGTCAGATGGAGTTTAATGCAGACAAGTGTGAGGTATTGCACTTTGGAAGGAAAAAACAAGGCAGAACATACAAGGTAAATGGTAGGACATTGAGGAGTGCAGTAGAACAGAGGGATCTGGGAGTACAGATACATAATTCCCTAAAAGTCGTGTCACAAGTAGATAGGGTTGTAAAGAGAGCTTTTGGTACATTGGCCTTTATAAATCAAAGTATTGAGTATAAGAGTTGGAATGTAATGGTGATGTTGTATAAGACATTGGTGAGACTGAATTTGGAGTATCGTGTGCAGTTTTGATTACCTAATTACAGGAAGGATATTAATAAGGTTGAAAGAGTGCAGAGAAGGTTTACAAGGATGTTGCTGGGACTTGAGAAACTGAGTTACAGAGAAAGGTTGAATAGGTTAGGACTTTATTCCCTGGAGCATAGAAGAATGAGAGATGATTTGATAGAGATGTATAAAATTAAGATGGGTATAGATAGAGTGAATGTAAGCAGGCTTTTTCCACTGAGGCTAGGGGAGAAAAAAAAACAGAGGTCATGGGTGAAGGGGGAAAAGTTCAAAGGGAACTTTAGGGGGTCTTCTTCACGCAGAGAGTAGTGGGAGTTTGGAATGAGCTGCCAGATGAAGTGGTAAATGCAGGCTCACTTTTGACATTTAAGAAAAACTTGGACAGGTATATGGATGAGAGCGGTTTGGAGGGCTTTGTCCCAGGTGCAGGTCAGTGGGACCAGGCAGGAAAATGGTTCGGCACAGCCAAGAATGGCCAAAAGGCCTGTTTCTGTGCTGTAATGTTCTATGGTTTCTAACATCTGTCACATTTGATATAGCACCCTGATCCGATCTCTGACTCACCACTCACCTGCTCGTCCTCACTGTCACTACTCATCCCTCAACTCAGAACTCATCCTGACTCTCCATTACTCTCTGCACAACCCCACATTCAACATATTCCCCTTGAATAAGCACTCACCTCTTGACTCACCACTTGTTCCTTTATACATTATTAACTTTTAACTTGCCAACGTTGAATCTCCACTCATCCAATTTAACATTTATACCATGCTGTGGTGAACTACGTGTGCCTGTCTGGACACGCCCCCTGCTGACTGCTCCTGTGGCTCCTCCCACAGGCCCCTGTATAAAGGCGATCTGAGGCCTGACGCTCGGCCTCAATCTCCAGGACGTAGTATGATGGTCACTCACTTCTGGTTCCTTCTTCCAGTCAATAAAAGCCGATATCTCGCCTTACGTCTCAGAGTGAGTTATTGATGGTGCATTACAGGCCAACCACTCACACCTACAGTTTTTCACTCTAGTGCAAGGTTGTCCCTTCTGTAGCCTCCTCTGGACCCCAATCCAGTCTCTATTTTTAGTCTTTTTGCTCTTTGACTACATGGTATATGAAGAGAAAACACTAACAGGTGCGAGTATGATTCTATGTCATCGATAGCCTTGGGTGCTAATGAATTTGCGAATACTGGTCCACAACTGGTGCACTATACAGTGACCAATTTACCCTTGACTGTCAGTGAATTTCTAGCTCATTGATTTTTAGTTTAAACACACAGTACCTGATTTATTTTAAGGAAAAATAGATGTTTCATTAGATCAGCTTAGGAACCTCTTGAATTTCAGTAGCACATTGGGATATAATTTTGTCTATCTTGTCTGCATTCCAACAGACCCCCAATGTAACATAATTTGGCCAGTCACAGAGCATGTACAAATATCAAAATAAACACCTTCTAATTTGACTAAACAATCTTAATATTAGAAGAGGGGAGGTAGGGCAATAGATGGAATGTAGGGAATGTCTACAATAGGGTGAAATAATACGGCCACTGAACAGAGAGTTAAACTCTCTTGCCTGGGTAATGCACTGCTGATGTGAAAATTGGGTCATGTTGCATGTTCTGTTGTTCTGGTAAAAATCATATGAATGAAAAAAGAAAAGGATTCACAGGCACAAATAGCCAGTTCAGATACAAACGGAAAGACCAAACATGTTACATGGGTGCAGGAAGCAGCATCACTTCCAATATCCATACACCTGGGAAAGATTTGAGCGAGTGAACTGGGGTGGAATAGAAAACAAAATTTGTTCCGAGCATATCCCACAAGTAGACAGGCACTGCTAGGGATCCATGTTAGCACACATTGCTGTACCTTTCATATGGGAAAAGTGAGTAGAGCTGAAGGAGAATTTATTTATTGTAATTTATTTATTAGAGGGTGGGGTGTTCATGTAAAATTGTTAAACACAATTGAGTTCCAGGGGCTGTACTGTGCCGAGTTTGAAAATGTTCCTTCTCCGCCAGCAATTATTTTTCACTGATCTTGGTCTGAACCTTGAGGGAAATCAGACAAGGCTCACAAATGCAGCGTAACTCAAAACTCCTTGAAAGAGTTTATTAAAACTGCATCAACCAATACAGATAAAATAATACCAATACAATACTACAAATAACATTACATGTTTGTGACATGAAATCACATTAGGTACAATGCAAATTATTGCACATTTATATATTACTGTATAAAATCGTGAGCAGCATAGATAAGGTGAGACAGTCCCTTTCCCTTGGTTGGTGAATCTGGAATTAGAGGGCATAGTTAAAGATGAAAGGGGAAGGATTTAATTACAACCTGAAGGACAACTATTTTACTCAGATTATGTGACATGTTAATGGAATGAATCAGATTTAGGTTTTATATCACTGGCACATGTTGTGCAATTTGATGTTTTTGCAGTAGCAGTATATTGCAATACATAATAATTAAAACTGTAAATTATGCTAAGTATATATATTGTGGTGAGCATTTGGTCCATGATAACAGTCAAGAGAAGCTCATTTAACTCAACTGCCAGTTTTATAGTGATAAGCACAAAAACAGACCGGGTGTTAAGTCGTGGGAGAGAATGGCTCAATCTTATATAGACAGGGGAGGTGATTACCACACACCCTGGTTACAGTCAGTGTGACCCACAAACATACAAATGAATAACTATATAACCCAAGCTAAAATGTAACAATAAATGAACTTGAACATCTTACCATGATCCCACAAACTCATTTTAATCAAGAACAATAAGTAACATTGGCTGGAATATTGTTGTCCACAACTCCCCCCACCCCCCCAGGGTGCCACACTACCTCAGCCTGAAGAATCAGCTGCCCCTGGCGACGCCAGAGTCAAGACAAAAAGTCCAAGAGTCCTGGTGGTGGTCGACGCTATTGCCTAGGGCGCTGGCCGGTGTCTTTAGCCCCCATCTCCCTCTACGAGGGGGCACTGTTTGGTGAGGTAAGGGGCAGGGCACTCAGAGTGTCACTTTCTTCCTTCATGTTGCTGGGATGATGGTGGCCAAGGGCCGGTGTAGCACAACTACCTTTCACTGCACCCAATATACCATTTCAGAGATGTGGTCGAGCACCCCTCCTGGCCCCTTCCAGTGGCTTTCTAGCTTGGGGAGTAGTCCTTTCTTCTGAGAGGGGCAGTAGACCCATACTTAGCCCCCCACAGTGAAGTTCTGACCCCCAGCTGCGGGCATCATAAGCCCATTTTTATTGACCGCTGGCTGAGCTTTGGTTCGGTCGAGCCACATTGTGAACAACCTGCCGGTGTCCCCTGAGGTGCTGCAGATATTCCAACCTGTCCTGTCCAGGAATCTCTGGCTCGGTGTGGGGCACAAACATTAGATCCACTGGGTTGCAGCTCTCACCTACATCTGAGCACAGCTGCTGTACCCCTGCTGCCCAGTATGCCCACAATAGTAGGGATAGATGGTGATCCCAATCGCACTGGTGCCGACTAACATGATGGCAAGCTGCGTAGCAAGGGTGCAGCTAAATCTTCCACCAGCCCATCACTTAGTGGGTGAAGTGGAGTGGTCCATGTTTTGGTGATTACCAGCCGCCTGCAGAGCTCACCAAACACCAGCATCTTGCCTGTGCACCTTTGGTCACTGTGGAGTTTCTCAGGGGTGCCGAAACGACTGAAGAACTCCTCCACAAGTCTTTCAGCGGCGGTGGTGGTCCGTGACCATGTAAGCTTCTGGCCGCTTCGTGAAGTGGTCCATGGCCACCAGAAAGTAGCAGTTCCCATTGTCAGTGCAGGGCCAGGGGCCTAGGATGTCCACCCACATCCGCTCCTTTGGGGCCCCTACCTGATACTGCCTCATTAGCGCTTTCAGGGATGAGCAAGCATCACAGGAGTGCAGGAATAGCTCCACATCCTGCTTTGCACCCAGGCCAGTAGAAGCATTCATGTAGTTTTCCCAATATCCTTGCAACCCCGAAATGGCCAACCCCCACCAGCCTATGCACCCACTGCAACAGCATGGCATGGAGCCCCGGGGGACCACCAGATCCAGGAGACGTCTGTTGCCATTGGGAAACTGTCACTGCTGGGGCAGCAACCCATCGTGTACCTCCAGCATTCCCCACCATAATCACACAGGCACATTTTAGACAAGAGCAATAAAAAGCATTGGCTCCCAGGAATGCTGGGGTGAGCTGTTGAAAGTGTGTGTGTGTGTGTGTGTGTGTTAAATTAAGTAAATAAAATAAGTAATGCAAAAAAGGGAATAAAACAATTAGGAAGTAGCACTCCAGCCCAACCCTTAAATCCCATACAGTGATGCAGACAGCTGGAATGCTGCAGAAAATCTGTCTGAAGCACCCTTCATTTCTGAAGTGGAAAATGAAATGAAATCATTTCAGGAAATGTTTTTGAATTAGTGCTAGCTGGAAGCACACGTGATATTTAAGATAATGTTTCATAATAGTTACCTTATAGTTAATAAGTGGAATATCTGAAAGTAAATTTATTGAACTAAAGAGATCAAGTATGTTGAACTGTTTACTTGAATTATTCATGCATAAGTTGATGGCATAAATTGGACCGACGTCGAAAATACATTCTCAAAACCAGGACCACATGTGTGCAAATAATTTAATGGTTACAAATATAATCATGGAAACAGAAATCCAGAGCATTTTTTACTTAATTATTTGATCATTTGCAATAATGACCCCTTCAATCATTGCTGGCCGCAGAGAGCTTCGATATGTCTTGTGACTGTGAATGACACTATATCAATGCAAATTCTAGCCAGAACATATTCATTAATCATGTAATGTACAGGAATGGCACTCAATTCAAAATGTGTATATAATCCAAACTAACTAGCAGTAAATGTTTCGGAACTACTACATCACTTTGTTGAAACTTTGGGTGCTTACATCCACTTCTTTCTTCCTCCTAAACCCATCACCTTTACTGGGGCATAGGCCACCGACAATAGCTCCCCAGAGTCTTCCAAATTGTCCTCAGGTATGACCCATCTCCTTCCTTTCCCGGGGATGAGGTCTTTGGAGCTTCTGTTGATGTTTCTGCAGCACTGGGTTTTTGCTGGATGGGGTTGCTAGCCATAGGTCCAGCCATGCTTTTGAAGCCGGACTTGGGACCATTTATGAAGAGAGTGTACATCCATACCATAACTGAGTTCCCAGCTACATTAGATTAGGCTCTCCATATATTTTAAGGAGAGTTATACTTTTGTTATACAATCAGCATATGGCACCTGCCTGTAAGATACCTTCATAAATAATTATTAGGTCATAAACTCACTCCTCAAACCACAATGCAGAAAAGCTATAAAGGATAACACTGATTTTCTTTAGTTAGGCTGTTGGTAGATGTGGACATTTCATGATTTGTATCTCTGTGAGAATTGACTCCATTTTGAGCTGTAGCATAAGTGACTGATTTAAGCATAGCTTATTTGCCCTAGCGTTGGTAGAATTTTTTTTCCTTTCAGGTAGAAAGAGAGGCAGTGTAAGAAATTGGACGAAGAACAAAGATGAGGGCATAACGAAGTGGCAGGCAGTAAGCTTTGGGCATGACGAAAGCAGGTGGTTGATAATACATCATTAACACTAATCCTGTATCTACCTGCTGGAAAAAAAAACTAATGTGCAAGACTATCTGTTATGCAGCAAGATTACCATTGAGTTTCACCTGCTGGTAGAGACATACGGGATTCCAGATTAAGTATGGGCCACACTGCTTGTAGTTGCCAAGATCCTTGTCTCACCAGTGTTGGGTTTCTTACTTTAAGAAAACGATACTAGTAACTGTTTTCCCTTTTTTATTATGTAATGGTTGAATCAGAATGTTAAGAGAGCTTTTTGATGGAGTAACATGTACTGTGGAGGAAAAGGAGATAAATGATGAACTATACTTTGATTTCCAGAAGGAATTTAATAAAGTGCCTCATCAAAGTTAATGTGGGAAGTAAAATATCATTGTGTAGGAGGTGAAGATGTGGAGCAGCTAGAAGATAAATGGAAAAGGAGGGGAGAAATAGGTCTTCTGTTTGGCAAGATACAAGAAGAAGTGTTCCACAGGGAATGGTGTAGCAATCTCAATTTGTTACAAATTATATACATAACTTCAATCAAAAGACCAGAGGAATGGTTGTTAAAGCTTACTGATGGTACAAAGAGAGGTTGTAAAATAAATTGTGGAGAGGAGACAGGAAATTACAAAAGGGTTTCAAATGAGCCAAGTGAGTGAGAAAAGGTTTGAAAAATAGAGTGCAGTGTGAGAAAATCTGAAATTGCCCATTTTGGCAGAAAACACAGGAAAGAAATTTATCTAAAACGTAAGTGAGCACAAAACTTTTCAGCTGCTCCAGGGTTCAGATCAGAGGACTCACTTCTGGCTCAGAATGCTATTGTTCACTTCAATTTTCTGCATGAGTTTTTCTTCTTTCTTTTGTGCATCAAATGTTGGTCTTTTATTTTTTGTTATTTTTTTTTCTTTGAGATTGAGCTCTTTTCGGTTTCTTGCTTTGTGGCTACCTGTGAGCAAGAAAACCTCAAGGATGTATAAGTTACACATCCTTTGATAATAAATGTACTTGAATCTTGAACTCTGAAGGGTAGAGAAATTGTCCCAGTGCACGTTTCCTGTGAGCTATTCTGCGAGTAGACTGAGTAATACAGAATCCTTTTCCTCAGTGGCTGGTAATGACTATCTTCTGGAGAAAATTTAAAGACATCTTTGACATTCAAAGGTGTTACCATTGTCAAACCCCCCACCAAATGGAAAAGGGTGGGGGGTGGTAGGGTTCTTATTCATCAGAACCCAAATTAAAACAGATATATCAATACTATATTTTCAGGAATAGATTGGAGATGGAAGGTTTAACAGAAAGTGATACATCAAGTGAAATGCTGAAGCTAATTTCCATCATCATCAGCACAGGACAAATGCAATTAATTCTTTTTTACATTTGATTGAATAAATTAATTTTTGACATTCAGGAAGCACAACATTATTCAAAATTAAGTAGTCACCTTGAATCTGAATTTTAAGGATTTATCCCTCTTCCTTTCTTTCAACATGGCTGATATGCATTGCAATATATGGCAGCAGTTTGTAAATGCTTTTCCAGCAGCTTCTCCAAAATCTATCTGTATCAGCACCCTAAGGCAGAAAGGCACTGGCACATGGCAACACCTGCACTTCAAATTCTCTTTAATGCCATAATCCATCATGATCTTTATGTACAGCATGATTTTTCATCCTTTTTAGATAAAATTACTGGAATACCCAACAGGATCCATAATATTAAATAGCTATTTTCACTGTTCAAACTACAGCATAACCAGGAGGAAGCTGGCAGTTAAAGATGAAGAATAAATGCTTGTATTGACATGACCTGTCACATTTTGAGAGTGAATAACGAAAGGAACAAGAAAACAAAGTTAGAGCATCACTGTTGGCCAGAAGGAACCACAGTCTGCAAATCGGTGAATTTGAATGAATCAATAACAGTGGAAGCAAATGGACCAGTGGTCTTTGTTCCTGCAATGTGCTTGGAGATGGAAGCTGCCATTTTATGGAACTGTTTTACATCCTCCATTTTGTGTGTTAGTCACTTGGCTTGATCAATGTTTTAAAGAAGATACAATGATGCCTCAGGTAATCTGCTGAACTATGGATCATTTCCAAATAAATTATTTGTGAGCTGTTCTTTGGTTGGATATAACATGCACATTTGTATGCTGAACTACATATACCTGTCTGGACACGCCCCCTGCTGACTGCTCCTGTGGCTCCTCCCACAGACCCCGGTATAAAGGCGATTGAGGCCTGAGCCCGGCCCTCATTCTCCAGGATGTAGTATGGTGGTCAACTACTGCTTGTTCTTTCTTCCAGTCAATAAAAGCCGATATCTCGCCTTCACATCTCAGATAGAGTTATTAATGGTGCATCAGTTTGTGAATGTTAATCTGTGTGATTCAAGCTGATTGAGTACAAAGAGCCTTAAATTATCGATTGTCTCTTGCTGGGAAGAGGGCAACAAATGGATGCTGACCTGGAGCAGGGTCAATTTAAATGTGTTAAAGGTCAGACACATAAACTACAGCCAGTGACACTGAAGTCTAATATTTGAATTGGCAAGAAATGGATATAAAAGCAGACATTTTAATTGTGCTGGCAGCAGTAACTCTGCAGAAGAATAACTATAGTGGATGTGAGGTACCCCACAGACACGTAGAGATTCGAATGGGACTTGGAGGAACATGTGGCCAGCAGCAGGAACTCCTTTTTAACTGGTAACATCTTTTTCTGTTCTTTGACTATTCATGGAAGGTCAGGAAAACTTAGTAGGTGGGCACACAGCTATAGATTGTGTAAGTTTACGTGTTTTTCGATTGAGACAATAAAAGTTCTTGTTGGTAAATACAGACCTCGTCTAATCATTATTACAAGGGGTGATTCTTGTAACATCACAATTAAAGTTCTTATTTTGGTCATCAAGCATCCTCCTGTTCAAAGACTGACAAGTGATTGGCTGAAAAGAAGCATAAAAGTTGACAATGAGTTGTTTATGAATTCTTTGAAGTTTGTGCATTATGACAAATTCCAATAGAATAGTAAATCCACTGAACTTGATTGAGGTAAGGTTAGGACTTTTCCACTTAAGAAAAGAGACGGAATAGCCGCTTATCACTTTTTCTAAAAGAAGGTTATGCTCAAAGCCATTTCCGGAGAACAATGCAGAACTGATGCGATATTTGAATCCATCCCAATTTTTAACATATCACCAGAACCAAATGCTCAGTAACAGCTATTTTGTGGATCAGAAAATAATGATTCAATGTCCTTCAAAGTACCGAAGCATCACTGAGGGATCGTACAAATGTAAAGCGCTGTAAGGTTTCACTGCTAAGGTAATGGTTTCTCTGTAGCAGCGGTATTTGGGTTATGACTAGAGATAACGGGGGCTTTGGCATGTGTGCTAGCCAATGAGAGGCATGTTGTTCTTTCCTCTGGGTCTGGCAGCAGTGATTTTGCTGTCTTTTGTCAGTGAGAGATGAAGAGAGAAGATGCGAATGGAAAGAGATTGTAGACTGGCAGATGGAGTGGACTCGGAATGACGGTCCGACGGTCAGCGACATTCGGTGGAGGTTGATGGGGATTGAACGGATGTATCTATGGGCTCCAATGTACACATTAGTCTGTTTCATTAAAATGGGCCTTTTTTCTTTTTATTTTCTTTACTAGCCCTATAGTCAGATTAAGATTCATAACATTCAGTTGTTTAATTGCATGTGGTGTACTGTCTGATATTTTGCGGTGCGGATTTGTAACCGGGCAACACATCACGCAGCATCCACACAAACGAGATTTCTCAGTTTGGCTGGGCCAGAGGTTGTCTTCCCCTAGACAAACACGTGCTAGCCAAGCCCAAAGGTTACAGTTCAGCCTATCATTCCGGGATTGATTCCATTGGATGCTGTGTGATTGCCCTGAGCGTTGAACCAGTGGGTTGTGTGTTTAAGGCTGTGCTGTCATGGATGCTGACAGGGTGGAGCGGCGTTGCACGTCCGTGGGGTTACCCATACCTAATGTGTGTGTGTTGAGTGGGGTGGATAATCGTACCCCGGATGAACTGTTCATTCAGTTTTTGAGTACAGTTAAAGCTGTTGGCTAAGTTGCAGTTGTAGCCCGGAGATTTGAAAAGATGGCGGGCTCAGACCTTGTTTTAGTGCAGACTAGTGCTGACATAATGGTAGTGGAACTGCCAGCTTCTATCGGTGTCCCAGGTGAGGCAGGGCCATGGCCTGTCCATCCTGTCAGGGAAGAGGGGAGTATAGTGGAGTGGGCCAAGTCACAAGCTTCCTGTAGCTTGGGGCGGAGACTTCAAAGACAGGGTTCTATCGTTTCTGAGGAGTGAGGGGAAAGAGTGATTGGATATGGAATGGCTAATTAGTCCTGTCACCCAGTGAAGAGTGAGAGTTCTGTGGTAGTATCCGCCCTTACCTCTCTGGTGAATAACTGGAAAAATGCTCAGGTTCGAAGTCCCAGCTATGGTGGGCTCCACCTATTCTCTGGAATAACGCCCACCCCTAAAGGGGAGGAGGAGTAAGAGACTTGGGTGGAGCAGACATCTCAGTTGTTAGATGAGTGGCTGTGCTCTGATGACGTAAAGCGACAGACATTGGTTGAGAGTTTGAGCTGATATGGTGAGAGCTGTGAAAACATGCCCACCTTTAGCTAACTTTGCCGATTATCTGGGCACATTGGAGAGTGCCTTTGGTATGACAGGGACCCCACTGGAGCTCATGATGGGGTTTAGAAACATGCATCAGGAGAGGGGGGAGAGGCTTTCTGCTTACATATTTTGGCTAGAGAGGCAATTAAATTGCTTGCGGTGCAGAGGGGTTATTCAGGAGGCTGAGGTGGATCAGTTTAGAATGGACAGGATAGCCAAGGGAACTCAGTCCCAGGAGTCTCCGACAGTCTCGTAAAAAGCACCCCTCCCCCCCCCCCATTGTGTTGAGCTGATTAGAGAGGTACAGGAGGAAAAGGAGGACTCTGTCAGCAGGCTACAATCCTCGGTAGCAGCTTGGATAGCCTACCCCTGTGAGCGGTAGAGGAGATTTGTCAGAGTTGAGAACTGAGATCTCTTGGCTGTTATCAGCGGATATGACCCCCACATATGATGGAGTTGATGGGGGGAGGGGACGAACAATGCGAAGGGCTGCTAGAAGCCGATGTCACGTGAGAAGGGGAGTGAGCCCCCGGGCACCTCGGCAAAGAGGGTCGTTGGGAAACTCAGAGGAGAGCCAGTGAGGGAACGGCCTGGTGTCTGTGGGGGAACAAGTTCCCAGCAATGTAGCAAGGAACCCCTGAAAGCGTAAGACCCAATTCCTGAGAACTTAGGGGGACTGTGCTCCAGTGTATCGCTGTGGATAGAGGGTATTTATGCTAAATCCATACTCAACACCAGGTTGCAGGTCACGTTGCTGTACCGTTCATTTTACAACCTGTATCTGACGCATTTACCATTGACACCATTCAGTTCACTGGAAATCTGGGGTCTTAGTGCTGGTGATTATTGATACAATATTTACTTGTCCGTGAAATTGAAGTTTTTGGAGGCCGATGTGGGAGTAGCTGAGGTCCTTGATACATTAGTGCTGGTTTGGCCGGACCCTGGTTAGAAGGGCTGATGCACCATCAATAACTCTAGGAGACTGGAAGTGAATGATAGGCTTTTATTAACAGCAAAAAGGGAGCACAACATCTCGAAGAGATGAGGAGGAGCAGTGCCCCAATGCCTTTATACAGGGGTCTGTGGGAGGAGCCACAGGAGCAGTCGGCAGAGGAGCTTGTCCAGACAGGTAAACATAGTTTACCACACGAGCTGCGTTTCAATCCTGGTAGAGATCAACACTCCTCTGGTGAGGGGGCTCATGGGGGTCTGCAGGGAGAGGGCTGGTGAGAGTTTTCTGGGAACATTGTCTGTGCACCCGGCGTTTCAAGCTGCTTTTGAGAAAGTGTGTGGCTGCATTGGGCCGGATCCTGAATTTAGACAAGGGACTGTGTAATTCACCCAGTGAAAGGCAATAATGTTACAATGCAGGGAAGGAGTGAGAGTGATGTGGATCCCCAAATTTCCCAGAGTGCCTGAGGGCAAGGGCCTCTTAGTGGATGCTCTGGAAGACCACGAGGAAGAGTTGGAATTTCCTGCTGGGGTACTGGTGAAGCCCGAACTGCAGAAGCCCTCTGTTGTACAGGCGAGCAGGATGGCAGTGATTGTCAGGAGCACTACGAAGAGGGAGGCCACCTTTAAGCGGGAGATGCCCCAGCGCATCTTTTCCTGCTGATGGTAATGTCTAGTGTCCCTTTGAGACAAGCTGGGGAGAAGCTATTGGAAAAGGGGGAAAGTTGACTGCTGAGTCTTTCAGCTTCAGTGACTCCCAGGTTCCTGTGGGTTGGAAGAGGAGGCTGGTAGAGAAGATGTTGAAGCTGGAAGGTGTCTTTTCCACTGACGAGCTTGATGTAGGTTGTTCACTCGTCACACTATCCAGGTGACTGAAGACACCCTGTTTAGAGGGAGGTCGTGGCGACTGCCGCTACAGAGGTGGAAGACGTCCGGTAGCAATTGTGTAAGCTGAGGGAAGCTGAGATCATCACCTAGTCCCGAAGCCCCTATGCATCCCCAATAATAGACAATAGGTGCAGGAGTAGGCCATTCGGCCCTTCGAGCCTGGAAGAAGAATTGGAAGGTGCAGTTGTGTGTGGACTATAGGACTCTGAACAGGTGCACTGTCCCTGACCAGTATACTGTCCTGAGGATCAAAGATATGCTGGCCTGTCTGAGTGGTGTGAAGTAGTTCAGTGTGCTGGACTTGAGGAGTGGTTATTACCAGATCCCCACGAGTGAGGCCAACAAAGAGAACACCGCATTTATATGTTCCCTGGGATTCCTCCAGTTTGAAAGGATGCCCTAGGGCATATCGGGAGCCCCTGCAACCTTTCAGCAGGTCATGTAGAAGATGGTGGGGAATATGAACTTGCTTGAGATATTGGTGTATCTGGTGTAAGCTCACAGTGTTTGGATCCACCTTTGAGGAACATGAAGCGAGGCTACAGAAAGTACTCAGTCACATAAAAGCTGAAGGGTAAAACTTTCCCTGGACAAGTGCCAGTTCAGCAAAACATCTATAAGCTATGTTGGGCACATAGTCTCACAAAATGGAGCAGCTACAGATCTGGCTAAGATAGAGGCGCTGACCACTTGACCAAGACACCAAACTGAGTGCTCTGCGCTCGTTCCTCAGATTCTGTGGTTACTATTGGAGGTCTGTGAAGGGCTACGCAAAAGTGAGTCACCCATCAAATCAATTTCTGTGTGATTACCCTCCCTTGGGGAAGAAAGGGAGGGGGAAAAATGACAGGGGGGTGGAGAGTATCTTAACCCATTGAAGCCTTTTGGACCGAGGTGGGATGCAAGATGTGAAGAGGCCCTTCAGTTGTTGAAGGAGTTGCTGACCAGGTGCCGGTGCTGGCTTTTGTGGACCCCCAAATGCCATACATGCTGCACACAGATGACAGCCGAGAAAGCTTGGGGGGGGGGGGTGTCCTATATCAGGATCAGTGCACTGGGTTGAGACCCATTGTGTTTGTCAGTCGGAGTCTGTCGCCCTCTGAGAAAAACTATCCCACGCACAAGTTGGAATTCCTGGTGTTGAAATGTGAGGTGGTGGATAAGCTGAGTGACTACATCTACGGGGCCAAGTTTGAAGTGAGGACGGACAACAACCCCCTAACTTATATCCTAACATCGGCGAAACTGGATGCCATAGGCTATCGATGGTTGGCCGTGTTGTCCACCTATGATTTCAGCCTGAGGTGCCAGCCTGGAAGCTGGAATATTGATGCTGATGCTTTGTAGCGATGGTTGCATGAAGGACTGGACAGGGACGATGAGTGGGAGAGCATTCCTGTCCCTGGGGTGAAGACCATGTTTCAGTTTGCCATCACTATGAAGGCAGAGGGAATGGAGGAGCAGGATCAAATGATGGATCAATTGGGAGCTTCTGATGATACCTTCCCACAAGTTTACTGCAGCCTGACTGCTCTGAAGATGAATCAGCTGCCGGAATTGAGTTCTGGGGAAGTGACAGCTGCTCAGCAAGATGATCTGGGCATCAGTACCATTTGGTCAGTGGTCGAAAAGAGAGACACAGCTCAGGCGGAGAAGTCGAAACACACATCAGTGATCCATTACTGAGAGAACGGCCTCAGCTGGAGTTGCGGAACCAGATTTTAAACCAGGTCATGTCACACCCAAACTGACCTCGGCGTTGCCATTTGTTTCTCCCGGAGAAGTAGCGGAGGATTGCGTTGAATTCACTTCATGATAATTCTGGACATTTGGGGATGGACAAGACCTATGGATTGCTCAGAAACCAGTTTTACTGGCCCTGGATGAAGTCAGAGGTCGAAGAATATGCAAGTTGTCCATTTGCTGCATACGGCATAAGACACTGCCTACACAGGCAGTTCCCCTGCCCCATTTGCAGAGTGTGGGGCCTCTGAATCTGGTGTGAATGGATTTCCTGTCCATAGAACCCGATGCCAGCAACATGGTGAGTGTCTTAGTCATCAGGGACCACTACACCAGATATGTGCAGGGTTTTCCTACCAAGGACCAGAGGGCGTTGATGGTGGCCAAAGTGTTATAGGAGAAATATTTCATTTATTATGGCCTTTCCAGGCAGGTACGTAATGATCAGGGACTGGAATTTGTGAGCAGACTCATCCATAAATTACTGGGCATGCTTGGAGTTGAGAAGTCAAATCTTTATTTTCTACAATCTCTAAAGCTTTGAAAGTTAATTTACAACCTAATAGATTGACTGTTCTTTTTGGAATAGTTCCGTATCATATTCAGGATATCTCATCTTCAGATCAACATGTAATCACATTTGTTACACTACTGGCAAGAAGGGCTATTTTATTAAAATGGAAAGATATTTCTTCCCCTACATTAATTGAATGGTTTTCTCAAGTGATGTTATGTCTTAGTTTGGAAAAAATTAGAAGTAGAATTTTTGATCCTCGATTTGATGTTGAGAGAAGATGGGGTTCTTTTGCCAAATATTATTATTTAATTTGAATTAAGTTATATGGTATCCTTCCAGGTTTATTTTTTTTAAATATCAAATGGCAGTTGCTGACTTTTTTTTAATATATTTAGATGATGGTCAAATGTACTGCTCCAGGGAGTTGATTCCTAATGGGTGTTGTTTTTTTGTAGTTAGTGGGTTTTTTTTTCCTAGTTAGATGGGGTTCTTTTTTTTTCCTATAGATAAATTTTTTTCCCCATTTTTATATTTTGAGATCAGTTTTTTTCTTCAGCTTTAATAATTGTATATATATATTAATCTGTTGAAGTTTTGTATCATTTCATAGCTGTTGAAGATTATATATCAATAAAAAGATTCTAAAAATGAGAAGTCAAAGACTATGCCCTATCACCCACAGGGTGATTCCCAGCCTGAGAGGTTTAGTCGGACCTTGCTAGACATGCTCGGGACCCTGGAGATCAGCAAGAAGAGCAGGTGGACATTTTGTTCACAGTTACAACTGTACTTGAAATGAAGCTACTGGGTACTCATCATATTATCTGATGTTTGTTCACGATGCGAGGTTGTCCATTGACCTTTGTTTTAGGACTGACAAAGGTAACTTACCACCAAAGACTTATCTGAGGTATGTGTCTGACATGAGAAGAGAGCTGAAAAGGGCTTTTGAATTAGCTGGGTTTGCGGCTGCCAACAGAATCAAGGGAATAAGCAGAGGTATGACTAAAAGGTGCGGCTCTTCCAACTCCTGCCGGGAGACTAGGTCCTCATAAGGAATTTGCGGCTACCTGAGAAACATAAGTTGACAGACCGCTGGGCAGCTACGCCCAATGTGGTGGAGAGTCAGATGCCAAACCTACCAGTTTTCTGGGTGAAACCAGAGGATGGGAATGGGCCCATCAGAACCACCTGCTCCCCCTGGGAGAAGAGGTGCAGGTAGACCCGAAGCCCGACTTGGAACCTACGCCTAGTAAGAGGACTCTGCGGAAATGCAAGGTGGCTGCAGGGCCCACAGTAGGACACGTTAGGCTGGCCCCCATCCCTGAGAGGGGTACTGATTCAGAGGATGAGGACCTGGATATGTGGTATATGCTGCCTTTTGCTAACTCCCCATTGATTGAGGAAGAGACTCCCAGCTGTTCTCCCGCTGACTCAGGTGAAGTGAGGGGAGGGGCTATCTGTGGACAGCCTGGGTTGCAGCGGAACCCTGCAAGGGCTGAAGCGGGGCTTGGCTACCGGACAGAAGGGTTCGAGTTGCAGGTAGGCACGAGTGATAGGTTGGTGGAGGCCTTGCCAGCTAGATCAGAAGTACCCCCAGTAGTGTTTGAACCTGAAGAGTTAAGTGAAGGGGTGTGGAGGTCTCAGAGAATTAGGAGACAACCGGATTGGCTGGCTTACATAGCACCAGAGGAACAGCGTGTGACCCTACCATTTTGGGGAGCTATGTCACTTCCTTTTACACCTAGATTGGACTTTGTGTTTTGTAGGAAGGGTTGGTGAATTATCTCAACGTCATGAGGACATGACTAAATTTGGTGCGGGGAGAGTGTAAAGCGCTGTATGGTTTCACAGCTAATGTAATGTTTCATTGCTAAAGTAATGGTTTCTCTGTAGCAGCAATGTTTGGGTTATGACTAGAGATAACAGGGACTTCGGAATGTGTGTCATCAAATGAGAGCTATGTTGTTCTTTCTAGGAGGTCTAGGAGCAGGGATTTTGCTGTTTTTTGTCAGCAACAGATGAAGAGAGAAGACGCAAATGGAAAGAGTTGGTAGACCAGCATACGGAGTGGACTCGGAGTGAGGGTCCAATGGTCAGCAACACTCAGAGGAGATCAATGGGGATCGAATGAACAAATCCGTGAGCTCCAATTGTGATGATATCATGTACAATGATGTGCCAGTATATGTTTGGACAGAGCACTGAGCATTCGCGGGATTGCCAGTATGTTCCAGCATGTGGTTGGGTTAAGACGTGTTTGTTTACTACCGTAAATAAAAGTTCTCTAATTCTTCTAGAATTTGATTCTTTACTGTTAACCCACGGTACATGTAATCAGAAGTAACATAACATGGTGTCAGTAGTGGATCTAGAAGAATAATATGGGAGAATCAAGAATCAAAGATAATCAAAAAAAAGAAAAAGAAAAAAAAGTTTGAACTGTAAGTGGTAAAATGGAAGGTTTACAACCCCCATCAAAACTTCAGCTGACTGGCAATGTAGCTGAGAATTGGAGGATATTTAAGAAACAGTTTGAACTGTACTTATCAGCAATCGATTATAAAGAAAAATTGGAAAAAAACAAAGCTGTGTTTCTGCTCCATGTAATCAGGAATGATGCAGTAGAGGTATATAATAATTTTGTCTTTGAAGATGGGGATAATTTCAATTTAAAGTCGATAATGGGCAGATTTGAACTATTTTGTATACCTAAGTGTAATTTAATGTATGAGTGAGATAATTTCTTCACATGTGCACAGAGAGCTGCTGAAACAATTGATCAGTATGTTGCTGAATTAAAAAGGCATAGTAGAACGTGTGAGTTTGGATTTCTCATGGACTCTCTCATTAAAGATAGAATAGTTTGTGGCATTCGAGATAATGCTCTAGAGAAAGGCTGTTGCGAGAGCAAGATTTATATTTTGAAAAAGCTTTGGTGCTTTGCAAAGCTTCTGAGACCATGACATTGCAGGTTGAAGAGCTTTTTATTGAAAACTGTAATGTAAACACTGTAAAAAAGCACGAAAACATCAAGAAATATAATAATACATCGTCAAAACTGAGAGAGCAACACGGCATTGGGAAGAAAAAAGTCATGTTATCATTGTGCGCGAGAGCATCATCCAAATTAGTGTCCCACATATGGCAAAATTTGCAATGGCCGTGATAAGATTAATCATTTTTCACACTGTTGTAAAAGTAGAAAGTAGGAAAATAAAATGAACCAAGTAAATGCTGTGCTTGTAGATGAAGGTGAGGAATTTTATATAGATGTGCTTTGTGAAAATAAACAAAGTAGGAATGACTGTTCTATTCCATTGCAAGAGAATCAAAACAATATTCTATTTAAACTTGTTACTGGAGCACAAGTAAATGCTCTTGCCAAATCTGTGTTTAATGCTTTAAAGCCAAGACCAAAGTTACATCAGATGAATACAAAATTGACTGGGTATTCAGGTGCCAGACATTCCAGTTAATGAACATGCGTGGCAAAGGTATCCCGCAAAAATATTGTGCACACACTTTCATTTGTGGTCGTGCCAAAAAATGTACAGTCAATTCTGGGTTTATCTGCCTGTGAGAGACTTAATTTGATGAAAAGAGTTTTAGTCTTGGATAGTGACACAGCTCTATCCAACATGTGAAGTGACAGAACATTGCATTACAGTCAGCGGAAGGTGATATAACTCGACGGCAAGTCCATCTCACAGAGACAAATGCTGACATGGAGAATATAAAAGCCACAGCTGCAGTGTCTGAGACAACCAAACAGGAAGCAATTGACCATATGAAAAAGCAATGGCTGCAGGAGGTTGCTTCAATGCAAGCGATAATGAAAGAGATACTGAGAGAACATGAGATTCAGTTTCACCACCTTCTAGTGCAAGGACGCACACAGTGAGCACAGTATAAGGAAGAGGTGAAAGCACAAGTGAAGGAATTGAGAAGTTTTATTGAAATGATGAAGTCTCAGCATAAAAAAGAGATTACACAGTTAATGAATAAATTGGATGAAGAAAAGAAGATTTGCATTTAATTACAAATGAAAGTGGAACGTGAATTGACTTATCTAAGGAGATGTTTGCTTAAAGGACAAGGAGACAAAGTGAGTATGCAAGATAAAATGAAAACATAGTCACAGACCAGATCATATATAGTCCAAAAAGAGGAGGGAACAGTGTTAAGAAGAAATCACAAAGACCTCAAGAAAGAGCCTACTTCAGAGATTCAGTTAACGGATGCAGATGAGACAAAACATGTAAATAATAACAAGGAAACACAAAATTTGTGTGTACCACTTAGGAGGATTACTCGTGTTTGTAAACCCACAGAGAGACTGATAGAGACTTGTTGAATTACGTATTTGCTTCAATTAACGTTGTTAATTGTTTTTTTCTTTTTAAGGAAAGGAAGATGTGGTGATATCACGTGCAATGAGGTGCCAGTACATGATTGGACAGAGCACTTAGCATGCACGGGATTGCCAGAATGTTCCAACACGTGGCTGGGTTAAGATGTGTTTGTTTATTACTGTAAATAAAAGTTATCTAATTCTTCCAGAATATGATTCTTTACTGTTAATCCATGGTATATTTAAATAGGAGTAACATAATACCAAAGTCCATATTAGACTGTTTCATTAAAATGGGCCCTTTTTCTTTTTATTTTCTTTTCTAACTCTATAGTCAGATTAAGATTTATAAAGTTCAGTTGTTTAATTGCATATGGTGTACTGTCTGATATTTTGTGGTTTGGACATGTAACCAGGCAACACATCACGCAGCATCCACACAAATGAGATTTTTCAGTTTGGCTGGGCCAGAAACTGGCTTCCCCCTAGACAAACACATACTGGCCGAACCTAAGGGTTACATAAACTTAAATGTGTCTTTCTTGCCAGAAGTCAGGGATAAATCACTCAACATTGACATTTGCATTGAAATTCACTTGGATGGGTTTTCTGGGGGAATGATTGAAATACAGAAGATCAATTGAACAGATTCTACCAGTTCTGGGAACTAAAGAAATTAAAACAGAAAAGGAGGAATTACAACAGGCACCAGTGGAGCTGTCATTCAGCATACATACATCAGCAAGGGGCACATTCACAGAGTTATTGCTAAATCCTTTTCAGTTTACTGTCACATTCAAAAAGCAGCAGATTAACAGCAGTTTTCAGCCCCAGAAAATACTGATTTGTTGAGTTCTACCTAATGCTGTTTTGTCTTAACCAATCCTTTCATTTGATCCCTTTGCTTAATATTTTCTCTCTGACACAAGTAACTAAATTTCAAATAATTAAATTTGAGGAGTTTCTCCGATTTATGTTGCAATGCTAATGATTCAAATAGAGCCTGTATTATACTGTACTATCAGAACCACATAGCAAGTGAACATAGCTTTATTACGGTGTAATTGGCATTTGCAGAGAGCTTTGGTGGATCGTACAGTCCTGTATGCATTACAGAATCACAGTTAATCAAAAGGTTGATGTAAGATGCAGGTTTTAATATTCTTTCATGCAGTCCCTGGTATGGAGAATAACCTGCTTCCAGTTTATTTTCTGCAATGGTGAACGAGACCCCTACAGAATCTAGTCTCCACCACAGATGGCCCAGGTGAGTTGTATGGGGAGAGCTGCATTTCTTCTATTCTTTTCTTCATGGGACATTGATGTGTTCCCAATGAACAGACCTGGGCTTCTTATAGGGTGACTGTTTTGTGTGTTCTTAAAAAGACAAACTTAGCATGGGTAAACGCTACACCATTTTTATATAGAATGGCTTAATCTCAACCGGAGCGTGTGCTTAATGGGAACTCTCAGCCTCTCCCCTGAATTTCTTGGTGAACTTCAGGACACAGCGTGCCTTCTTGTCTTGCTGGTTGACCTCACTTGCTGACAGCGTCTTCCCTACTCGCGCAATAGCCCATATCCATGTACTTTCTGAGCTTAGACCTCATGCTGACTGCTAACACCATGTTATGTTTGTTATCTTTAAAGACATAATCAGCTTGGATAAAACATGAGAACATTTTTAAATTACAGAACGGCTTCATCTCAACTTGAGCGCATGGGACCAGCTCACTAACGTCATTTCCAGTTCCAGAGTAAACCACTGGGAATCGAATTTCTTTATTATGTACACACATAATATGACAGAGACAGCACCAAAATAGGTCCTCTGGTTACTGAGTCTAGGCCAATAATTAATCACTCACGGAGACAAGTGCTACACTGTTCACACTTTGTTTTGCCTTTACTCGCATTGATTTCATACAGATTCAAACACTCATTGATGCAATAGGGAAATTTTACAGTAGCCACTTAATCCACCAACCTGCACGTCATTTGGGATGTGAGATGAATCTGGAGCATCCAGAGGAAACACTTGTGGTCAGAGAGGAAATGCGCAAGCTTTACTCAGGCAGAACAGAGGTTAGGATTAAACCCAGATTGCCAGATCTGAGAGACAGAACTGTGCCACAACGATTATCCACAATGTTCAAGAGGGTTTTTCTCCCTGTCCAACATGACATAACTTTGAAATTAGTCTGGCTTGTCCATTTGAGCCAGCAAAATGTAATAAGAGATGCAGGGCTAAAAATAGAGGCCTGCGATAGGATACTGAGATAGGATTGTTTATCAGATCAGCAGATATGAATGGTTTTGTGGGCAAACAACCTTGATTGGATCTCTGTTATTATAGTCACTACATTACTCTTTGTGTTTATCAGCATCTGTAGTGCACTGTGAACTGTGTTAACTATCAGTGAAGATGTTTGCAAATGCAAATTACACCTGAATGAACTCATGTTTATCATCTATTTCCAATACTATAATAAAAGCAGGCTCTAATCCAATCATTATCATCATATATAAATGGAAGATTATCCCCAAATTAATTTGTAGACGAGAGAACCTATTAAGCAAAGAGATTAGATGTAAGATTTGGTTAAGACAAAGCACTTATTTGATAGAGCTCAGCGTATTGGCTACTTTCAAAACTTGACCATCTCTGTTAGTCAGCTTTGTTATGAATATGGCTGTGCTGTCTTTACGACAGTTATTTAGTTTATAATATTTTCGCTTAGTAATTCATTCAATAGTATTTTCTAGTTAGAATTAGAAGTGTTTAAAGTGTATTCATTGCATGTAAAATATATCGGCATGCGATGACGTCACATCCGGTTTCGCCGCGTCTTGTGGGAAAACACCGGTTTGAAATTAGCGCGAGGGTGGGGGCTCTCCACGAGGCTCACCTGAGCAGAAGTTGTTTTGCAGGCATGAGAAATCACAGTGAGAGCAACGCTGTAATTTAATAGATAATCGATATATTGAACTAAGATGTTAATGCTGATCCTGTTAGAAGTAACGACGGTAGATAATGTTTATGCTTTCGTTAGTTAAAGAGTCGCGGATAGTTTGCATGGAAGTGTATTTAAAGTAGTCAATGGAGCAGGTAAACTCTCCCTGTATACTGCACCTTAGTGTAATGTAGTTATAGTCACCTTTGCAAGTATTTACACTTGAAATGTGATATTAAGGAAGGAACAAATACTGTATCAATCTTGTATTGTTTTATCAACAGTTTTCACCATATGTTAATGTGAAGAGTGAACAGTAAATGGTTAATCTTACTGCGATCTGGTTTGCATTGGCTGTGGTTTATCCGGACGTTAAATTCGACGTTATCAGTACACGTGAAGGAGAACGTTACAATGGCGATAAAATAAAAAAGCTACTGACTTTAAGTGTTGAATCTCAGCACCAACAGGTGGTCCACGAATCAGAGAAATTGTTATTAACTGTAAAGTATATACTCGCTAATATTATGCTATTGTGGATTCCAGAACTAAAGTGACTAAAATTGATCGAATCATCGAACACTACAGAGCAGAAAATGCCATTTGGCCCATCTAGTCCATGCCAAACTATTAATCTGCCTAGTCTGTCAACCTGTAACCTGTAACCCTCCGTTCCCCTCCCATCCACGTACCCTTATAGATTTCTCTTAAATGTTGAAATCAAAACCACACCCACCACTTTCACTGGCAGGTCATCACACATTCTCACCACCCTCTGAATGAATTTACCCCTTGCATTCCTCTTAAATATTTCACCTTTCACCTTTAATCCATGACCTCTAGTTCTCGTCTCAGCCAAACTCAGTGGAAAAAGCCTAAGTGTGTTTACCCTATCAAAAATCCTCACAGTTTTATATACCTCTATCAAATCTCCCCTTATTCTTCTAAACTACTTAGCCTTCCTCTATAACTCAGGTTCTCAAGCCCTGGCAATATCATTTAAAATTTTCTCTGCTCTTTTTCAATCTTATTGATACCATTCCAGTAGATAGGTGATCAGAACTGCACATGATATTCCAAATTATCCTTCACCAATGTCTGATTCTACTTCAACAAAACATCTCAACTCTTGTACTCAGTACTTTGATTTATGAAGGCTAATGTGCTAAGTGCTCCCTTTACTACCCTATCTAACTGTGACACCCCTTCCATGGAAATATGGATCTGTATTCCCTGAACCCTCTATTCTACCGCACCCTCCAGGTCCCTCTGCAAGCTTTGACAGCTTTCCTCACTGTCCACTAAGACTGTTAATACAGAGAACAAATACCAACAAACAAAGCACCGATCTCTGTGGCACAGCACTAGTCACAGGCCTCCAGTCACATAGGCAACTCATCCACTGCTGCTCCTTGGTTTCTGCCTCAAAGCCAATTTCTACTTCAATTTAGTGCCTCATCCTGAATGCCAAATGCTGTAGTTCCTTCTTGACCAACCACACCCAAAGCCATGCTGACTATCCCTATTCAGTCCTTGTCCATCCACGTACCCTTGTTTAGCCTTTGTGGCAAGGTCTAGCTGCCAATATGCTCTGCTTGAGTGGTGGGGTCCCCCTACTTACCAGCTAATGAAATAGTTTATACACAGCTTATTTTATTTTTAATTATGCATGTTCAGGCTACTACTTTGGAATATTTCTCTGCCAACTATTATTCCAGTGGTGCTGCCACCTTTAAATTGGAAATTCAGTTGGACCACATGAATAGAGCAGGTATTTTGCTTCAGTGGAATTTTTCAGTCAAACTGAAGCACCTTTACACAGTCCTGTACTCTGTTTACTTTGTTCGCACCATCAGAAATCTGTAAATGTTAGTTCAGTTCATCAAGAAGAATGCTAACTGTATTCCCGAAAATGTATTCCCGATTATCTGTATAGCATTCGACTAGACATAATATTTTAATGAATGCTTACATGATATTAATCTTCTTGCATACTTTAAAACTTTGTTTACTCATGTTGTGCATATATTTTGAATATTTTATTTGTAAGCCTAGCTTCATATTTTCCTATTTTTTATGAATGTGTGTCTTAATCATCATATGTTTGCTGCATTAATTACTTATTTCTCTTGTTCATTTTCAGTTTTACTTTTGCTTAATTGCAGAGTGCTGCCCAAGTAAACCACCTGGAGCTTGGATCCTGTACCCTGACTCCTGTCTTCAGTTAAGTGGAGTTTGGCTTACTGCTGAATCATGTATTTGCTGCTTCACACACAAAGAGAGCAGCATAATATACACTTAAATTTAGACAAATAGTTCCTAACACCTATTGAAAGCTCACGGAGGATTTCTGATTTATAAAAGATTTCTGAATTCTAAAAGATTTATAAATAACAAAGTGTTTCCAAACACAGCTACAATTCTTATGAACTAAAAGAACATACTGATGAGTGGTAGACGAATGAGTAATCCATTACAGAAAACTGAAGTCTGAAGAATGAATTCTAGTTATTCTTTCTGTCATCCTGGCTTTCTGACATTTTCCTTGTCAATTCTAACAATCACTAATCCTTCCTAATATTTATACTGTTTTGCTACAAGTTGACATCATTTGTATGTGAAGTTTTTAGATACCTTTGCTGGGACAAAATAATTCACACAGATGGTACATTAGATTTTGAGAACAGAGATCTCAAACATCCAAAATTAATGCTGTAAGGGTTGACTCTCTGACTACACAAGTACACAAACTATAGATTGATCATATCTGTGAACATGTTTGATGTGCTAGGTGACAAAATAAGCCTGGTCAGGAATCTTCCTTTGTCTCTACCACAGTGCTAAAAAAACTTAGCTGTAGTTGTCTGTTTTGATGTGGACTAATTAACACAGAACATAGAAATTTATGACACATTACAGGGCCTTTGGCCCACAAGTTTGTGCCAACCATGTAACCTTCTCTAGAAACTGCCTAGCCCTCTGTTTTTCTAAGATCTATGTAACTATCTAAGAGTCTCTTAAAAGACCCTATTGTATCCGCCTTCACCACCATTGCTGGGAGTGCATTCCCCATATCCACCACTCTGTGTTAAAAACTTACCTCTGACATCCCCTCTATACCTACTTCCAAGCACCTTAAAACTATGCCCCTCATGTTAGTCATTTCAGCCCTGGGAGAAAGTGTCTGGCTGTCCACACACCAATGCCTCTCATCATCTTATACACCTTTATCAGGTCACCTCTTACCCTTCATCATCCTAAGGAGAAAAGGCCAAGTTCACTCAACCTACTCTCATAAGGCATGCTCTCCAATCCAGACAACATCCTTGTAAATCCCAATGTCTTACATTTGGCTGACACAGATGAGAGACTCTAGGGGTCACCTCACTTTGTAGCACACATACCTTGAATAGCCTGTGGACCAGCATTCTGTGCACTATAGTTTGCTGTTTGTTTGTAAAGCTATCCTTTTAACTTCAGGCTGATTATTACTTGCAATTTTTATTAAGAACTGAAGACTAGTTCTTACACAAGAAGCTGAGTAAGAAATATTGGCTAGAAGGTGTACTTCGTCACGGACAACTTTAACCCTTTGGACAGGTCATGCTGCTGTGTTAGGAAGCTTAAGTTAGCAATAAACCTCTTTGATCCTGGAAAGTGACAACAGACCTGTAGATTGCTCTATATACCACTATCAGAATGTTTTATCTCCTGCACTCAACCTTTCTTATAATGAAGGCCAGAATAGCAAATAGCTTTCTAATTGCTAGCAACTTAATTTGTAGTTATTTGTGTATAAAGGCATCCAGGTCTTTCTGAGAGCCAACATCCTTCAATCCCTCTTCATTTGATAAACAATATTCCATACTTCTATGTTTTTACATATCAAAACCAAATTTACATTTCCATCTTATATTCCATCTTTCATTTAGTCACCCTTTCACTTAATCTGTCCCTATGTCTCTGCATCCTTCTCAAGGTGCATATTAGCATTTGACTGTGTATTGTCTGAAAATTTAACCGATACTTCTTTGGAATGTTGGAGGAAACCGGGATACCAAGAGGAAACTCATATGCTCACAAGGAGAACAATAGGACAAGTGGTTTCTGTACCCCCTCTAGAGGTTTGAAAATAATTTGTTTTCTCACATGCCTAATCTCTAAGTATTTGTAACAAT
Organism: Hypanus sabinus; assembly: GCF_030144855.1. Classification (NCBI taxonomy): domain Eukaryota; kingdom Metazoa; phylum Chordata; class Chondrichthyes; order Myliobatiformes; family Dasyatidae; genus Hypanus; species Hypanus sabinus. The sequence goes on along the minus strand of NC_082710.1, from coordinate 117,196,901 downwards.
TGAACTATCTGTGGTTTAATTAATCAGGGTGCCACCCCTCAATATTCAAAAACCTGAGTCAGTCAGAGTTAAGTCCAGATTTTCACTATTCCTGAAAGATACTAAAATTAGCTAAAACACATTTTCTGTTTCAGTAGCTCTTTTCAAGTTATCTGTAGACCATGATTGAGATTTATTGGATCCAATATAGGTAACTGCTTATTGCTTAGGTCATAAAACCCTGACTTTCTTAGTCTACCTCATGCTTCAGTTATTAACATAGTATAGTTCTCACTTTCCTCCTTATAGTTTTATCTTTTATTTTTATCTCAGTCATGTGAACTATATTCTATTTTAACAGAATAGGAGCTTGCAACTACCTGAATTTCTGCTGTTCCTCTGGACATGGCAGCGATTTAGATTGGAACGCAATTTTCTGAAACTGTGGAGACTGGATACACTTTATGGCTGGTCCCTTGTCTTTGTATCACATGTCTGGCAACCTAACATAGTCCATTTCATTGGAATGGAATTAGTGCTATGAATGTAAGATGTAAGTGGAATTACTCATTATGTGCTAATTATTTATATTATTTAAACAATTTTTTGAAATGTTACATTCAAATTAATGTTATTGTGAATTATTTAAATTTATTACATATATATTTAAATGTCTCTGATTATTTGAGACATTTAGAAAAAATAGAACAAACTAAAAATAGAAAAAGTTATCCTTAATCTGAATACATAGTCTCAGGATGTACTGCCTGTGGCCTAGTCAATGGTGCAGATCGCTCTACTCTGTAGACTAGCCATGGCTGATTGGACACAGAGCTGAAATTTTTTTCAATTTTGGGTATTATGCAGAAATAAATGGGAGATGTGGGTCAGCTCAAGCAACAACTGTTTGAGTTCCCTGCAATGTAATGCCAAGTCTTTGGTTATACTTAAAGCAAAGGTTGATAGGTTGATTAATCAGGATGTCAACGGTTACAGGGAGAAGGTAGGAGAATAGGGTTGAGAGGGATAATAATTCAGCCATGATGGAATAGCAGAGCAGACTTGATGGGCCAAATGGCCCAATTCTGATTTCTGATCCAATGTCTTCTGGTTTTATGGTCTAACCTGCTGCTTCACACCCATGTGTGGTTGAGATCCTACTTTGTTGCATACATGCTCTGATGCACCAAAAGGATGTAGTCCTGTTTCTAACAAAATGTGTTTTTGCTGGCAGTAACTGACTGTTCCCAGCATCCACTGAAGCACAGCCAACTTGCTCAGAAATAGGCATGCAGATGGACAACATCCAATCAGTGCTCAGGTATTTCAAGTGTAAGTAAGGCTTTTCCAAAAGTTATATGAACCAATAGGAAGTTTCAATATAGTTTGTGTAACACTGGTACAAGTCAAGTTCTCACCAAGAAAGTTGTGAAATTAATTGCATACAAATGTGTTTAAATCTGTCAGTCTGGATTAACCCAAGCAGATATATAAAATCATTACCTGCAACGGTGCTTCCTGGAGTGCTCCCAATTTATTATGGCTGATATCACTCTACGATGTAGTAACACCCATGACATACATAGGCATAATGTGATTGAGAAACCTTGTCTGGCACTATAGCTGCACAGGGCCACCTATTATTTCTTATACTGTGTGTTCAAGACTCAATTATTTAGAAATATTGCCATAGGTTCAAATGTAATTTATTTGTTGGCTTTTCTTGATGACTTCAACAGCAACACACTCACTACCACCTTCACTTTTATGTTGTACTTCATACATCTGTATACATTCAATAGGAAACACTAGTGATCACAGTTGGACAATAATCACATGATGTATTTTTACAGGACTAATTTTTGTTTAATTCTGTAGGACTTTCTACCAAAATAGCCAGAATATTTATTGTTTAAATATTTACTTTAGAAATTGGCCAGTGAAGTTATGATGGTGATGACATCAACTCAGGCCTGAGAGGCCAGCCCGGGCATTTTCATGCCTCACAAGGCGCGGAACGAAAGGCTGTGTGGCATGCCACTCCTCACACAGACATTTTGCAGTATTTGTCTTTATTTTACAGGTCGAGTTGTGAGCTCAACATTCAACCCGGCGCATACTTGGGAATGGCCAGACTGGATTCGAACCTGGAAACCTCCATTCCGGAGTCTGGCGCTGATGTCACTGTGCCACTAGCTGAGCAAAATTTTACATTATTGGAACAAATCTAATGAACAGTTTCACATCTAACTTATCTACCCGCCCTTGTACTGCAGGAATGTGTGGCCTTGGAAACTATAGCGGAAGTTACACATTAATGAGGATTCTCTGGGGTCTCAGTGGGTTCAACATACCTCGATTGACACCTGATTCCTAGTTATCAAATGGCACAACCTGTCCTTCTGGCTGTAACTTGCACATGCATAATGGGACCAGATGTCAGCACATCTGGAGGATCCTCTTGTCTACAACGGTAAGTCAATTCCATCTTAATGCTGAGAAGACAACCTAATGACGGACTGGTCCACCAGAAACTGGTGGTGGAGCCAGTCTGTCAGATAGCATAGCATGTCTGATTTTAATGATGAAGCCTCATTAGACTGTTGTATGTTGACACTATGAGTTTGGCAGGGAACAAGTGTTAATTGCTGAAATAATACAGTTTGCTGCTGACATCTATACAAATGAGGTAAATGTACAGAGGAGCTCAAGAAGGAGTACTGGTGTGAGAGGCAAAGGATCTGGGAAATGGAAAATGGAGGGTAATGGCCAATTCAAGCTTCCATTAATTTGCTATTATTCTATGACACTCTTTACCTGTGATAGATATGGGTTCAAAGAAACATGTCATGAATTCAGAAGAGTTATTCCCAACCTCCAGCAAGCCTCACTCAACTCCCAGCAAAAGTGAATCAGGCCTACAGATTTCTTTTGAGCCGCAAATCAAGGTATCTGTTCGTAACCTGGGGACTGGCTGAATTCAGAAACGTCAGTTTGTTTTCCTTGTTTTTTTCTGAATTTCTAACCACTAGGACCTAATTTTGGGATATAAATAAGTTGTGAATAGAACCACACACAAAATGCTGGAGAAACTCAGTAGGTCAGACAGCATCGAAGGAAGTAAATGAACAGTTGACGTTTCGGGCCAAGACCCTTCTTTAGTACGGTTGTGGGTAAGTCATTGCTTATCTTATTGAGTTTGGCAGAGGAAAAATGATCCATTCCAGTCAATCACTAGGCTGAACCAGAGCAGATTTAAAATACAGGCATTAATGATTGTGAGTTACCAGGCAAGTCACTTGATGTTCAAAAAGGTAGGTCCTCATGAAAATTTACAAATGTTGAGAAATCCTTTTTAAATGAAAGGAACATAACCTCCCTATATATCAAGTAAAGTTTCAATTAATTTCAGATCTGTCTGAAATTAATCTGTCTAATCTGGTCCTAGACACAACATTGTGGGATATATTAATATTTTAATGAGGTGGATCTTGTTCTAAATTCCTGCAAGTATAGAAGATCTTACTCATTTTTATTTCACAATACTACCTCCACATTATTTACTACACTAATTTCAAGGTAAATAAGCACATGTTTGGGTATGGGGAAAAATTGGGTTGTAGTTCCCAAAATTTCAGATTTAGTCTCACCAAAGCCTTGTAGTGTCACACACACATACACACACAAAATAAAATCTATATCTGTATGCTCCAGCCAACAGCCGATCCAAAATAAAGGCCAGCATATAATTCAAACTCTTGCTGCACTTGCACTGTTATCAGTATAAATTAACATAATTTTCTATACTTGCTATCATAGATTTTACACAATCTATCCTATCCCCCATTACTTGCCCAGATACCTAATTAAATGTGTCATATTACAGATTTGCTTTGTTTACCTTACAGAGAGCTTGCCATGGACATGCCACTGTCACATTTAGAGCCTCAGATAATCATGGATGAAACAAAAATGTTGGAATCTATGTTCCTGTACCTGACTTTCCACATCTAATATACACTTGGGGAATGTCGGCTCCCAGCACAATATTACAGAATACATGAAGAAGAGAATTCCATGAAGAAGCTGGTCCCTGCCGACCCATCAAATTACTTTCCATTTTGCTTAGGGTGCAAAGGCTCTAACTAGGTCTTTTTTTTCATTCCTACTATTGGAAAGAACTTTCTAAAAAAAAAATTACTTTTCATAAGTTTGTACTATTTAACAAAACTCACGTATTTTTCACAGGATGTGGTGGTTCATCCCCACTCTCTGGCAGAAAGTGGTATAACAGCTAAATTAACGGTCTATCACCTTTCTCATTTTCCATTGGCTAAGTATAGCACATTACCCATGCAATGTAATTATTTTAATTATGTAGCTTATTAACTAGTTTATTCCTATCTAAAGATTTTCCTTATCTTATCTATATAAGTGATGGATTCTTCAGAAATGCCATCTTTATTCTTTTGTCTTCCCCATTCATTCACCTCTTAGCATCGTTTCTCAGCTCTTTATTTAGTTTACTTAGTACTTGTATGTTTACTTGTACTTGTTGGGTAGACTGGTGGGACTGAAGGCTGATAAATCCCCAGGGCCTGATGGCTGCATACCAGGGTATTTAAGGGGGTAGCTCTAGAAATTGTGGACGCATTGGTAATCATTTTCCAGTGTTCAATAGATGTTCTATAGATTCAGGATCAGTTCCTGTGGATTGGAGGGTAGCTAATGTTATCCCACTTTTTAAGAAAGGCGGGAGAGAGAAAACAGGGAATTATAGACCAGTTAGCCTGACACCAGTGGTAGAGAAGATGTTGGAGTCAATTATAACAGATGAAATAGTGGCACATTTGGATAGCAGTAGCAGGATCAGTCCGAGTCAGCATGGACTTATGAAGGGGAAATCATGCTTGACTAATCTTCTGGAATTTTTTGAGGATGTAACTATGAAAATGGACAAAGGAGAGCCAGTGGAGGTAGTGTACCTGGACTTTCAGAAAGCCTTTGATAGGGTCCCACAGAGGAGATTAGTGGGTAAAACTAGAGCACATCGTATTGGGGGTAGGGTACTGACTTGGATAGAAAATTGGTTGGCAGACAGGAAACAAAGATAGGGATTAACTGGTCCCTTTCAGAATGGCAGGCCATGACTGGTGGGGTACCGCAAGGCTCGGTGCTGGGACTGGAGCTATTTACAATATACATTGATGATTTAGAGTAAGGGATTAAAAGTAACTTCGGCAAATTTGTAGATGACGCAAAGCTGGGTGGCAGTGTGAAATGTGAGGAGGATGTTATGAGAATACAGGGTGACTTGGACAGGTTGGGTGAGTGGGCAGATGCAGTTTAATGTGGATAAATGTGAGGTTATCCACTTTGGTGGCAAGAACAGGAAGGCAGATTACTATCTGAATGGAGTCAAGTTAGAAAAAGGGGAAGTACAACAAGATCTAGGTGTCCTTGTCCATCAGTCACTGAAGGTAAGCATGAAGGTACAGCAGACAGTGAAAAAAGCTAATGGCATGTTGGCCTTCATAACAAGGGGACTTAAGTATAGGAGCAAAGAGGTCCTTTTGCAGTTGAACAGGGCCCTAGTGAGACCACACCTGGAGTATTGTGTGCAGTTTTGGTCTCCAAATTTGAGGAAGGACATTCTTGCTATTGAGGGAGTGCAGTGTAGGTTCACGAGGTTAATTCCCGGGATGACGGGACTGTCATATGTTGAAAGATTGGAATGACTGGGCTTGTATACACTGGAATTTAGAAGGATGAGAGGGGATCTGATTGAAACATATAAGATTGTTAAGTCATTGGACACCTGCACCTATTGTCTATTGTCTACTCTAAAATAAACTACCATTATACTTAAGACTGCTTGCCATCCCTGACTCCTGGAAGAACTCTTAGGATCAGAAAATGTTCAGAGATCCAACACCACCTATTTAAAATTTTATAAACAATTGATGCCTAGGAATTCATCCCCTGTCAATGCTACGGGCTAGCTATAATATTAAAATGGGGACATTGTATTCATCCTCTGAACTGTTGTTCTATCACCTCCAGTGCAAGGAATTTTAGGGACATTGCAGTCTGAACAATTCTTTATGCAATGAACACTATCATTGATTGTTGATGCAGCTAAGTTATTTAATTGCTGTTATAAACTATGATGTCACTATTTTGCTTCTGTCAGCATTGCAGAATTGAAAGATTTTTTTCCTATTCCCACAAAGAATATATTTTCACTTTCACATTATCCGTCTTTGAACATTTGGTTCAGTTAGTAAGGAATAAAATTTTGCTGATTCTAGGTGTATTGCTTCATCTTATTTTGACATCTTCTTTATGTTCAGATAATGTATTCACAATAATCAATCCAAGCATTTCCAAAAGCAGATTTTCCTTCAATGAATTTAAATATCAAAAAAAACAGTGTGGTGGGTTGTAGTTAATGAACAAAGTGTGCCTCTTTAGTGAAGCCCAACTGATTTAAATTCACAGAACCTCCAGCAGAATCCAATTATAAATGTCTAATATTTCCCTCCTTGATTTCTCTCTTTTTATTTTGCCCAGTGGATTAGTTATGATCTAAATTGTTTTTCTTATATATATCAATCCCCTGGCATCCTCAGAATAACATTGATGTTTTTTTCTTCAACAGTAATTAAACCTAATAATTCATTATTGTCAAGTAAGACAATTACTTAAAAGAATAATTGTAGTGGTAGGTTTGCTTGAGGAATCCCTCATGGAAAAATAAAGAATATGCTAAGCATCATTAAATTCTATTTATCTATTTATCTATCTATCTATCTATCTATCTATCTATCTATCTATCTATCTATCTATCTATCTATCTATCTATCTATCTATCTATCTATCTATCTATCTATCTATCTATCTATTTATTTATTCATTCGTCCATCCATCCATCCATCCATTTATTTATTTATTTATTCATCTATCTATCCATTTATTTATCTATCTATCTATCTATCTATCTATCTATCTATCTATCTATCTATCTATCTATCTATCTATCTATCTATCTATCTATCTATCTGTTTATTTATTTATTTATTTATTTGAAAAACTGTTTGGAAAAAGCCCTTCCAACACTTCGAGCCATGCCTTCCAGCAACCCCCAATTTAACCCTAGCCTAAGCAAGGGACCTACCAACCAGTACATCTTTGGACTGTGGGAGGAAACCAGAGCACCCGGAGGAAACCCCTCACAGCCATGGGGAGAACATGAAGACTCCTTACAGGCAGCAGCAGTATTTTAACTATTGTATTACATGACTTGAGATCAGGTAAACCACCTAACCATTTATTAACTAGTTGCTTCATATAAGCTAAACAGGATACAAATATATAAAGAAAGGATTTCCTCTTATTTGGAGAATTACAAACTTTTTTTAACAAGAATACACAATAGTATTTTTGCAGACCATTTAATGGAACAGCTGATTTTCTTTTCCACTAAAATCCTTTCAATTGATTATTACTGTGGTTCAAATTGAACTGCTGTGAGTCATTTTACGATTTCTGACAATTTTTCCTCCTCTTCAATGGTATTGAAGAAGTTAATCATTTATACTTCAGTATTTGCTGTCTTTCATAATTACTGTTTTGTTTTCTCTAAGCTACAACTGCTTTCTTCTTCTGAAACAATCTTGTCTTCTACCTTCTGTTCACAGTGATATTGTTTCTTATTTTTGTTTCAAAAGATCTCCTCAATTCTCAGACAAAGCTCATGAGAGAAAATAATGCTAAGGCATCGATTTTTGCGAGAAACTGACCAGAAATAGACCTACCTCCTAATTTTAGAGTATGGACCTTCATTTGCCATTATTTAACAATAGATTAAAGTGACCCTTGTGGCAGAGCCAACACAGCAGAGCAAATGAACACATAGAAACACAGAATAACACAGTAACGGAAAAGGCCATTTGGACCACCATAGCTGTGCTGGCTCTTCATAAGAAACACGAAGTTCACGCCACACTCGTAGACTCCCTTTAACGTTTGGAAATATTTTATTTTATTTCCAAGTATTTACGAGTGAACTCAGAGAAAGGATTAGCACATGTTATTGCCATGTTATTGCTGTTCCAGAAACATGGCTGAAGTGATGGGCAGGATTGGCAACTCAATGTCCTGGGCTACCATTGCTTCTGGTAAGATCATGATGGAGCTAAGAGGGGAGTGGGTATAATTGAGAAGGGGGAAAACACCACAGCACTACTTAATCTCAATCTCGAGTCCTCTAGCAGAGGCTGGGAGCTTTGCAATTTGGCACAGTATCCTTGCTGTTCCTAGCAATGCGCACTTCTGGACCAAGATCTCAGATTTTGTTTCCGGGATTTGTTGGAGCCAATCTCCCAGACTAGGTGTCACAGCTCCAAGTGCTCCTATCACCTCTGGGATTACTTTAGCTTAAACCTTCCACATCCTTTTTATTTGTTCTTTCAAGCCCTGGTATTTCTCCAGCTTCTCATATTCTTGCCTGATGTTTCTGTCATTTGGGATTGCTACATCTATTACTATTGCTTTCTTCTGTTCCTTGTCCAGTATTACTGTGGCTGGTTGATTGACCATACCTGATTATCAGTCTGTATTTGGAAGTCCCACAGGATCTTAGCTCTGTAATTCTCCACTACTTTCTCAGGTGTTTCTCATTTGAACATGGGAGTGTCCAATCCATATTCAGCACAGATGTTCCTGTACACAATTCCTGCAACTTGGTTTTGCTGTCCCTACCTGCATCTTGCATGCTGCTACTATCTGCTGGATGGTTTCAGCAAATTCCTTGTATGGTCTGCATCTTGGGTCTTGTCTGATGTAATAGACCCCTGCTCCTATTGCTCTTGTGCTCAGTTCCTGTTCTTGTGCAGCCTTGAGTAGTGTCTCTGTGCTGCCCTCCAGCCCTACCATTTCCAGGTTTCCTATGTCAGCCATCACCAAGTCCCTATATTCTGGTGGGTATACAGTTGCTTGACATTGGCCTTTGGATGGAATCCTCCATGTATTGTTGGTAATTTCTGGGTCTTGATGTCAACAGCTTCCAGTTCATTCCTTGGCCAGCACACTATTGCAGTTGTTCTTCCTATTCAGCTGGCTTTTTAGGACCTGCCTCACTCTTTGGAAGTACTTGGGTTTTGTAGCCTTCCTTGTGTCCTCATCATGACTTCCATGTGCCTGCAGGATCCCCTGGTATTTGTAGCTTTCCTGTTAATCTGGCGCGTGATCTTCAGATAACTCAACTCCTTCAGTTTTGATAAGTTTTCCTCTTTGCACTACGATCCGGCTGCACTTTTCCAGTTCAGATGGCCTCCCGATTTCTCTACTGTACATCCTTGTCAGGTGGATTAGTGAATCAATGTCTCTTTCATTTCTGGCATACAGCTTGATGTCTTCCAGGTACAGGAGGTGGCTGATGGTCACTCCACACTTGAACCTGTACGCATGTCCACTCTTTGAGATGATCTGGCTGAGCGGGTACAAGCCCATGCAGAACAGCTCTGGGGATAGTGCATTTCCTGGTCTATTCCATATCTGATGGTCATTGTGCTATTGACCTTCAGTTAACTTTCAACATAGTCCTCCAATGGCCCACTGAATTCTTGATGAAGGTCTTTATTGTCTTGTAGCAAGACAGATTTTCCAGGATCCATGTGTGGGACAATGAGTCATGTGCTTTCTGCTAGTCGATCTGGTTTGTGCTAACATTGTTTGCCTGGTCTTGGAGTTACGCATGACTGCATGGTCTATCAGTAGTTGGTGGCTGGAGCCTCTGCTTCCATTACCAATCACCCTCTGAGCAGGACTCAGGAACTTACACACGTGTTCCTTCAGCTTGGTGGCTATGATGTCCGATAGGAACTTCCATATTGTTCACAGGTAGGTTATAGGCCAGTAGGTTGATGCTGTTGCTCTTTAGTAAGGATCCTCCATTATGAGTACTGTCCTTCCTTGAATTAGTCAGTCAGGGTGGGAGCCTGCTTCAAGCAGCTGGTTCATTTAAGCTCCCAGCCGTGTACGTAATGCTGTTAGTTTCTTCAGCCAATAGGCCCTGGTGATGTCCTGTTCTTCAAACTTGCTACCCGTTTATGGACATCTACTGCTGTGATAGTGACTGGTTTTTCCTCTGGGAGGTTACAGAGGTTCACCTGTAGGTCTTTCAGCCACTGGTGTTATGTGATGCTTCCTTCTCCCATATACTCTTCCAGCACTCCTCAGTTGCTGTTTTGGATGGTTCAGATACTAGATGTTGTTGCTTGGGAACTGTGCCAATACCTTTCCTGGTTCTTTGGAGGAGAGTGCATTTATTTGCTTGGCCCCTGTAGTCTGGTAGACAGATCTGTAACTGTTGCTTGGCAGTTTTCAGAGCTTTAGTTATGGATTTACCTCTGTCCTTTTTTAGTAGCTGAGGTGAGTCTTTGGTCTTCCTTCCTTTCTGCAACTCCGTTAGTCGGCTGACCTCCACCCTCATGGTTTTCATCTTGGCCTCCAAGCATCGTCTCCGGGGATGGGATGGGTTATAACAGTACTCTCTACTGTATTATATTTTGTAGCCCAGCATTTCCAGGAGTGCTGCTGCCGATATATATATATTAGGTTATTGGTCTCAGTTATGCTGTAGGTTGCAATTGTGAGTAGTGCTTCATGGCTGCTTCTAGCGAGCTGTCTGATGAATTTTATCACTGTCTGGGGAGTCTAGTTCTGTGACTGACAGTCAACAGTTTAGCCATGATCTTCTCTCTGATTACAGTACCCAGTGCAGATATGCCCTGAACTGAAGTTTGAACTTGCATTTGCTGTGTACAAGGTGATGCTATTACCTTTGTGCCATCTGTGAATTGTAGAGGTGGGGTTTGGGCTCATATTTCCCAATTGGCTCATTTGAATGGTGCATTGTGATTGTATGTTTTCCAATGCAAGATATGATAGCAATCCTCTGACAACAATGTTTGATCACTGGTAACCGGTTATTTTTTCTTAAATGTGGACAATGGTCTTCAATATTGCCAGAGTCTCCACATGCTCTTAATGTATCATCTTTCATGTGTGTTGCTGTTAAAGTACCATTCCAATAATTTCATGTTGTCCAGCTCATCCATTTATGATTTGTTCCCATAGACAATTTCTTGCAGGTGGTCCTGGTTTCCCAACCATTGACATGGACCCTGTTTTTCTGGGTGACGTCCAAGCCTGCTTGACTCTCTTGTCCTTGTCACACTCATCCAGTGGTTAAACTTACAGTACATCTGCCCACCAGCCTCTGAAGACATATATACACATATAGTCAGTGGACAATTTATTAGTACCTACTGTATCTCATAAATTAGCCACTCTGCATATGTTTGTGGTATTCTGCTACTATAGGCCATCCACTTCAAGGTTTGAGGTGCTGTGCATTCAGGGATGCTCCTCCACACATCACTGTTTTTACATGTGGCTATCTGAGTTACTCTCGCCTTCCTGCTTGAACCAATGTGGCCATTCTCCTCTGAACTCTCTGATTAACAAGGCACTTTCACATATAGAACTGCTGCTCAATCTATGTTTTTTGTTTCTCACACCATACTCTGTAAACTCTACTGGTTGTTGTGTGTGAAAATACCAAGAGATCAGCAGATTCTGAGATACTCAAATCATCCCATCTGGCACCAACGCTCATTCAATGGTCAAGGCAACTCTATTCATATTTCTTTCTCATTCTGAAGTTTGGCCTGATCAACAACTAAACTTCCTGATGATGTCTGCATGCTTTTATGCATTTTGCTGCCATATATTTGGCTAGTCAGATATTTTCATTAACGAACAGGTGTACAGGCATCTGAATAAAGTGGCCACTGAGTACATTTTCATGGGATACCATAAGAATGGAGAGTGGTTAACATTGTACCTTTATTTAGGAGGAGATACAATGAACAGTGATGTTTCACAAGGATCAATCCTGGAACCTCTGCTGTTTGTCATTTATGTAAATGATTTGGATATAGATGTGTTAGGGTGGGTGAGTAAATTTTCAGATGACTCTAAAATGGTTTCTCTGATATAGATCAGTTGCATGTGTGGGCAGAGAAGTCACAGAGTATGTTCAACAAGCTGTGCTTTGAGAATCGAGCCTAAGGGGGAGAACACATTTAATGGCAGGATTCTCAAAAGCATTGATAAACAAAGAAACTTTAGGGTCCAGGAATGTGCATCCCTAAAATTGGCCACATAAGTTGATGGGGTGGTGAAGACAGTGCTTGCCTTGTTGAGGCATTGAGTTCAAGAGCCAGAAAGTTCTGCTACAACTTTATACAACTCGTGTTTGTATAATAAATTTGGTGTATTGTATTTATGTCTAGTCACCTCATTTTAGGAAGATTGGAGGGGGCAAAGAGGAATTTCACCAGGATGTTGCCTGGCTTGGAGGACACGTGCTATGTGGAGATACTGGACAAGTTGGGGTTGTTTTCTTCAGAAACAGAGTCAGAGGCTGTAAGGAAATTTGATAGAAGTTTATAAAATTAAGTGAATCATTGACAGCCAGCTAATATATATTTTCCCAAGACTGAAATACCTGGTCCCAGACACTATGTTTTTAAGTAGAGAGGGGAAATATACAAAAGAGATATGCAGCACAAGTTTTAGTTCTACACATGTGCAGGCTGGAATGCATTGCCAAATATGGTGGTAGAGGCAAACATTATAGTATTTAAGAGACTTTTGGATAGGCATAAGAGGAGAGGGATATATTCAAAGTGTGGGGAAAAGGGATTAAATTAAATTGGTGTCATCAGTTTAATTAGTTCAACACAATGTCATGGGCTGAACGACCTGCCCAATTCTGTTCTGTTCTGTGTTTCCATGAAACATAGGCAGGGAAACATCAGTCAATGTGCCTTACAACAGCGTGGGACAACTTCTGAGAAGTGGGATTTGATTTGCATTTGGAAAGACAAGAGCAAATTAGAACTAGTCAACATGAATTTGCCAGTGGGAAATCATAGCTCAATTTTTATTTTGCAGAGGATTGATAAGGTTAGGGTGGTAGACCTTGTCTGCGTGGACTTCAGAAACATCTTTGTTAAGTACCTGCATGGTAGTCTGGTCTGAAAGGTTAAAACAGGATCCAGGCTGAGCTAACCAACTGAAAATAAAATTTGCTTGGTGGTAGGAGACAGAGTGGTGAAAGGCTATTTTTCCCAGATAGGACCCGGTGATCAGTGGTGTGCCACAGGGGATACTGTAGGGTTCCCTGCTGTTTGTCATATATATTATTGATCTACATGAAAACATAGGTGGCATGATTACTAAGCCTGTAAATGACTCCAAAATTGTTTTTTAGTTGACAGTGAAGAAGGTTATCTAAGGTCATACATAGATCAAGATCAGCTGGGGAAGTGAGCAAGGGAATTATAGGTGGAATTTAGTTCAGACAAGTGTGATGTGGGGACGTTAAACCAGACTGGGATATATACAATGAAAGGCAGGGCCTTGAGCATATTAAAAGAGTAAGAGGATGAAGAGTGAAGTACATAGTTTCCTGAGCATAGAAACATGGCAAGTGGGTGGGGAAGGAAGCATTTGGCAGTGGCATTGAGTTCAGGAGATGCGATGTCAGGTTATAGTTGAACAAAACATTGGTTAGTGAGTATTGTGTGCAGTACTTGTTGCAATACAATAGGAAGGATGTGATTCAACTAGAGAAGCTATAGAAAATATTCACAAAGATTCCACTTGGATTAGAGAGTTTGAGTTGTAAGAGATTGGATGCAGACTGCTTTCACAAGAGTGATGGAGGCTGAAGTGTGAACTTATAGAGACATACAAACAAGCTGGAGGAACTCAGCAGGTCGGGCAGTATCTGTTGAAATGAGCAGTCAATGTTTTGGGCCAAGACCCTTTATCAGGACTGAAGGAGGGGGCAGGGGCCCTATAAAGAAGGTGAGGGAAGGGTGGAAGGTGCCAGGTGAAAAACCAATCAGAGGAAAGATCAAGGGATGGGGGAGGGGAAGCAGGGAGGGGATAGGCGGGAGAGGTGAAGAAGGAATGTAAGGGGAAAGCACTATGGGTAGTAGAAGGCAGCAGAATTATAAGGGAGGTGATAGGCAGTTGGAAGAGGAGGCAGAGTGAAAGTGGGGTGGTGGAAGGGGGAGGGAGGGAATTACCGGAAGTTGGAGAATTCGATGTTCATACCAAGGGGCTGGAAAATACCCAGACAGTATACGAGGTTTTGCTCCTCCAACCTGAGTTTGGCCACATCATCGTAATACAGGAGGCCATGTATGGACATATCCGAATGGGAATGTGAAGCAGAGTTGAAGTGGGTGGCAACCGGGAGGTCCTGTCTGTTGTGGCGGACGGAGTGGAGGTGCTCGAAGAGGTGGTCACCCAATCTGCGTCAAGTCTCGCCGATGTAGAGGAGGCCGCACCGGGAGCACCGAATGCAATAGACGACCCCAACAGACTCACAAGTGAAGTATTACCTCACCTGGATCTACTGTTTGGGGCCTTGAACAGTGGTAAGCGAGGAGGTGTAAGGACCTGACCGCTTCATTTTCACCATGGATGTTCAATCATTACACACTTCAATTCCCCATCAAGGTGGTCTCAAAGCCCTCTGCTACTTCCTTGACAATAGACCTCACCAGTTTCCCAACACCACCACACTCCTGTGGTTGGCAAAACTGGTACTCATACTTAATAACTTCTCTTTTGGTTCTTCCCACTTTCTTCAGACTTTCTTCTTTCTTCAGGGTGTAGCTATGGGCACTCACATGGGCCCCAGCTATGCCTGCCTCTTCGTGGATTATGTGGAACAGTCTATGCTCCAAATCTATACTGGTACTGCTCCTCAACTTTTCCTTTGCTACATTGATGACTACATTGGTGCTGCTTCCTGCACCCATGCTGAGCTCGTCAATTTTATCAGCTTTGCCTCTAACTTTCACCCAGCCCTCAAATTCACTTGGTCCATCTCGGACACTTCTCTCCTCTTTCTCGATCTCTTGGTCTCCATCTCTGGAGACAGACTGTCCACTGTCATCTTCAATAAACCCACTGACTCACATAATTACCTCGACTATAACTCTTCCCACCCTGCCAAATGTAAAAATGCTATTCCCTATTCCCAGTTGCTCCATCTCTGCTGCATCTGTTCCCAGGATGAGGCTTTCAGTTCCAGGACATCTCAAATGTCCTCTTTCTTTAAGGATCATGGTTTCCCTTCTGCGGTCATCAGTGATGCCCTCACTCGCATCTCCTCCATTTCCCACACTTTAGCCCGCACTCCACCCTCCTGTCACCACAACAGGGACTGTGTTCCCCTTGTCCTCACCTGCCACCCTCCCAGCCTCCAGATCCAGCATATTATCCTCTGCAACTTCCGCCACCTTCAACAGGACCCCACCACTAAGCACATCTTTCCCTCTCTACTTTTAGCAAGGATCATTCCCTCCGTGACTGCCTGGTCCACACGTCCCTCCCCACAGATCTCCCACCTGGTACTTACCCCTGCAAGTGTAAGTGCTACACCTGTCCCTACACCTCATCCCTTACCACCATTCAGGGCCCCAAACAGTCCTTCCAGGTGAAGCAACACTTCACTTGAGAGTCTGCTGGAGTAACCTATACATTCAGTGCTCCTGGTGCAGCCTCCTCTACATCGGCGAGATTAGGGTCCTCTTCGTCGAGCCCCTCTGCTCCGTCCGCCACAACAGACCGGATCTCCCAGTTGCCACCCACTTCAACTCTGCTTCACGTTCCCATTCGGATATGTCCATACATGGCCTCCTGTACTACCAAGATGAGACCAAACTCAGGGTGGAGGAGCAACACCTCATATACCGTCTGGGTAGTCTCCAGCCCCTTGGTATGAACATCGAATTCTCCAACTTCTGGTAATTCCCTCCCTCTCCCTTCTACCATCCCACTTTCACTCTGCCTCCTCTTCCAGCTGCCCATCACCTCTCATGATTCTGCCTTCTTCTATTACCCATAGCGCTTTCCTCTAACATTCCTTCTTCACCTTTCCTCCCTATCCCCTCCCTGCTTCCCCTCCCCCATCCCTTGATTTTTCCTCTGATTGGTTTTTCACCTGGCACCTTTCCCCCTCCCCCCACCTTCTTTATAGGGCCCCTGCCCCCTCCTTCTTCAGTCCTGACGAAGGGTCTCGGCCCAAAATGTTGACTGCTCACTTCAACGGATGCTGCCCGACCTGCTGAATTCCTCCAGCTTGTTTGTACGTGTCGATTTGACCACAGTATCTGCAGTGTACTTTGTGTTGACCTTATAGAGGATTGCAAGGAATAGGTGGGTAGATAGTCGTAGTGGCTTTTCCCAGGATGATGGGCTATAATAGTAGAGAACATAGGTTTAACATGAGGGCAAAACATTTAAAGGGGAACTGAGGAAAGGTTTTTCACCCAGGGAGCAGTAGGAATGTGAAGCAAACTGCCAGAGAAAGTGGTAGAGGCAGGTATAATTAGAAAGTTTATAAGACATGTAGGTAATTGCATGGATAGGAAGAGTTTGGAAGCATTTGTGCCAAATGCTGGCAAATTGGATTAGTTTTGATAGGCATCTTGGTTGGATGGCCAAGCTGGTATCAAAAGCCCACTTCCATACTGTACAGCTCTGTTTAAGATCATAAGACAAAGCAGCATAATCAGACCATTCAGCACATTGAATCTACTCTTCCATTCACTCATGGATGATTTATTAAACACCATTCTGTCACCATCTCCCCATAACTCTTAACCCCTTTTTTGAGTTATTAACCTATTAACCTCTGCCTCAAATACTCTGACTTTACTTTCACAGCCCTCAACAAATGCATCTAAATCTCATCAACTGATTTCTCTCTGTTGACTGTTTTTATCACTTTCACTCAGTGAAGCTCTGATTGGAACAGTTTGCTTCTCTCTCATGTCACTCTTACCTCAAGTCCCCTGGCACTGTCTCATAACTAGTGAGGATTGTGAGATTAAGTTCTTAATCCTCCTCTTTATTGAGCTAAATCGCTGTTAATGCTACTCTATAATAATCCTATGTAGTGCTGTGCGCCAACAATTCACCGACCCTATTTACCACTTCCCTGGCTTATACAAACATCCAGCCCTTGCGCATCATAGGCTGTGTTACTTTGGAAATTTTTTGAGTTCTTTTGATTATGGATTGATGTTTGAATTGCCCTGATGGAGTTGAAGGCAGAGCCATATGGTCATACAGAGCAGAAACTGGCCTTTTGGGCAAACTCCAACTCATCCATAGCTACACACATGCAATTTTCCAGCAGTTACCTCGATATCCATCTATTCCCTGTGCTTCCATGTATCTGTCCAAATATTTTTTTTTTAAAAAATATGGTGATTGTACCTACCTTTACCACTTCCTGTCAGAATACTACTCACTATTCTCTGTGAGAACAACCTACCCCTCTGAACTCTTATAAATATTTCCCCATTCATTACAAACCTGTGCACTCCAGTTTTCCTCTCCCTTACTTTTGGAAAGAATAGTTACCCTATTTATTCCTCATTTATAACTTTGTAACTCTGCATAAGGTTACCTCTCATCTTCCTGCACTCCGGTGGGAAAAAACCCAGCTACCCATTCTCCTTGTAACTAAAGCCTTCCATTCCAGACCATATCCTGCTGAATCTCCTATGCACTTTTTCTAGCACTACCATAGAGTCCTTGAGTCATAGCCATTGAGCATGGGAACAGGCTCTTCGGTCCCAATTGACTGTGCTGACCAAGGTGCCCAAATAAACTTGTCCCTATTTGTCCATGTATGGCCCATCTCTCTCCAAAGCTTCCCTATCCATGTATATGCCCAAATGTCTTTTAAATGTTGTTAAGATACCTGCCTCAAGCACTTTGGCAACTCATTCCATACATGGACAACTCTCCAGGTGAAACACAGACACTTTAGATCCCTACAAAATTTCTTCCCTCTCACCTTAAACCCAAGTACTCTAGTTCTTGATTTCCCAACCCTGGGGGGAAAAAAAAGTGTGTCTTCAAGTCTCTGTGACTCTTGTGGTTTTATATCCGTGACAAAATCACCCCTCATTCTCTTATGCTCCACTGATTAAAGCCCTAGCCTGCTCAGCCTCTCCCTATACCCCAGACCTTCAAGTTCTGGCAACGTCCTTCTGAATGTTTGCTGCACTCTAATCAGTTTAAATAGCATCTTCCCTAAAGCAGGTTGACCCAAACTGAACACAAGATTCCAAATGCACTTTCACCAACTGATGACAACAGAGCATCCCACCTCTGTACTTGCTACCCTATTTGATGAGGGAGACACAGCAAATGGCTTCTTCAGCACACCCTGTCTACTTATAACACCACTGAAAAGAAAAATTGCACATGTACTCCTATGTTCTACAAACAATCCCAGGTACTAACGTTCACTGTGGACGTGGTACCCTGCCTTTCCAAAATTCAACTCCTCACACTTCTCTGAATTAAACTCCAGTTGCCATTCCTGAGCCATGTCCCCAGTTGATCAATATCTCCACTGTAATTCCTGGCAATTGTCTTCATTGTCTATGACACCACATATTTTAGGGTCATCTGCAAATATACCATCCATGCATTGTACTACATCTCACATCCTTTCTATAGTGTGGTGACCAGAACTGCACACAGTATTCCTTGTGTAGCCTAATGGATATCCTGTACAGCTGCACTATATCATACCTCTTCTGCTCAATTCTCATGTCCTATATAG
The DNA here is from genome assembly GCF_030144855.1 of Hypanus sabinus. NCBI lineage: Eukaryota > Metazoa > Chordata > Chondrichthyes > Myliobatiformes > Dasyatidae > Hypanus > Hypanus sabinus. The sequence goes on along the minus strand of NC_082710.1, from coordinate 117,178,183 downwards.
GCAATGGTTCAGTGGTTCAACATAAGAAAACTTGCAGGTAAAGTTGTTAGTGAGGAAGGCAAATGCAATGTTACCATTCATTTCAAGAGGTCTAAAATACAAGAGCAGGGATGTGATGTTGAGGCTTTTTCAGGCACTGGTGAGGCCTCACCTTGAGTATTGTGAAGTTCTGGGCTCTTCAGCTAAGAAAAGATGTGCCGAAATGGAGAGGGTCCAAAGGAGGCTCACAAGGAATGAAAGGTTATCATACGAGGAATATTTGATGGCTCGGCATCTGTATTCACTGGAATTAAGGATGGGGTGGTTATCTCATTGAAAACCTTTTGAATGTTGAAAGGCCTAGACAGAGTAGATGTGGAAAAGATGTTTTCCATGGTGGGATACTCTAGGACAAGAGAACACACCCTCAGGATAGAGGGGTGTATTTTAAAAACAGAAAAACTGAGAAATCTCTTTTGCCAAAGGGTGGTGAATTTGTGGAATTTGTTGCCACAGGTAGCTGTGGAGGCAGGTTGCTGGGTTTAAGGCAGGGAATGGTAAGTTCTTGACTGGACACCACATCAAAAGTTACAGGGGAGAAGGCTTGGGAGTGGGGTTGGGGAGGGGAAAATCAGCCATGATTCAATGGTGGAGCAGACTTGAGTTGAATTGACATTATTACATCCATCATATACATGAGGAGTAAAAATCTTTACACTATGTCTGCATATAAATGTGCAATTTATAGTAATTTGTAATAGACAGGACAAAATGGTCTAATGCTGCTTCTATGTCTTATGGCCTAACTCTAAAGAATGAATGACAGAAAGACATTAGAATCCCAAAGCCTCCCCTCCCATGCACAAGCAACAGCAATAGGATCAACTCTCCACACTTGCTCCTGAAAAAGCATCCACGCCCCACCATCGACCATGCAAGATTTAGTAAAAACCACAGAGTCCATGATCCAAGTCCATCCGCAACAGATGAGCAGGAAGTGCAACAGTTTCCTGTTCTGATGTTGCAATCTACAGTGTTGCTTATTCAAATTGCCCTGACACAGTGACCAGCGGACTCTCACTCCCCATCGCAAGAGAGAGATCACTTCAGTGCACAGGCCTTCTTTGGACAGCAGCGTGCATCCCTCACATTCTATCTCGATGTTTCAATCTCCCGCGATGCTTCTGTTGGCTACATCCGCGAGGAATGAGGTCGTCCACAGGACAGCAGCCCAAAGGCGCAGGACTTCCAGGCCACACCTGGAAGAAACAAAATGAGAACTGACAGTGAGAACCAGCCACCCACGAAGGGTGCAGTCTGAGTGCATTCAAGCTAAATGTCATCTTAAATACCCCTTCATCTGTGTTACCATTTTCAAGAAGTTATAAACTTACACACCAAGGTCCATCTGTAAATCAATATTTCTAAATCCCTACCATTTGTGTTTAAGTCCAACCAGTACTAAACAACCTAAAATGTGTTACCACACAGTTGTCTCAGTTAAAATCCATCTGCCACCAATCTGCCAAATTTTACAGCTGATCTATGTCCATCTGCATCTTTTGGCAACCATTCTCACCATCTACAACTTAATATCACCAACAAACTTACCTTTTGGACTACAGATGTTTTTATCCAAGACCCAAGACATTTGCTGTATATATGTGGTACACAGGGTGACAGAGGGCAGGACACCAGCACACTGACTCAGTTGGGGAGGCTGGCATAGACATGAACATAGAGCAGGAAACCAGAGGGATCTTGACATGGAGATGGGATTCACAGGGACTCTAGAAACTAGAGCAGAACTCAGAACTACCAGTTCTAATCGGAACAGGGAACGATGAATCACACAAGAATTGACCAATGAACTGGCAACCTGTGATAGAGTGGCTATCGTATTTATTTCCCAGTCTCTGATGAGAGACAGATGTATGGTAATTAGGTAACTAGCAGCAATTGACTGAAATTGGGGCATGATCAGGGAGAAAGAAGTGTTAAAGGGGAACAGCCTACCGGAACCATGACAGTATCCACGCCCCCCCCCCCCCCCCCCAATGGGAGCCTCCCATCGTTCCTTCAGGCCTATCTGGATGGTCCTGATGGAAGTCCTGGATAAGGGAAGAGTCTAGGATAAAGGAGTGGGGGACCCAGGAACGTTCTTTAGGACTGTTCTCCTCCCAGTCCACCAGGTATTGGAGGCCCCTGCCCTGACGGCACACATCTAGCAGGCATCGGACAGTTTTAATCCGGATGGGTGCCGATGAGCCAGGCAGGGGGAGGACTTTCAGCTGGGGGACACAAAGGGCTGAAGGAGACTGGTTTCAAATGAGACACATGAAAGGTTGGGTGAATATGCATGGACTTTAGTAGCGTGAGGTGGACTGCTGTGGGATTGATAATCCTTTGGACCTTGAATGGTCCCAGGAAGCGGGGGTGGGAGGGGGGGGAGGTGCGAGTTTTCCATGTTCGCATTTGAGCGGGATGTCCCTGGAGGAAAGCCACACCATCTGCTCCGGTTGATACTCCAGCACGAGATTCCAGTGTCGGTCAGCCGTTTTCTTATTCCAATTTGTTGATTTGAGTAGGGCCGTGCAAGGCTCCTCCCAAACCTTCCGGCACCGATCAACATGCTCCCGAACCGACAGTACCGCAATCTCTTCTTCCTGTCTAGGGAACAGCAGGGGCTGGTACCCAAGGGAGAACTCGAACGGGGACATCCCAATGGCAGAGCTCACCAGGGAGTTGTGGCATATTCAACCCACAGGGGATGGTCACTCCAGGTGGCTGGGTGGTTTGCAAGGAATTTGGTGGCGTAACCAGGAGTATCCAAGTACTATCGGGGCTTGAGGAGAGGAGAGTAGGTTAAATTGTACCTGCTCCCAATGATTTCCAGAGAGGATCAAAGACAGTGGTGGTGTACGGTGAGTGACTCGAGCCAGAAGTCTTCCGTCCAGTGCCTGGGCTTCCAGAGGGGTAGACAACAGCTCCTGAGGAATTCCGGCCTGGGCAGCTATGTCTTCAACCAACAGATTCCCCTCAGCACAGGAGTCTATCAAGGTAGACAAGGACAGGGGCTGTTGGTTGTAGGTTACAGTTCCTGGGACCTGCATCCAGGCTTGGGGAACTGAAGGGAGGGTCGTCTGATTCACCAGAGCAGTTGGACTGGGGGCTACACTAGGAAGAGAGGCTGGCTGAAGATGGTAAGGTGGGCCATAGGATGACCCGAGGAGCAGGGTGACCAGTCTTTTCTCTCAGACGTTCTTGAAGTCCATTATCTACCCTGGGGGCTAGAGAAACCAAAGAGTCCAGGCTGTTCGTGTCATCCCTGGCCGCTAATTCATCTTTTATCTTGTCAGAGAGACCCCGTCGAAACACTTCCTGTAGTACCTCATCATTCCACCAAGAGTAGGCCATTAATGTTCAGAGCTCTACAGAGTATTTCGCTACGCTTTGCGAGCCCTGACAGAGTCAGAAGGCGCCTAGTGACATCCTTCCCGGGAATGAGCTGTTCAAAAAGGAGGAGAACCCAAGTGCAGGACACTGGCACGTCAACTCAGTTGGGGAAACTGGCGTAGACCTGAACGTAGAGCAGGAAGCCAGAGGGATCTTGACAAGGAGACAGGATTCACATGGACTCTCTAGAAACTAGAGCAGAACTTAGAACTACCCATTCTAATCGGAACAGGAAATGAAGTATCACACAAGAATTGACCAACAAACTGGCAACCTGTGATAGTCATCCTCATATTTATTTCCCAGTCTCTGATGCAAGCCAGATGTATAGTAATTGGGTAACGAGCAGCAACTAACTGAAATTGGGGCATAATCAGGGTGAAAGAAGTGTTAAAGGGGAACAGTCAACAGGAATCATGAAAATATGTTTATAACAAGTAACAGATGATCCAAAGTTCCCTTTCCTGGATCACAAAATAGACCCTAACTTCCAGCTGTTCCCCAGTTCCTTTCAGCATATTTATTACTTGCCCGGTATCACTCTTCCTCTGCGTTCCAGTTGCACTTTCCTGTTGCTTCATGCTGGAACCAATCTTCTGTCTAAGTAGTTTAAACGTAGCCAGAACACTCTTCCAACTCTCATTGTGGCCATCTGTTGCATCAGTGTTAAGGAGGGATTTTCCCATCTTGTACGGGTCACTTGACAAACTTCTTCCAGATCCACTGGAGTCTGAAGCCCTCAATGTCATCTCAGTACCATGGACGTCCTCCTACTTTATTGTATCTATACTCACTAAAATGCACCACTGGATCAATTCAATTATAGCTACACTTTTTAATTTCAACCACCAAGCTTTAATATCTGACTAGAGGGACTTCATTGAATCATTTCCTCCTTGTGTCATTTACTCCCACATGCATCACAATTTACAACAGAAGACTATAAGAAATAGGATCAGTAATAGGTCATCTGTCTTGTTGAGGCTGCTCTTTCATTCATTTAAATCATCTCTCATCTGAGCATAATTCAACTCCATCTATCTGCCTTTTCCCATAAAACTTAATTCTCCTACTAGGTAAAAATCTAATTGTGCTTTAAATATATTTAATAAGGTAGCCTCTATAATTCTCTGTCTAGAGAATCCCATACATTTGCTGCTCTCTGGGAAAAACAGTTCTCCCTCACTTCCATGCTAAACTGGGTCCTTGAATCATGAGGCTATGTCCTCCAGTTTTACTCTCACCTACCAGTGGGAAAACTACCCTGCCTCTTTTTCCTAACCCTTTCATAATCTAAAATGTTTTATGAGATCCCTCTCATTCTTCTGAATTCCTGGGAGTGTAGGCCCAGGCAAATCAAACTCTGTACCTAGGTTAACCCCTTCATCTCTAAAATCAATCTCATGAACATCCTCTGTAGCACCTCCAAAGCTGGCATATCTTTCCTCAAGTTAGCAGACCACAACTGCATCCAGGTACAAACTCAACAGTATCCTGTACAGTTACAGCATAATCACCTTGCCTTTAATTCCGATCCCTTTATCACTGAAGGAAACATTCCACTTGCCTTCTTGGTATTGGTAATCTGGTGCACCTTATGCATAAGCACTCCCAGTTCATCTACACAGACGTACTGCAATCTTTTATTATTTAAGTAGTAATTTCTATTTTTCCTTCCAAACTTGATTACCTCATATGTATTAAAATTATATTCCAACTACCAGTTCCTTACCTGTCCCCTTAACCTACCCACACCTCTCTGCAGACTCTCCACAGCCTCAACACGATCATTTTTCCACTCAACTTATTGCCATCAGCAAACTTAGATACACTACACCACGTCCCCCCCTTCTAAATTATTAAAGCATATCATGAACAATTGAAGTCCCAGCACCATCGCCTGCAGTACTCTTCTCAACACTGATGGCCAACCAGAGAAACATCCATTAATCCCAACTGTCTGTCTCCTATTGCTTAACAGTTCTATATCCATGTCAATACAATATGCCTAACTTCATGGATCCTCATCTTATGGGTGAGTATTTTATATGACACCTTATCAAGTTTCTTCTGGAGCTCATTATATCTGCAAAGAACTCTGGTAAGTCTGTCAAACCTGCTCTTCTTGGATCCATGATGTGTCTGCCTGATGGAACCTCTTCCATCCAGCTATCTCATTATTTCTGCCTTAATGATAGCTTCAAGACTTTTCCCAACCAACTCTAGCACCCATGACAATAATAGGCATCCGTTAGTCTCGTGAGACCATGGATTTGTGCCTTGGAAGGTTTCCAGGCCGTAGGCCTGGGCAGGGTTGTATGGGAGACCGGCAGTTGCCCATGCTGCAAGCCTTCCCCTCTCCACGCCACCGATGTTGTCCAAGGGAAGGGCACTAGGACCCAAGCAGCTTGGCACCGGTGTCATCGCAGACAATGTGTTGTTCAGTGCCTTGCTCAAGGACACAATACACTGCCTCAGCTGTAGCTCAAACCAGTGGCCTTCAGATCACTAGACAATGCCTTATCTACTAGGCTACGTGCCAACACACCTGTGACAGTGTGACTAGGCATAGCTGAAACACCACGTATAAATTTGCTGATGTCTCAACTGTTGTTGGCAAAATTTCAGAAAGTGACGAGAAGGCGAACAGGTGCGGGATATCTCAAATAGTTGAGTGGTGCTGCAGCAAGAATCTTACACTCAATATCAGTAAGACCAAAGAGCTGATTGTGAACTTCAGAAAGAATAAGATGAGGGAACACATGCCCTCCTCATAGAATGGTCAGTAGTGGAAAGACTGAGCGATTTCAAGTTCCTGGGAGTCAAAATTTCTGAAGATCTTCTCTGGGCCCAACATATCGATGCAGTTACAGAGAGGATATGTCAGTGGCTACATTTCATTAGGAGTGCGAGGACATTTGGTATGTCACCAAAACCACTTGCAAATTTCTATGGATGTACCGTGGAGAGTATTCTAACTGTTTGCATCAATGTCCAGTATGCGAGACTACTGCACAGGATCAAAGAAGCTGCAGACAGCTGTAAACTCAGTCAGTTAAATCATGGGCACGAGCCTCCTCAGCATCCTTAACATCTTCAAGGAGTAATGCTTCAAAAAGGTGGTATCCATTATTAAGTACCCGATCACCCAGGGCATACCCTCTTCTCATTGTTACCCTCAGGGACGAAGTACAGGAGCCTACAGACACATACTCAATGATTCAGAAACAGATGATTCCCCTCTGCCATCAGTTTTCTGTATGCACATTGAGCCCATGAACATTGCCACACCACTTTTTTTAAACACTACTTATATAATTTAACTATTTTACATATAACTGCCTTCAGGCACTGTGTATAATTTCATTTCTTTCTCAGTCTGCCACTCCATCGAAGTTGTGGAATCTTAAGTCCCTGCTGTAATTTGGATCCCTTCCCATCTATTTTCCCCATTTTTTTAATCTGAGCTATACAACTGATCGTCTACCTTCAACAACTAGCCTTAATTGCAGAGTACAGTTACCATTATACTTAACATGCTACTCACAGCTTGCTGCCATACACTCTCAGTGTCCTCTATCTTTGAGTTGGCTGTGGGTCTGCTTCCATTAGCTGTGGTCAGAACTGAATGCAGCAGCCAGCTAGTGTTCATCACTTGGGTTCTCTGTAATGACACTGTTACCAGGTTCACTTAACATCTTGCTCTGTCTGTCAGGGCAACAAGATGGTGGTTCATATGGTTTAACCTGAGTCCAGTGTTTCCAATGGCCGACTCACCAGAACTGTACACCAATACAGGCGTCATTCATCCAGAACACCAATTGTGGTTCTATCCACTTGGGAGAGAAACCAGCTCCCTTATCATGATTTGGTCACCTGGCTGTAGGAAGACTATCTTCTCTCCCTCCAGCTCACTCTGATCCACAATATGTCATTGCTGCTTTACTCGATCCCTCAATGTGTTACTCTGGTTACAGTTGTCCTTAACATCTCCATGTAATCTTACTAAATTGTCATTTGTAGTTTCTTCCTGTGTACTTGCAATTCCTGTTGCTTCTTGTCCTTCCACTGCTCTCCTCACACTTATGTCTGCTCACTCATTCCCTTTCTGCTCCTTACTATCCCTTTCTGGTGAGTCACTGCTACCTCCTCAGACAGCTCCTGAATATGCTTGGTCCTGCCCCTTGGTACCTCATGACATGATTCCCACACATTGCTCTGTCTCCTCTCCCTACTTGGAGCTGCTATCTCTCTGTGAGCTCACATATTTACTGTTTCTGTTTTGTCCATTTTATCTCTCCTTTCTCTAAGTCTATCATAGCACATGCCTTACTCAGTGAGTCTATCCCCAGGATAGTACCTTCAAAATTTGGAAAGAGAAAGCCCTTAACTCCGAGTGGGGTCATTGGGGCACTATTGTGATAGCATTATTTTTTTTAGCAGGCTTTCTTGTTTTTATGAGGCCAGGCTGCTAGCTCAATGCTCAACCCAGCATGGATGGAAAGTGTGCAAGGCAGCCAACTGGATTTGAACTTGGGAGCCTTTGCTCTGAAGTCCAGCACTGATGCCACTAAGCCACCAGCCGGCACTTCAGTGTTTGGGCACACCCAAAATTCTGCAGGAAGCTACACTTCTTCGTTCTAAAGTGCCTGGGCCTGACTTCTCCCTGCCCTCATTGCTGCCTCACAACACCTCATTTTGGGTGTCTGGAATGTGAGTGCAAAGAAGGAGGTATTTGAAAACTATATATAGTTCAAAGGAAGCATTGTAGGTTCATTGTAACTATAGAATTTTCCTGCTGTTAACTTTGAGCTTTAGCATAGAAAAATGTTGTGTAATATTGAACTGAGCAGGCCTCTTCTTCCACAGGTGTTTCGATATGATGTCTGCTGCTCATTTTTGCTGAATTAAACACTTCTATATCCATGAGGTTCAGTGTCTCCCAGTGAATTTGTTCCCATTACAACACCTCCCATGAACACTACCTCACTATTTTACTCTCTTTTTGCACTGCTTATTTAGTTTAAGTTATATATAATGTATATTATTGTATTTTTTGTACTTTTATGCATTGCACTGTACTTCAGCCACAAAACAATAAATTTCTTGATTTATAGTATGTCAGCGATATTAAACCTAATTCTGGTTCTAGTTTAAGTCAACTGGCCTATCATTATCTACCTTCTATCTACATTCTTCTTTTAATAAATAACAATATATTCAGTGTCTTCCAATGCACGTGGACCTGCTGGGAGTCAGGAAAATTTTCATAAATTAACACAAGTATCTCTACTATAACTTCAACCATTTCTTTCAGTATTCTGAAATGCATCCCATGAGGACCATGGGAATTGTCTACCTTCAGGCACATTAGTTTGCTCAGCACCATCTCTTTAGTGATAACAATTGTATCGAGGTTCTCGCCTCCCATCACATCAATAACATCTCCCCACCATCAAGACCAAACCAAAATAGTTGTACAAAACCTCAGCAATTTCCACATTACCAATATTAATTCCCACTTCTCATTTTCCAAGTGATCCATATTCATCTTAGCCGTATTTTCTGCTTTATTTATTTTTCTAAATTACTACCTGCTTTTATATTTTGTGCTATTTTACTTTCTTAATGTACCTTTCCTTTCTTTACTATTTGTTTAGTGGTTCTTTATTGTTTTTCAAAGATTTTCCAATCTACTAGCATCCACTCTCTTGCTGATTTTGTATGCAAGAGCTTTTAGCTTGATGCCTTCCTTTAATTCATTTATTATCCAAAGCTGAGTCTTCCCATCCCCATCCTTATGCTCCTTGCTTCTGACTGGAATATACTTTTGTTCAGCACTGATAAAAATCTCTTTGAAAATCATCCACTGCTTCTTAATTGTCCCACCATGTAGCCTATGTTCCCACTCAACACGCCTCCCTTGATAAGCCTAATTGTTATATTTAGAAACTTCAAAACATTAAACTAATTCAAAGGAAGATGTGTGAGTCTGAAATGTGTTTAATTTCATGTTTACTTTAAGTGAGGCACATACATACCACATGTTATCGTGATAATATATGCAATTAACATATTTTTACATATAACCCAAAATGAATTATCTAAACAGACAAGAATGCTTAATCAAGCAATATACATACAAGATTACTCAGATATTACTTAAAAAGTAAATACATGGAATTGCTCAACATAATAGAGCAACAACATAATAGAGGATGCACCAAATGTAAGTAATATATGCAGATATCCACAGCACAGTAAATTTAAATTGTCCTATTCAAGCCTAAAAATTTAATTGTTGTGGAGGATTTCTTATTCTTGTGGGATAACATCCTTCCCGACAAGCTGGATCATTCTGTTTGGCAGGTGAGAATTGTGGCTGTGAAAACAATCTTAGGTTCTGGGTCCTCCTCTGTGGTGGTTGTAGGAGTTGAGACTGCAGGAAGTAACTGTGACATCTCCGGTCACCTTTCCCCTCCTTTTTCTTCTTCTATTTTGTGAGTCTTTATCTTGGGAAAAGGCATTCAGTTCACTGAAGTATTCTCTTATTAATACTTACATTACTCGCTTTACGATCTGATCTCTGCTCTTGGCTTCTCATCGACATCATCTGACGAATCCACTGTTTTTGTATCTCCATTGAGTCCTTCCTTTTTGACCTTCCATTCACTCAGCTGGGCTTTGGTCTGCATCTTGTTTTACAAGCAGCTTTTTCTTTCCTAGGTGATCGCAAACTAAAAGATCATTGATTTTACCTGTCCCATTGCACAGGACCATATTTAAGATAGCATTTATCCTTGTAGGCTCGGTAACATGCTTTTCAAGAAAATTATCATGGGTGCATTCTATGAAGTCCTCCTCAAGACCAAATCGATTCACCCTGTCTATGTATGTGTAAGTTGTTACATGCGTCAGGTAGTTCTTGATTTATTGCCTGTTCCGCTGTAATGTTATTAGTTGATGGACTATATGCAACTCCTACCAGTGTTTTTTTTCTCCTCTTACTATTCCTAATCATCTTACAGATGGATGCAACGTTCCATTACTTGGATATTATATCTTTTCACTATCATCATGATCGCATCTTTATCTAACCTTAATTTATCTTATTCTCCCTTCTTGTCCCCTGAATGTGAAGTCAACCCGAGGGTCGCATGTCAAACTAGTGAAGAAAACATCTGTTAATTTTGACTATTGAATCTTCCTAAAACGATGGTTTTATATTGCTGTCAGGTAAACCCTATACCTGGATTTCTGAGAACCTGTATAATTATGCATTGCACATGTACAGAGATAAACATCCCTTCTATGAATTACACTCAGTTCTTTAATCAAAGCCAGTTTGATGACTACATAAGCTATGTTGCCAAATATACAATAATTATGTATGTGCTTGCATAAATTTCATTGCTCTCTTCTGAACACTTCATTTTGCCTTGCAATTCTACTTCCCAGCAGACTGAATCAATGTTTCACAAAAACTCCCATGTGCCTGAGACAATAGTTTAATCTCTGACGTTCATTATACCACAGTACAATCACTTGTGGCAAACCTGTTCCATATTATTAATGCCTTGCAGGAGATTTGCAATTCTCCGCTTGTTTCCAGAGCTCCAATGAGATTTTACTGTAACTTCGATTTACTATTATTCCCGTTTCTGCAAAGTAAAAAAAAATTCCTTTTGCCTTTGAACAATATTTTATTGCTTGAAATGCATTCAATCTTCAAGTTTATTTTATACAAAAAACAATTTACTCGGAAGCAGTTTGCATTTCTCATAATAATCTTAATAAAACAAGGATATATTTGCCAGTGAAAATAAATGTAATAGAGACACAAACACCCGAGTATTCAAAATACAATTTAATGGTACAACTGTTTAGTTGCAGTTAATCTAGCATTTTGACATAACAGTGAAATAATTATGTCTACACAGCAACAATAATAAAGAAAATATTTTTGAACTGATTTCTTACTTCCTTGGAACTTGCCAAGCTGATACTATTTGTGTACCTTTATTACATACAAGTTAATGTATTAAAGAGAAGAAAAGATTTACTAGTTAATTTTTTTGTTCTTCCATCCCCCACCTGCCCCCACCCTATCCCAAGTACCACTACCACCAGTGCCATATCTTCTATGTATTTATGTTTGTACTGTGAAGGGTTAGTACTATCTTCTGGTCGAAAACTGCTGCTGCCATTTTAGTTATCAATAGGCATGTTTGAAGAATGCTGCACCATTCCAATGGCTGATTCTAGTGCCATGGTGCAGGGTTCTGGCATCAAAATACCACTAGTGCATAAATATAGTGTGTTTGACATTCTCCCTCTCTCTTCTGCTTCGAGGGCTCAGTGACAGACTAGGAGTTTTGTAGAAAAGGTTGGAAGGGTGCTGCAGATAGAGGGCCTGTGGACACACTTATCTGAGTATCTGTGTAACATGAATGTGTCGATGAAAGTCTTAGCTCGGTGTCTTCTGCTCCTTTACTGAATCTGCGAATCTGTATCTCTGCCACTGTGTTCCATGCAGATGCTGGCATTTTAATTGTAGACAAGTAGTGTTATCTATCAGGCATTTTGGAGCCATAGCTGCAGTATCATTTATACCAAAAGCCAACTGCAGCAAAAATATTTCTTTTCCTTCAAATATGACCCAACTCTTTCAATCAGCCATAAAGGATTTATACTGTAGTTCACAGACTAGTAAGCATATAATATAACTTCAAGATTACTTTATTTGCATGTGTGTTCAATTGCAAAAAAGAATTGGCACAACTTTCCAGTATTCCATTGAAATCCCAGAACTACTTCAGTTAGAGCTACGATCAGAGAGTATTCAAATAATTTCTAATAGATTCTTGACATACGCAATATTGACTCAGTGCTTCTGTGGATATAATAAAATATGTTGAAATAGATTTTTTATACTTACCCTTATTCACCTAATTATCAATTAAGGTAATCATTGAGTCAAAGGACATACAACATGGAAACAGGCTCAAGAAGTCAATGCTGCACTCACTTCCACTGATCTTATCTTTATTTTCACTAAAACCCCAGAAACGCCCTCTCTTCCCTACCACTGAGATGGAAAATAAGGAAACTTCACAGTGAACAACTAAGTCTTTGGGAAGTGAGAGGAAACTGGAGCAGCTGGAGGAAACCCATAGAGTCACAGGGAAAATTACACCATCACCACATCGACAGCACCGGAGGTCAGGATTGGACCTGGACCATTGGAGCTGTAAGCAGTAGCTGTACTTTTAGAAAGGAAAAAGAAAGGGACGTAATTCAGTATTATGTCCAGGAAAACTGCCTTGGCCAATATGTTCTTGTTCCAAGGAGCCACCACTGGACCTGGTGCTGGGGAATGAGGAGGGCACTTTAGAAAAATGATCATTGTAATGTAGGTTTTTGATTAATAATGGCAAGAACAAGGATCACTGAAATGAAACTTCTATAGTAGAGGAAGACTAAATTTAACATGATGAGACAAGATCCAGCTTGGGTAAATTGGGAAGAAAATTTGACACAATTTGGAGAAAACCAGCAAGGCCTGAGACCTACACAGTCAAAGGTAAAAAAGTAAACTCCACACTTACACACAGCAATTGAGACTATGTTTGAACCTAGATGCTAGATTGCTCACTGTTGTGTACCCAACATTTTTTGAGAAACTGCAGAATTGTGGCAGAGACAAAGGGCTTTTACCTCTGTTACGTACCTCGTAACTAGGTCACTTACCAGCAAAGATAGAGAGGTCCATTGAAGTCTGATGGTACTATTTTTAAAAGTCTTTATTTATAAAGGGGCACAAAAATAAGATTAATACAAACATTCAGATAATATACGTCGTCACTACTCAATCTAAAAGCACGGGTATAATAATAACCATCAATAAGAAACAGCTCGATCATTTGTCTAGGGGATAATATATTGTCCAATGGAAATATAAAAGTCACTCAGTTCCGGCAGGCTTCAGCCTTTGGGGACCGCTGGGTTTTCACTTGTTGGAGAGAGACAGATTTGTGAGAAAAGAAACTTGCCCAGGTCTTTTATGAAGCAAATCCGTTGAATTGGGGAAGTTGGTTCCCCGTGGTTAGTTAAAGAACATCGGTTCTGTGGTACCTGCCACCGGCTCCCAATCACGGGAACTGAACACACGTGGCTTCCTTCAAATGGCTTCCCGCTACTACGGGATTGTTAGTGTTTCTTCTGGTGCATCTGAAGGGGGTGTTACCCCAGACCCTCGTTTATACTTCCTCATGGGGTCTCAGATATCAATCAGGTTGGGATGATGCAATCTTTCTCTCAAACTGCCCACTTTGCCCGAGGGCTTGCACGTAGCATAGTCCCCAATCCACAAAGGTGGTCTCCAGGAGACAATGGTCAATGTTGCGTTATTTTGCACTGCCGGGGAACAAGGCAACCGACACGTCTCTCTCCCATTTCCTGGGTCTACTGACCCCCCCCCCCCACTAGTGCTCTTGCAATTCTCACAAAGGAGGGGGCTGCGGACATAACACCTCCAAGGTTAGCTTGGAGAAATGGGAATTGGTCTTTTTCAAGTAAAGAACATTAGTCTATGACAATTCAAAAGCAAGAAGGATCATGCAAGCTGGGAGCATCAAGTCCCTTCAGTGGGAGAACTTAGGTGACAAGCAAAAAATTAGGACTAGTGAAAGATGAGCCCCATTTTTAATTACTGTAAATTTTATGAATTAAGTATGTTTGGAGAGAAAGGCAAAGGAACACAACTTCCCAACCTCCCAACTTTTCTGAACTATTAAACAGTGCACTGGCCTTCATCAGTAGTGGGATTGAGTTTAAGAGCCAACAGGTAATGTTTAAGAGCTGAGAGGTAATATTGGAGCTATATAGGAACCTGGTCAGACCCCACTTAGAGTACTGTGCTCAGTTCTGGTCGCAGCACTATAGGAAGGATGTGGAACATAGAAAGGGTCCAGAGAAGACTTACAAGGATGTTGCCTGGATTGAGGAGCATGCCTTATGAGGATAGGTTGAGTGAACTTGGCCTTTTCTCCTTGGAGCGACATAGGATAAGAGGTGACCTGATAGAGGTGTACAAGATAATGAGAGGCATTGATCATGTTGATAGTCAGACGAATTTCCTCAGGGCGGAAATGGCTAACATGAGAGGGTATAGTTGAAAGGTGCTTGGAAGTAGGTACAGAGGAGATGTCAGGGGTAAGTTTTTTATGCAGAGAGTGGTGAGTGCATGGAATGGGCTGCGGGCGCCAGTGGTGGAGGCAGAAAAGGTAGGGTCTTTTAAGAGACTTCTGGATGGGTACATGGAGCTTAGAAAAACTCCATGTTTTGGATATGGGTAAAGCCTAGGTAGTTCTAAGGTAGGGACATGTTCGGCACAGCTTTGTGGGTTGAAGGGACCATATTGTACTGTATGTTTTCTATGTTTCTGTGTTTCTAACCTGATTGTTGTCCATTCAGGGATGAAATCTGTAAATCCCTCAGAAGTCTCAGACTCCTCACAACCTACATTATGGAAGCAAGTGGATTGGAAGGTATTCTCTTTTGACTGCCAACTGTGTATACATACTTTTTCTATACTGTATACACAAGAACGTATTAAACAGAAGCAAAGGTCAGCCATTCAGTTGAGTGTCTTGCTTTATGTTTTAATTGGATAATGACTGACCTTTAACCTCGGCACCATTTGTTTTGTCCTAATGATTTTTTCATCTCTCTTGATTACACTGAATGACTGAGCTTCTAAACTACTCGGAGAGAAAATTCTAAATGAATTTATTTCTAAAACAAAGTTTTTAGATTTGTTTTGTTCTTCCATGTCTGGACTGCCTGTTTTCCTTATTTTCAGACTGTGTTGCCAATCCTAGCCTACCTAACAAAGTCGGAGGAAGCATAGATTCGACATTTATGCTGCAAAGCTCTTTAAGAAATTTGTGTGCTTCAAATAAGTTAACTCTCTTTTATAAACTCTGGTCTCTAGATAGTTTATTTTCCCCTGTCATCCCAGAAATCAATCTGGTGAGCCTTCATTGCATCCCCTCCAACAATGTTCCAGATGTGGTCTCACCAGGTATCCATGTATTTGGTACAAAATGACTCTGTTCTTGTCCTCAAATCTTTTTACAAAGATTCAAAGTACATTTATTATCACAGCATATATGCAGCATTGAACCCTGAGATTCGTCTTCCCACAAGCCGTCATGGAACAAAGAACCATGGAACCAATCTGTTAAAAGAGAATTATTGACTCCCCTCCCCCACCACCCCGCACAAAAATAATTGCACAAATGGCAATAAAAAAGGGTGTGAAAACTCAGAATATAAAACAGAACACTAAAAGGCATACTTCAGTTTAGCTCAGGCCAATTCAATTCAAAAATCACCCAAAAGTAGCAACAAAAAAAGGAGCAACCACAATGAGAACAGATCATGAAACTGAATTAGAATCAGAATTCACAAACCACTGTGATTAAACCTTGCTCTGGCACCTTCCTCCAACAGCATCGAGGGAGAGAGAAATCACTTGAATGCAAGGACCCTCCCTGGGGACCAGCAAGTGAGAAGGAGAGAAAAAGACCATCACACACAGGCACCCTCCTCCGGCAGCAGTAAGGAGAGGCTAGTACACAACGCTGAACACTCACTCACTCCCCGCAAACATCTCAATGATTTCAACCTTCTTTGCTGCTTTAATCATCAAGATCAGCGAGATCAGAGTCAAATGTAGGCTCGCTACAATAAAGGAAAACATACCATTTTGATACACAAAATGCTGGAGGAACAGCAGGCCAGGCAGCATCTAGGAAAAGAGTACAGTCCATGTTTTTGGGCCGAAACCCTTCAGCAGGAATGTTAATTTAGAGTGATGTATGTACACTGACACAAAGTCCCTTTGAACACCAACAGCTTTCAAACTTATAATTTAAAAACTATATGCATTTCTATATTTCTACAAAAAAATGATACTGCACATTCTTTCACTTCATAGTCTATCTAAAACACCCCTACTCATTTATCTCATTTGCATCCGTTCACCATGAAGCCAACTTATATCATCTTCACAACTTATGCTACCACCAACTTAGTATCAAAAGCAAATTGGGATAGGGTACACATGATCCATTTAACCAGCTAATTAATATAGACTGTGAACCCAGTTCTGATCCCTGCAGCAGCCAAGAGCCAAAGATCCACAGATACACAACCTGAAAGGATTTGTTAATTCATAATGGTTTCTGTCCAAGGTTCTGACAGGTTCAAGAACAGTTATTAGCCCACAGCCATCAGGCTCGTGAACTAAGGTGTTAGCTGCACTCACTTGCCCATCCATTGTGATGTTCTCATGACCAATAATTTCACTTTAAGGGCTCTTTGTGTTGCCTTTAAGGCATTCATTTAGTTTATTATATTTTCACTTTAGTAATTCGTTTGTAATTATTTTCTAGTTAAAGTTAAGGTTGTTGAAAGTAAATTCCCTGTCTGGTGTATCATGGCATGCAATGATGTCACACCTGGTTTCGCTGCATCTTGTGGGAAAATACCAGTTTGGAGAAAAGGGAAGGAGGGGGCTTGTGTGTGCAGGATCAGCGTGTGAAAAGTTTTCATTCTATGCACTAAGAAACATCATAGAAGCAATGCCATAAGTTTATAAGATAATCGATATGTTAAAGTAAAAATGTTAATGCTGATTCTATTAAAAGTAATGATGGTTGATAAAGTTTATTTTCTTGTGCTATTGAAGAGTTTCCAAATAGTTTGTGTTAAAGTGTACTTAAAATCAGTTGATGGCATAGGTAGATTCTGACTGTATGTTGTACTTTAATGTAATATAGTTTGTCGTAGTTTTACTTTTGTAAATATTTATGATGTAAGTGCTATGCCAAGAAGGAAACAAATACTGTATATATTTTGAATTGTTTTATCAACAGTTTTCACCATACATTAATATGGAAGAGTGAACAGTAAATGGTTAATATACTGGGATCCTGCTTCATTGACTATGGTTTAACTCGGTGTTTAGTTCAGAGTTCTTACACCTGAATGAGAACACTACACTTTTCATCTCATTATCCCATGGTCTTGCTATTTATTTATATTTGCATTTGCACAGTTTGTTGTTTTCTGGACTCTGATTGATCTTTCCTTGATCCTGTCGTAGGTACTATTCTAATGACTGCTGAGTATGCCGACAGGAAAATGAATCTCAAGCTTGCATATGGTGAAATATATGTACCTTAATGATAAAATTTACTTTTACTTTGAACTTTGAACCTTTAGCAAAGACTCACCACACACCAGCATATTACCACAATATCATCTGCTTCAATATTGTTTCATATTCTTGTGTTTAAAAATTTTGCAAAGGCCTTTTGAAAGTCCAAGTACACCACATTCACCAGTCCTCCCTCATGTGTACTGTCAGTTGCAATCTAAACCAAAAACTCAACACATTTGTCAAACATTATTTCTGGTTCAAAGAACCATGTTTACTCTATTCAGTCTAATTGTGTCAGGAACGGGGCCGGATGGACCCAAACGCAGGACGCAGACACTGAAGTACTAGAGGGAGGACAGGATGAGGATGCCATGGCATTTAAGGGTAGGGCTGGGGTTCAAGTCGATAGAGTGTCAGGTAGGCAGAGCGGGAGAGGGCTCCCGGAGTTCAGGCAGGCAGAGCGGAGCGGGCTCCCAGAGTTCAGGCAGGCAGGCAGACAGGTCCCTGGGGTTCAGACGGGCAGGCAGACGGATGCCCGGGGTTCAGGCAGGCAGGCAGACGGGTCCCTGGGGTTCAGGCAGGCAGGCAGACGGGTCCCTGGGGTTCAGACGGGCAGGCAGATGTGTCCCCGGGGTTCAGGCAGGCAGGCAGACAGGTCCCTGGGGTTCAGACGGGCAGGCAGATGTGTCCCCGGGGTTCAGGCAGGCAGGCAGACGGGTCCCCAGGGTTCAGGCAGGCAGGCAGACAGGTCCCCAGGGTTCAGGCAGGCAGGTCTAGGTGGTTAGATAGGCCGGTGGAAAGCCCTCCTTGGGTGGGCCGCATATATCCCGGGTAGGGCCGCCTCCCAGGTGGAAACACCGGAGGCCTGGGCACGATACAAACCCCTAGGCGGATGTGGGGCACAATCCCAGGGTTCTGGCGGAAGAGGAGGACGGGACCGAACCCCTGCCGGGCAGCGGTAGGTCGGCCGGACCTGCCCGCCGGAGGCAAGGGGTAGGAACGGGCATAGGTCCAGGGTGACCAACACAACAGTCATGATAACAAGAAAATCGGGAAAGGCTAGCAGACAGCGCGACCGCGTGAAACGAGCATGACACAAACGAGCTGAGAAGCGGGACCAGCACATAGGAAGAAAGGTGGGGGAGAGGACCAACCTGGCATTACTGATACGGCCAGAGGACCATGATGAGGAGTAGATCTGAGCCCGGGCAGGATAACAGAATGCAGAGAAGAGTTCGGAGCCGGCGGGGAAACAGAACAAAACGACCACCCGCCTGGTCCCTGTCCCAAGGCCCCTTATAAGCACCTGCAGCTCAATGAGTCGCAGGTATGCCTCCTTGAGCCAGGAGAGTCCTAACTAGTTCATGGATGACGGGAGGGACAACTGCAGGACCCGGAGTCCAGAGCCCTCGGACCGGATCGAGACCCGGAATGCGGATTCCGGACCGGACTGGACCCTGACAAATTGCTATTTTCTAACTGTCCTTTTTCCTTCATTTATAATAGATTCCAGCATTGTCTTTTTGATTGACATCAGATTAACCAATCTATTGTTTCCTGTTCTCTTTCTCACTCATCTTTTGTTTACCATTCTCAAAAAACTGTAGAATTCTGAAAGATGTCTGTCAGTGCTTCCTTCAAAAACTGAGAATGCATGTCATACAGACTTACATTCCATTTAAATTCCCCATTATAGTTTTTTTGTTTAAAATTAATGCTGCTTTATTCGAGCTATTCAGTCATTCCAAATATATGCTTCTCTATTAGAAGTTTTTAAAATCTATTTTGCCATGAATATTTGTTCAATTCCTTGTCCTGTCCTCATTTCCAATATAAAATTTCCCACCTCAATTTATGTACAAAGGGTAAATAAAAACATTACTTAATATTTCTATGTAGCTATAAAATCCCTTACAACTTCATTTCACATTTAGTCATTGTCTAGTCTTCTATTCTAATATTTAAATTTATCTGTCATTAGCTCTCCCTTCCTGAATGATGCAGTCTTCAGTTTCAGTGCTTGGAAAGCATATTGCTTGAGCATACATTGAATAAAAGTAGATGCCAAAGAGAGACATGCTTGCAATGCCTGCTTAGTTCCCATTCACAATACTGGGTGACCCAGAACACATCTGTTTGTGGCCTTAATGTAATAAAACAATTAAGTATACCCCAGATTTAATTGGGATCCTTAAAATGGTAATTCATTAAAGAGGAATTGCTCTCAAGCCCTCAAAACTCTGTAAGCATAGGGACAGCATGGTAGCAGCATTGCTAACGCAATGGTTTACAGGATGTCAGCTGTTAGATCACTAAGTGGTTCATGCCACTAAGGAAGGAGTTTGTACATTCTCCCCATGACTGTGTGGGTTTCCTCTGGGTGCTCTGGTTTCCTCTCACATTGCAAAGACATACAGTTAGGGTTAGTGCGTTATGGACGTGCTATGTTGGCAACAGAAGCGTGTTGATGCTCGTGAACCCACACAATCTACGCTGTGTGATTTGACGCAAAATGATACATTTCACTATATGGTTCAATGCACACATGACAAATAAAACTAATCTTTAAACCCTTTAGATGCCTACTCAAAATTGTCTTCACATTCTCTTCACTGTTTCTCCTTTCACCTGATACCCTTTCCACCTTTCAGAATCACCTTGATTGCTTTCTGCATTGGCATGATGCTGGTGGCTGGCTCTTGGTGCATTTAATATGACATTGAAGTCCACTTCGTCACAGAGTCAACTTAGGATCCACAATTGACCAGTCTAAGCTTAAGGGAGCCCAAGGACTGATGGAAAATGTGTCCTGAGCTACCCATTAGAACACAGATATAATATTGCACTTTCATGCTGGTAGACCAACAATATTGAATTTCAAATCCTGTGGTTTGATCAAAGCACTCTGATGTTTAATGAGCTTCATTCAGCTCACAGCTTACTGTTTCATCTCTGTATTTCAGTTTACAGTGTGCCCTGTTCATCACTGATCCAGAGTGAACAGGCATGATTTGTGATTATTGAAATTGCAGCTGCTGAGTTCTTCAAAATGTTACATCACGGTATTGTAAAAGGTTTTAGTACTTCAGAGCAAAATTGATTTTGTTATAAACCATTAAGTAAGTCACAGAAATTCTGAACAACGTAATCAACCTGAATTCTTTCCTGATAATTCCTTCTAGTACCCAATCGATGGCCAAGTGATTTTACTTTTCTCACTGCTTAAATTTGTGATATTCAGCCATTTAGATTCTTATCTTTAGTCAAAGTAGCTCCACCGGTTTGTTAACCTGATTGCTGTTCTTAGATTTTTTTAACAAGCAAATCTATGTCTCAGCTGGATTCTTCCAAGCAGGTTCTAACAACAGAAACCCAAGATAAATATCAATGTGTGCCACAGACAGATGGAGACACCAATTGCTTCCTTTTCCACAGCCATTAATATCAGCATGACAAAGAGAGAATGAAGGTGTGAGTTACTGACATTCCTCGGGCAGATCAAAACTACTGGTTTTTCAGAAATAGTTAAAGGTTTTCTTTATTTCAGTTATTGATTTTTTTCTGTACTTGCATCTAGTGTGGTTTGTACAAAGGGAAGGTTATCTCAGATCTTTAAAAATGCTGCACCATCTAGTGTTTGATTAGCAGATGACATTTCCCGAAAGTGACTTCTAGTTAGATATTCCTCTTCTCTAGTTTGTTCCGCGGTGGTTGAGATGGGAAATGGGTCATTTTGGAAATTTCTCTGTTACAATACTGTAACACACTGGAGATTCAATACAACACAAGCAACAAGATAATTTTTTTTAAACATATGGTACATATAAGAGTACCACACATGTATCTGTTGCTCATTTATAAAATGGAAAGGGGGGGGGAGCAGTGAAACTCAATTGTGACAGCCCATCAGCTGATTGAAAAGCATATAAAAGCAAAGCATTCAGAGAACGCATCACAATTGACAGATGTTAATGAAATGTTTGCAGGCAAATTGCCAAGATTGGAGAACAACTCAACCCAATCATCAACTACCAGAGCTACACATCTTGTGAATTGTTTCTAGCAGTGAAAATGTGGGAACATATAAAGATACTTTGGAGGTTTGTATGGTAAAGTAAGGCAAGAGTGGTTAAACAAGAGAGAAAAAAAGAACATGGAGAGATTAGAAAGAAAAGACTTTTCATCAAACTGGAGCCATAAGAGATTCTGGAGATGCTGGAAACCACTTGGCCCAAAGATTCAACTGTTTATTTCCCTCCATTGATGCTGCCTGACCTATTGAGTTCCAACAGTATGTTATCAGTGTGTTTCTTTTCATCAAGAAAATCTAACTGCTCTAAATTAACGATGAATGGAATTTGCTTTGAATTCAGATCACTGCAGCAAAACTGTGCATGCACTCAGATTGATGGGAAGTTGGAGGCTAATCACGCTAGTGTAGGAGTATTTGAATTTAAAAGTGACAAAGGCAATGGATTATGGCTTCATTGGAGAATTAGCTGAGGCATGTGAAGATGGAAATTTCTCTGAGTACTCAGCATAAGATATTCACAGAAACCATTAACGTTGTTAATTGCAAAAGAAATATATTCACATTTCTGAAAATGTAATTGGATGAATATGTATATTTTGTATGTAGACATTTATAAAAGAGGATAATTTAAATTAGTAGGCTTAATAATATATCTATAAAGCTTTAGTGTTTTAACATCACTCCAATATACTTAATGCATTACTTGGCTCTCATATCTTTAGCTTTAATGAACAATATGTTAAAATCCACTAAAAATACAAAGCTTCATGCCATTGTTCACAGGTATCAATTAAGATTGGAACTAAAGTGATGGATAAATCTCCAGGAAACAAATTGAACATTTAAAAACCTAGGAATTGGGAGTGAAAATGACAGAAACGAAAATAAATTTCTGCAGTAAATTTTGAAATTAGGCATCAAAAGGGTACATTAAATATTCTGCTGGCTCAATAATAATGCTAGAGAGTGGCCCATCTAGCTGCAGTGCGGAGAGTATTATCATCTACATTTCTGAACATATAACATGCAAATGCCACTTTTAGCTTTTCGCACTGACCCGAGGCATACTACTGAGAACAAGGCCTGTTATAAAAATAATGACCTGATTGATCAGACATACTGCATGACCGGTCCCTCATCCTCATGCCAGCTGCAGCCGATCGATCTAGAGCTTGCACTCACCATTCCTCCTGCAATGAATATTAACATCAAGAACTTGAACTGGGATTCAGTTCTGTAGTGTAGTCCAGATAGAGTTTACACGTTCTCCAGTTACCCAGTCGGTTTCCCCTGGGTGCTCTGATTTAGTATTGAGATTAGTTAATTACCCTCGGTGTAGGTATCTGATAGGAATCTCAGAGGAGCATGTGTGACAGAACATGTTACTGGGAAATAAATAGCGAAATGGTATCTCTGAGAACTAGCATGAGCTTGATGGGTCTAATGCCCCAATGCCATCCTTACTCATTTGGAAAATAAAGTGACTGATGCATTAATAAATAGTTCTGAGGCCTCCATTGGTCAGGGTTGACCATGGAAATTGCATCTTAGTTGTCTAGATACACAAGATTAGGCAGTATAACATGGAGAGCAGGCTGTTGCCCATGTAGCAAGTTCCTCCTGATGAACCCAAAAGGACGGCAGAGACCGATACAGTTTGGCACCAATAGCATCACAGGAGTTGCCAGTCAGCATTGAACTCACTGTAGGAAAGCTTTAGGGACTCCAGTTCCAGACTTCTTCCTCAGGATTTACTCCTGAGGCCTTCAGCATGAGTGGATATAGCCGCAAGGCAGCAGAGGGTTGAGAATAGAGTTTTCCTTCTCCTAGATGGGCTGTCAACCATGGCTGATGAGCCCCACCTGCTTAAAGTGACTGGTTTTAGGGTGCTAGTAACCCACCTTTGCCCCCTTCTCCCATCAGTAGCAATGATTTCACCAAGCTTAGCAACTAAGCCGCACATAAAGGCCAGAAGCTAGACTTGGTTGACTGAGGCTATTTGGACTACATACCATTGAGAGCATTTGATAAATAGTGGGAGCTTACCCCCCCCCCAAAAAAAAAGTATCCTGCTATGAAAACTTTAAAGGACCCTCTGGTTGGTGGTTTCACATAATTTACTTCAATTAAAAGTGTAGGTTTGGACTGTAGACCGTGGACAGAATTAGGCCATTCAGTCAACTGAAACTGCTCCACCATTCAATCATGGATGATACTTTACTACCTTTTCTACATAAGCTTTAAACCACTTACCAATCAAGAAACTATTAATCTCTTACTAATAAACCAATGACTTGGTTTCCATAGATTTCTGTGGCAAAATGATCCATGATTCCTCACCTGCTTGCTGAAGAAATTCCTCCCTTTATTCTGAGGCTGCTCCTTGAATCCTAGACTTTCCTATGAATGGAAGCAGCCACTTTATTGTGGCTTTTCACTATCAGGTATGCTTCAATGCGATGCCCTCTCATCCTTATAAACATCATCAGGGTCAAGCCCAGAGACATCAATCTTTCTTTATACCCTTCATTCCCAGGATTATTCTTGTGAACCTCTTCAGGACCCTCCCCAATCCAACACATCCTTCTTCAGATATGGGGAAAAATTGTTCACAGTATTACATGTCCAATCTAACCATTGGCTCATAATGGTTTGACATGATATCCTTGCTTTTATGTTCTAGTCTTCTCTAAATGAATGCTAACATTACATTTTCATTCTTTGCTATCAATTATAGGTGCAGTTTGTAAGTTAACCTTGAAAGAGTCATCAACAAGGACTCCCAAGTCCCTATGCACCTCAGATATCTATTCCTATAGAAAATAGTCCACTTCCATACTGTACACTGTGCAAAACTTCACATTTCTCTACACCATATTCTCTCTGCTGCTTCTTTGCCGACTCTTCGAACCTGTCCTGTCCAAGTCTTGTCTCTGTTGCAATATCGCTCCTTGACCTAAATTGGCCTGCTACTTTGACCACAGTTCCATCAATTCCAGCACTGGTACACTTATTTTTAGGTATGTTTAATACTTATTGCTTAAGTATGTTTATTGTTTTTTTTTGGGAGGTATTTTCAATTGTAATTCTTATAACATTTTAAATTGATAGAAGATGTTTATTTTTAATAATGTTCAAAGTTCAAAGTAAATTTTATTATAAAAGTACATATATGTCATCATATACACTTTGAATTACATTTTCTTGTGGGAAATAGTTGTAACTTTTCTCTTTTCTTTCATATTTATAAACTTTCATGCACATATTGAAAGTTAGAATAAAACTACACCTGTAGTGAATTTCTTCAGCAGCTAGCAACCCTCTGATCTCTGTCTCAGAGGCCGATATCATAGCATCCTTCAAAAGGGATAACAATCACAAGGCATCAGCTTTCCGATGGTGTACCTTGTACTGAAAAACCTGTGCTAAGAAACTGGCTGGAGTGTTCAAGGACATCTTCACTCTTTCACTCTGCAATCAGAGGTTGCCATTTATTTCAGAATGCATTAATCTTATAGGTGCCCAAGGACACGGTGAACTTCCTCAAGGACTATCACCTTGTTGGGCTCATATTTACTGGTATAAGGAATTTGGTCATGGATAGAATTAATTTCTATCTGATCAAGACAATGAACCCACTTCAGTTTATTTACTCTCACAATGAGAGCAGACCTGATTTCAATGACTCTTGATTCAGCCTTGGACCATCTGGGCAACAGCAGGCTGGTGCTTATCAATTATAGCTTTAATACAATTATCCCATCAGTACAAATCAACAAGTTTCATAACCTGACCTCTATACCTCCCCCTATATTTTTGACTTCCTTATTATGAGACCACAGTCGATGTGAATCAGAAATAACATCTCCTCCTCACTGACAATGAGTTCAGTTGCACCTCAGGATGTGAACTTAGCCCACAGATCTACTGCCTCTACATTCATGATAGTGTGGCTAGGTACAGCTGAAATGCCATGTAAATAGACACCAATGGGATTATTGTTGGCAGAGTCTGAGATAGTGATGAGGAAGTATACATGAGTGAGGTAGATCACCCAGTTGAGTCACATCAACTTTTCAATCATCATCAGCAAGACCAAGGAACTGATTATTAGCTTCAAGAACGGAAAGTCAGGAGAACAAACACCAATCCTCATTGAGCGGTCAGCAGTGGAGAAGGTGAGCAGCTTCTAATACCTTGAAGCCAATATCTTAAAGGATCTTGGCTCATCATGGTTCACAGCAACTATGGAAAAGCCATGGCAGCTATGATTGGAGAACCTTAAGAAGTGCTGTTAGCTGGTATACTAGCTAACCTAGGATGCAACTGAGAGAGCAAGCCATCTAAAACGCAATCGGACCCATTATTTTCCCATATTTTCACACTTGAACTGATACCATATTTTTCTATTCCATCATTCCTCATCCTTTAATATATCTTCTTGCTCCTTCAAATTTCACTTCCACTCCCTAGCAGATTGTATATCTTCACTTTCTCCTTAATTCCTTTTTTATTTCTGTAACTAATCTTTTTGCTTTGTCTTAGGATTTTTAAAAATTTTAAAGATACTTTTATTCTTCAGAAGTATCAATACAATGTTTAGATACAAAAATTCAATGGATGATTCTGCTTACATTGGAAACATCAATCAGTCTATGCACTCAGAATATTATTGGTTGTATGTAAGACATAGTAGCAGAATTAGTCCATTCGACTCATCAAGTCTGCCCTACATTTGATCATGGGTGATTTATTTTCCTTCTGAACTCCATTCTCCTGTCTTCTCCTCATAACCTTTGACACTTTCTAATCAAGAAGTTATCAACTTTCACTTTAAGTATACTCAATGATCTGGCCTCCACATTCACCTGTGTCAATGAATTCCACAGATTCAGCACACTCTGGCTAAAGAAATTTCTACCCATCTCTGTTGTAAAAGGATGTTCTTGTGTTCTGAGGCTGTGCCCTCTAGTCCTAGACTTTCCCACTAATGGAAGAATTCTCTCCACATCCACTCTATCCAGTAGATTCCAATGAGATCCCTCCTCATTCTTCTAAATGCCAGGGAGTGCAGTCTCAGAACCATCAAACACTCCGCACATGTTAACCCTTTCATTTCTGGGATCATTCCTGTAAGCCTTCTCAGGACCCTCCCCAATGCTAGTATACTCTTACTTAGATATGGGGCTGAAAATTGCTCTCAATACTCCAAATGTGATCTGGTCAATGCCTGAAAAGCTTTAGCATTAAATCCTTGATGTTATTGAGATTCAGATTCAGATTAATTTATCACATTACATCAAAACATATAGCAAAATGTACCATTTGCATTAACAAACAACACAATGAAAGGAGGTGCAGATGGCAGCCCACGAGTGTTGCCTTACATCCTGGCACCAACATAGCTGAACAGTACAAGCAACAACAAAACAAAAACTGCAAAACAAGTCTCTATTCCTCCTTCCCACCCACAAACACAGACAGGCCTGAAATCCCAGAACAGTCTGCTGGACAGTTATACAATTATATTCTCATTTCCTTCAAAATTAATGCTAACATTGCATTTACCTTCCTTAATACCAACTCAAATTGCATGTTAACCTTTAGGGGATTCTGCTTTTGTACTCCTGTTTATGATTCTGATCCTTATTTAAAAAATAGTCTACACCTTTATTCCTTCTACCAAAGTGCATGACTATACACTTTCCTACATTGTATTCCATCTGCCATTTCTTTGTCTATTCCCCTAATGTGCCCATGTCGCAACAGTGTCATGGTAGCAGAATGGTTAACACAGCACTATTGCAGCTCAAGGTGTTGGAGTTCAGAACTCAATTCCTCTGAAAGCAAGTTTATAGATTCCTTTCTATATGCATGTGGATATTCCCCAGTTTCTTCCCACAGTCCCAAGATGTACCAGTTAGTAGGTTAATTCATCATTGTATATTGTCCCATGATTAGGCTAGGTTTAAGTTGATGCCCTGCACATATCTTTGTATCATCTACGTACTTGGCCACAAAGCCATCAACTCCATCATCCAAGTCATTGTTATATGACATGAAAAGAAGCAGTCACAACAAAGCAGAGCACCAATAATCACTGGCAACCAGACCCCCTTTATTCCCACATCTTCCTGTCTCCTTAACAGGGATAGAGTTTCATTGCCCTTAGCTACTAACCCATGATCCACCTCATACAGTATATCATTCTTCACAACTTTTACTATTTTCAACGGGATTCTACACCAAACACATCTTCACCTGCCCCCTGTTCTTCACTGTCCACTGAGATCATGCTTTCCATGATTCCTTTGTCCATTCATACCTACTCAATGATGTCTCTCCTGGCATTTAATCTTACAAGTGGAAGAAGTGCTACACTTACCCATTCATCTCCTCCCTCACTACTATTCAGGTCCTTCCAAGTGAGGCAACACTTCACCTGTGAGTCTATGAGGATCATCTACTGTTTCCAATGCTACTAGTGTGGCCTCCTCTGCATCAGTATGACCCAACATAGATTGGGGGAGCACTTTGTCAAGAACCTTTGTTCCATCCACAGCAAGCAGGATTTCCCAGTGGTGAATCATTTTAATTCCATTGCCCATTCCCATTCTGACATATCAGTCCATGGCCTACTCTATTGCTGCGATGAGGATATACTGACATACACCTCATATTCTGTCTGGGTAGCCTCCAACCTGAAGCCATAAACATCAATTTCTTTACCTTCTGGCTACTTCTGCCCTTTCCATCTCTCTCAGTTTCCATTTGTCATTCTGGTTCTCCTCTTGCCTCTTCTCTTCTCTTCACCTGTCTATCACCTTCCTCTAGTGCCCCTTCTTTCAATCCTTCCATGTTCCAATCTCTTCTCCTATCAGATTCCTTCTTCTTCAATCCTTTACCTTTTCCAGTTAGCACCTCCCAGCTTCTCACTTCATCCACCTTCTGCCACCCACCTGCTTTCACTCTCTTTCCCTACTTTCGACTCCAGCTCGTACTGCATCCCCTCCCTCCACCTTCTTATTCTGACTTCTTTCCCCTTCCTTTGCAGTCCTGATGAAGGTCTCAGCCCAAAACTTCAGCTCTGTATTTCTTCATTCCTCTCCATAGAGGCTGGATGACTTGCTGAATTCCTCCAGCAATTTGCATGTGTTGCCCTTTTCTCATATCCTTTCTATCTCCCATTGTGACTCGTACTGTCCATTATCCACTGCTCTAGTTATATATTTCACCGGAATGCTGTTCCCACCATGGGTCAGGTGGAACCCATCACATCGCAGCAGCTCCTTCCTTCCCCATTCTGGTGCCAATGTCCCACAAATACAAAAACCCATTTCCCCCACACCAATCATTGAGCCAAAACATGTAGATCTCTAATCATATTAACCCTGTGCAAATATACATGTGGCACAGGTAGCAATCCAGAGATTATAAGCACAACTGTAGATACTGTAGATGCTGGAACACAAGTGTGACACACACAAAATCCTAGAGGAACTCAGAAAGTCAGGCAGCATCTATAGAGGGGAATAAGCAGTGATACTCAGTCTTGCTGAAGGGTTTTGTCCGGAAACGTTGACTGTTTTTTTCTCTATAGAAGCTGCCTGGCCTGCTGAGTTCCTCCAGCATTTTGTGTGTGCAGCTCAGATGTCCAGCATCTGCAGATTTTCTCTTGTTTGTGATATGTATTCTGTTTATTTTGTTGTGTTTATAGCTCCATGTACCTTTCCATCTATTTGACACCAACAAGCCTTCTGAAATCACAAGGTGATACAATTGTACTACCTCTGCTACATTCAAGCAGAGAAATGATATAAGTGGGTCAACTAGTTGGCATTGATCTAGCAACAGAATTTAAACATAGTGACATTTTGCCTATACCCCTCTAAACCATGTGTTCCTAACCTGGAGTCCATGGACCCCTTGGGTTAATGGTAGAGGTTCATGGCATAAGAAATGTTAGGAACTACTGCTCTAAACTATTTTTGTCCATGTACTTGTTGAAACAGCTTTTAAAAAATAGTATTCATAATTGCTATTAAACTGTTCATACAAAATGACGGTCATGATTACAGAGTCAGGCCTTACATATAATATGCCAACTTCCCCATTATAATCCAATTTTCTATTCCTTTGGTAGGACACCCCCACCAGTGCTGGTACAGTATGCTGTAGATTTTGAGAATCCTCATCAGTTACTTTACACTCTATAGATTGTCTTGGTACCAAATAACACCTGGGCATTGAAATTTCTGGAAGGTTCTACGGTCTGATGAAACCAAAATTAAGCTATTTGGCCATCAGACTAAATGCTATGTTAAACATGTTAAAGTTAAGGTCTGTCCCAAGCCCTATAGGCTCATCAGGTCAGTGCTTATGCCAATTTCCATGGTGTGAAGCAACTGAGAGTACGAGACTACCCCCTGGATAGGATGCCAGTCTATCACAAGGTTAACCCTCAGAATTTTGCCCGTACCCACTTTCAGCTAGGTGGACTAGAGCAATGTGTAGTTAATTGCCTTGTTCAAGGACAGAACGCGCTGCCTCAGCTGGGGCTCAAACTCATGACCTTCAGTTCGCTAGTCCAACACTTTAACCACTTGGCCATGAGCCACACAATGTTAAGCATAAGCCAGATGATTTTCACATAATCAAAACACACCATCCTTACTGTGAAGTATGGTGGTGGCTGCTTCACTGCAGCAGGCCCTTGAAGGCTTGTGAAGGTAGAGGATAAAATGAATGTAGCAAAAATACAGGGAAATTCTGGAGAAAACATAATGCAGGCTGCAAGAGAACTACGTCTTGGGAGAAGATTTGCTTTCCAGCAAGATAATGTCTCCAAGCATAAATCAAATCTATACAGAAATACAGGAAAAACAACAACAAACTTAATGTCCTAGAGTGGCCAATTCAGAGTCCAGACTTCAATCCAATTGAGAATTTGTGGTTGGATTTGAAAGGGTCTGTTCACTCATGATCCCCATGCAATCTGACAGAGCTTGAGCAGATTTGTAAAGAAGAATGGGGAAAAATTGCAGTGTCCAGATGTGCAAAGCTGATAGAGACCGATCCGCTCAGACTCAAGGCTGTAATTGCTGCCAAAGGTGCATCCACTAAATCCTGACCTGAAGGGAGTGAATATTTAAGAAAACAACTATTTTGTGTTTTATATTTGTAATTAATTTAGATCACTTTGCAGAAATTTGTTTTCACTTTGCCACGGAAGCACTGTCCTGTTGATCAGTGTTAAAAAAAAGCCAGACTAAGTCCATTGTGATTCAATGTTGTAAAACAATAAAACAGGAAAACTTCCAAGTGGGTTGAATACTTATTATAGGTATTGCATAAATGTACAGAAGGGGATAAATGATTAAAATATTGTACAGTTTAGAACTGGACATCGACAAGATACTTTGGACCATTGGCATTACACAGGTACTCCACTATAATCTGTATGCTTATAACTCATTCCACAATTACAGTCAATCCAGAGGATTAAGCTTCATTCAATGTGGATTGCATTAAATGCAAACTCACAAAACACTGGGCAGAGCTAAAAATTATGAACTCACCTAATGACGCAACAACATAGGAATAAATGCTTATTAAACAGTAAAAAAAAAGCCCCGTGCATTGAAATATGACAGAGGTTCCAACCATCTGGGCAAAAGATTTGAAGTCTGGTCACATTTAGTCATGGAGGCACACACTCAGTGATTCAGGAACAGCTTCTTTCCCTTTGCCATCTGAATTCTCAATGGACATTGAAGCTTTGGACACTACCTCACTTTTTTAAAATATACACTATTTCTGTTTTTGCACATTTAAAAAAAATCTGTTCAATACACGTAATTGATTTACTTGTTTATTTATTATTGCTTTATTTAATTTATTATTATTTTTTCTCTCTGCTAGCTCATGTATTGCATTGAAATGCTGCTACTAAGTTAACAAATTTCACATCATATGCTGGTGATAATAAACCTGATTCTGATTCTGGTAGCAGATAACTGACCTGCTAAAGGGGAAAACCAAGGAAATCACCATCCTCAATGTTAGTGGCGCTCAACGTCATTAAGTTTCATCAGAATCATTTGGCTCCGGATCACATCACAGTCTTAGTCCAAACAACAAGAAAAGATCTGAATTCTAGAGGACATTCTAGAGTGTTCAGCAAATATTTAACAGAAAACTGCAGTGAAACAGCTGATTGGTTGGATTCACAGCATAGTAAATTTTAATTTGTCCCTGTCAGTCATAATGATTTATTCACTGTGGCGGATTTCTTACTCTTGTGGGTTAAAGTCTTTCCTGAGAACCTCCAAAACTTTAGCTCTCAGCTTGGATGGTACAACAAATTTTCAATCCTCTCATAAGGCAGCTCCTGTCAATGGCAAGTTCATCCCAGTGCTACTAAAATGGGAGAACATGAATTTCTGCTTCATATTCTAGCCATTATAAGTTGCTATGTAGACCTGAGACAGTGTGTAGTCTTTTCTAGTTTACTCCATTTGTAGATAATTTTCCCTACTGTGGACTCAGGTCTTTAGAAATACTTGTTTAGCCTTTTCCAGCTTAATGTACCTTGACAATTCTTTTTCTAAGGTCCACTGAAAGTTCTTTTGATGGTGCACATAAACAGATTTTCCTCAAGAAGAATAGGCTCTGTTAGTAACCTGACTTTGTGTGCCTGTTTTATAAGGCAAGGCAACTCTAAAACCCACACCTCTAACTCATCTCATTGATTGGGAAAACTGCCTCCAACAGCTTGTGTAGAAGGCATTGCCCCAGGGGTTCACATACTTGTTCCAACAAATACATGTAATATCAGACCATTTCTCTCAATAAATAAATGAACAAGTATAATATTTGTCTGTTATTTATTTCATTGGGTTCTCTTTATCTAATTTTAGGACTTACGTGAAGATCTGATCACATTTTGGGTCATATTTATGCAGTAATAGAGAAAGTGCTACAGGTTCATTAACTTTCTAGCACTACTGTACGCTCTGGTCAATGTGCTCATTCGAAGCTTTGTCTGGTGGCCTGGGATAGATCAGCAGAGCAAACACCTTGCAATATACTGTTCCAGATGCCAGTACATCCTGAAGAAGTGTCCAGAACTGTCAGAACCATTTTCTGCATTACCAGAGTCAACTCCTACAACCACCACAGAAGAAGGCCTAGATCATGCAATTGATTCACAGCCAAGTCTCACCAGCCAAGCAGAGTGAACCACCCTTTTCAGAAAAGACGTTAACCCACAAGAGTAAGAAATCTGCCATAGTGAATAAATCATTATGACTGAAAGGGACAATTTAAAACTTACTGTGCTGTGGATGTCCATATAGCAGGTGCATTATATAGTGTACTGAGTATATAAAATGACTAGAGACAATACATTCAATATTTGATTTGAGATGAATTCTGTTTTGAAATGGAGTTAATAACTAAGCAGGGAGGTGTGTAGTGCATTTAATATTTTAGAAATATTTGAGTAATATTGTAAATATAATGTTTTATTAAATATTCTTGTTTGTTGCATAATTCATTACAGGTTATATATAAGAAGTCAGTGAATGGCATACGCTAATACTCCACCATGGCACATATGAGAGCCTCAATAAAGAAAATAAATTATGTACACAAGTATCTCCAGCTCCTGCATTTTTCTTTTGATTAATTTTTTGGAGTTACAAAACATAATAAATATGACATACAATAAGGATATTGAGGAACAGAGAGATATTGATGTGTAAGTCCAAAGTCCCTAAAAGTGGTTGCACAGTTGATAAAATGGTGAAGAAGGCAAGTGGGGTTTTGGCTACGATTAGCCAGGGCATAAATTATAAAAGTGATGGGTTGAGGAAAAAGTATGTTACAAAAATAAAACTTTCATTAAGCCATAGCTAGAGTATTGTGTGCAGTCTGATACACAGAAAGGACATGAGATCTTAAGGTGGATAAGTCACCTGCACCAGATGGACTACACCACAGAGTGCTGAGAGAGGTTGCTGAAGAGATAACCGATGCATTGCTCATGATCTTTCAAGAATCACTTGATTCTGCCATGGTCCTGGAGGACTGGAAGATTGCAAATGTCACTCCACTTGTTAAAAAGGGAAGAAAGCAAAAAAAAGGAAATTATAGGCCAATTAGCCTACGTCAGTGGTTGGGAAAATTTTGGAGTCTATTATTAAGGATGAGGTTTGAAGGTACTTGAAGACTAATGATAAAGTAAGTCAAAGTCAGCATGGTTTCTGTAAAGGGAAATCTTGCCTGACAAATCTATTAGAGTTCTTTGAGGAAGTGGTTAGTTGGCTGCTGGTGATCAGTGGGGTTCCTCAGGGGTCAGTATTAGGACCGCTGCTTTTCACATTGTTTTTTTCAATGATTTAGATAAAAGAACTGGTGGCACCGTGGCAAAGTTTGGAGATGATACAAAGAAACAAAGATTGGTGGAAGGATAGGTAGTGTTGAGGAAGCAATATGATTTCAGCAGGACATAGAAAATGGAAGAATGGTCAAAAAGGTGGCAGATGGAATACAGTGTTGGGAAATGTGTGATAATGCATTTTGCAGACTATTATCTAAATGGGGAGAAGGGTCAAACATCCAAAGTGCAGAGGAACTTTGAAGTGCTCAGGTAAGACTCACAGAAGTTTAATTTAGTGGTTGAGTCTGTGACAAAGAAGGCAAATGCAATGTTGACGTTTATTTCAAGTAAAATAGAATATAAAAGCAAGAAAATAATACTGAACCTTTTAAAGTCATTAGTCAAGCTGCATTTGGAGTATTGTCAACAGTTTTGGACCCCATATCTCATAAAAGATTTGTTGTCATTGGGTCTGTCCAGAGGGGGTTCACAAGGATGATCCTGGGAATGAAGGGGTTAACAAATGGAGGCGGTTAGTAGTTTTGGGCCTATACTTACTGGAATTTAGAAGAATGTGGGAGGATCTCATTGAAATCTACTGAATGCTGCAAGGACTGGGTAGGGTGGATGTAGGGAGGATATTTCCTAAGGTGGGATATCCAGACCTAGGCAGTACAACCTCAAAATTGATGGCGATCCTTTAGATAGAAGTCAGGAAGAATATTTTTAGCCGGATAGTTATTCTGTGGAATATTCTGCCACAGACTGCAATGAAGGTCAAGTCTATGAGTATATCTATAATGGTAATTGACTGTTTCCTAATTGGTGAGGGCATCAAAGGATATGGTGAGAAGGCAGGTGTATGGGTTCCGTGGGATCCGAGATCAGCCATGATGGAATGGCAGAGCAGACTCAATGGGCTGAATGGTCTAATTCTTCCTATGTCTTATGCCTTATGATTGCCTTAGAGAGAATATAGAGGGAATTCTCCAAGTTGTGAAGAGAGGCAAGCTGAGCTGGATTTGTGTCCCTTGGAGCAGAGAGGGCTGAGGGAGTCCTGAAGGAAGCATGCAATATTATGAGAAGTATAGATAAGGAGAACGGTGAGAAAAGTTTCCCATGATGAGACATCTAAAGAGAGTGGACAAACCTTTGAAGAGAAAAAGGAGATGATTAGTGGGGAAGTGAGGAAAATCAACCTATCAGGTAGAGGATGATTGGAAGCTGAACTGCATTGGCTGAAAAGATCATGGAGACAGGTGCTCTAATAGTGCATAAGCCTATGGATAATGTCTTGGTAATTTGGATTAATGTACAGTAGATGGTACATGGTAGTTAGCATGGGAATTGCAACCTAAAACAGTGGTTACCGTGCAGCGTGATATCAGAAAAAAATCTGATATGCGAACCTTTAAGTTACTGCTGGTCTCTTTGGTATTCTCTTTTCTGCCAGTGAGCCCTCTTCAGAGCATCTACGAGGGGTGACTGATACGTTCGTGGCCTAAGGTAGAAGGAGATGAGTTGTACAGCTCTCGTTACATGCACATGCAGGTCAACTCTTTGAGTGATTATACAGAAAGTTAGAAGTTTCTAACTCATCTCCTTCTACCTTAGGCCACAAACTTATCAATCACCCTGATGAGTTATTAACTGATGAGCTATTAACTACAAGCTTCCTGCATAATCACTCAAAGAGTTGAACTGCATGTGCATGTAACGAGAGCTGTATAACTCACCTCCTTCTACCTTAGGTCATAAAATTATCAATCACCCCTTTAATACCAAAGAAAGAATACATTTATTAAAGACCCACATGTTGGTATAATTAAACGACATAAGAACAAAAAGCTTCAGGGAGAAAAAATAAAATGTGTTTGCATGTTTAATTTTATTCAAGCAGTTCCCATTGCTTGCCCAGTCTGACTGGAGTCAGTTAAACTACATAAAATATGTTACTTTTAAGACAACTTGACATGTTTAGCAAACAACTAGTATGTCAATAATTGAGTGAATGGGTTTTTTGGTACATTTTAAATAGCAAAGTATCATTCACTGTTCAATTTCCTATAAAAAATACTTGTCAATAACAATTATTTCACAAAATACTTGTTGCATGATACTGATTTTAAATATCAAGTTGAATTGACATTTTCATTATGTTTTGTTTTGCATTTATTGAATTCCAAATATTTGAGATGTTCCGTCAATTTGAAATAACCCTTAATACCGTTACATTGCACAGTTTATATGAAGAGTCCTGTCATCAGTGTCATAAGGTGAGAAATGCAATTGTAGGCATGCTGGTTGTAGTTGGGGATCTCACACTGGGCATCAAACTAGCTGGAGTCAGCTGTCAATGTAAAAGATTAATGTTCAATTTGTGTGAAATCTTTGTTAATGGCAAATAGTGCTCCACGTTCAGTTCTGGTTACTACATTATAGAAAAGATGCAGAGGTACAAACATGATTTGGATGAATGATACCAGAAATCAAATAGTTCCGAGTGCAAAATTCAACATAGATTAATATCAAAGTACATATCTAATACCATATTGTACAAATAGATTTATGTTTTTCCAGGTATCACAGAAAAGCAAAAGAAATACAATAGAATTTCTGAAAAACTATGCATAAACTGACAAATACTGAAAGACTACTAATGTGCAAAAGAAGACAAACTGTGCAAATAAAAATTCATACTGAGATTATAAAGATTTCTTGAAGATGTCTCTGCAGATCATAGTATCAGTTCAGAGTAGTACTATATGAAGTAATTCACGTCAGTTCAGTAGCCTGGTTATAGTAGAAGAGCAAACTGGACTAAAAGGACAAGGATATTTTCTTTGGCAGACAGAAAGGCTGAAGGTACCCTAAGGCTAGGAAACAGTTCCAGGTGCAGAAATGGACAGCAAAACTAAAGGCCACAAATTTAAAAGAGCAACTTAACAGAGCCTTGCTTCCTGAGAGAGTGATGGCAATGAATAATTTGTTTCATATGAAAATTAGATGAGATAAATAAATTACACGGATAATTTTATGAGGATCATACTGAAGGTCAGAGGGAAAAAAGAAAGAAATAGATGAATATTGCAATATATTAAGAAGAATTTGGTTGGAAGATTTTTGATGAAGCGTAAACTCCATTGAGCAATTGGCATAAATGGCCAGTTTGTGTGAAGTAAATGCACCATTCCAAATCAAACACCTGAGCTATGAAAACATATAACCATCAAATTCCTATAGCTTAAAATGGCTAGAAGAATTGCAATGACTTATAGAAAATGCCTTACATATTCAGAACAATTCTTCCACTTTGAAGGCAACCTGTAATCTAAACAACATGCCACCACAGTGGCATAGTGGTTGCTGCAACATTATTACAGCTCAGGCCTCAGAGTCTGGGGTTCAGTTCCAGCATCCTCTGTAAGAAATTCTATACATTCTTCTATTGAAGTATTATGGTTTACTCTGTGTGCTCTGGCTTCTTCCCATAATCTAAAGACAAAATGCTTAGCAGGTTAATTGGCCATTGTTAAGTTGTCCAGTGATTAGGCCAGGGTTAACTCAGTGAGCTGCTTTGTGCCATGGCTGGGTATGCCAAACGGGGCTGTTGTGCACTGTATCTCCAAACATATAAATAAGTAAACACCCATTCTATCAATGTAGTTGGATTCAACCAAGAAATATATTCACCATTGGCATTCAGGTTATACCTTTAAATTTACTAATATGCTAGTTGATACTTCAGCCACAATTTTCAACCACTGCCGCTTTCTGAAGTTGAGTTTATCAGTGACCAATGAAAAATTAGCTTCTGGTCTGAGTTTCTTAAAAGAGGTTCTATATCAGCTTTTATAGAGACTCCAATAGAGAGAATGGAAATTCAG
Source organism: Hypanus sabinus (assembly GCF_030144855.1). Classification (NCBI taxonomy): domain Eukaryota; kingdom Metazoa; phylum Chordata; class Chondrichthyes; order Myliobatiformes; family Dasyatidae; genus Hypanus; species Hypanus sabinus. Next base: position 117,140,216 of record NC_082710.1, on the reverse strand, counting down.
AGGTATGGTTTGGCTTTTGCAGGTGAAACATTTTTTCCACATCCTGTACATCTGAGAGGAGATATTTGCAAGTATGTCTTCCCAAAATCCCCATCCTCCTACTAGGGAATTGAAGAATGGGGGTAACTAATTAGAAAAAGAGATTGCAATAGGCATATTGAGACAATCACAGGTCAGTCAACCCTGGATTGTTCTGCTGTTTGCACGTATTAAAATTAAGGACTTTGTCTGATGGAAAATTCTAGCTTCCACTTATTGCATCATACTTGAAGGCATTATGCTGTCCCAGATTTATTCTTTGTTGTACTTGGGGCTACCCAGCTTTGCTGGCATAACAATATTATTGATAATAGCAGTGTAGTGAGACACAACTGAAAGGATAAGGAAACCCTCAACACTGACTCCAGACTCCGTGAAAATTCCATGACATCATGTCATATCTGGACAAGAAAATTTCTGATGACCATCTTCTGCCCTTCATGAACAAATAATGAAAATTTCAGCATGAAACACCACTTGAAATGAGGACTGAAGGCAGTCAGTAACGTCATAGATTACAAAAGAAGGGCCTCTGGTGTGTCAGGCCAGTAACACCCAATGGCTCAGAACTACTCTGTCATGCACTATTAAAGATGTACAGTACATTATCTATATTTGCAAGTATTTCTGACATTATACAGCAATCCCAACCTTCTTGCAAATAAATATTCAAATCTCAAAAATCTTTTCAGATTTTAATTCAGTTGTCTATAATAATGCATGAAACAAAATTATTTACAGTACCTTCTTTTTGATATGTTCTTATAAGTACTGAGAAATTGTAGTGATTTAATGTGATATACTGTACATGCAAATTTAAAGAAGATTAAAGTCTCACAGAAAATCAAGAGGATCTATTTGAACAGTTCCCAGACTTATCTTGGGAACATAACAGTAGGTGTCTTCTAAGTAAAATACACATATGACTCTCCGTCATGTCCCTCAGTTGTACCATCTTACCTAGAGCAGCTCTATCCATGGTTATGTCTCTTGCTTGAACTCCTCCCATGCAAATTTCTATTGACTTCAGTCTTCAAAAAACATTGATTATACTGCATTGGGCACTAACTCATCAACCACAGGGAATCTAGACATCAGAATAATCCATAGCTAGTGCATCATGATTGATATCCAATGATTAAAACATTCTTCCCACGCATTTTTCACAGACCGCTATCATCTAATCCCTGATCACTGATTTAAACAGTACCAAATATGAACCCTACTAAGATCATCGACTGCATCACCTGACTAAGAATCCCTTCTCTAATTATAAACTACTCAGGATTGTTTTAAGATATGTCTCCTAAACAGAAGCAGAAGAAAACTACTACCTTGAAGACAACACAAGTTGGGAAAGAATCAAGGACGGCCGCCATCAAAGAGCTTCGGGCTAAAGTGTATTTTACCTCCGCTGATACATAACAGGAAACTGCGGCAACATCAACCGTTTCCAAAAAAAAGAGCAACAGTTGTGCGTGCATGAAGGAAGGGGCATGCGCAAACACGAGCAACCCAAACTACAAATCCCAGCTACGATTGGAACTGAAAATGAAAGTGAATGTGAGGTGGAATCAGATTCTCTGGATAAATCAGACGAAGATGAAAAGACAAACAAAGAAGAGCAACAGGAAGAGGTTGGAGGTGATATTGGAGACATTAAAAAATCTTTGGTGCAAATAAAGCATGAATTAAAACCATTAAAAGTAATGAAAAACATATTAAAAAGATGAAGATTATGTTTGATAAAATGATGAAAAGACAGGACAAAATGGACAAGAAAATTAAAAACTTGGAAGAAACAATGGGAGACACCATTGACAGAGTGAATAAAATGGAAGATAATATTTCTGCCTGGACATCAGAAAGAAAATGGCTGTTGGAAAAAGTGGTTGTACTTGAAAATTTTAGCAGACGAAATAATATTAAGATTGTTGGACTTAAAGAAGGTATAGAGGGAGAGGACTCAATAATTTTTTTTCAAAAACGGATTCTGGAAATTTTGGAAATAGAAGAAGGAACCCAGTTAATTGAAATTGAAAGGGCTCACAGAGCCTTAAAATCAAGACCTCAAATTGATCAAAACCCACGAACAATCTTGATAAAATGCTTAAGATATCAAGATAAAGAAAAGATGAGTCCTGATTGCCATCCCTTCAGTTGACCTCTGAATTCTATAGACCAGCAACCAGCATCCAGGTTGATTAGATCCGATTTGGACAAGCTCTCCTTTCTGGACCTCGAGAATGATTAAATCAATGAGAGCATAGGTGATCGATACACTAAATCTGTGGATTTTAATTCATTTGCTGAACAAGAAACCAAACTTATTTTTGTTATTTTCAGTTGCTCCCTCCATATTTTTGAGGACTATCATCAAGAAGAAGAAAGATTCAGTGTTCCATATATCCTCATAATGAAAAGGTGGACAGTCCTAAATTCCTCTTCTTATGCAGAGGTTGCAGCAAGGCAAGGTTTAAAATAATGTGCCGATAGAGACAGTGTGCAGACATTGTAACAAAGCAACACATGGCCTTGAGAACCTAGTTCCCCTCTTTACAGGTTGGGACATAAATTCAGCAGACAAACCCAGATGGGATACAAATGCATAGGATTTAGCATACACACTCACTATTGGACAGTAATTTTACTAATTCTAAGGCAATTGTGACCTTTAACTTAGATTTTATTCATTATTAGGACCTGAAAACTGTATTGTGAGTGGTTGCTACTGTATACATGCAAATAATGGAATTCAAAGGTGCACAAGTTTCCACTGGATTAATAACTGTATAAAAATGGACAATTCCGATTGGAATTTTCAATACAGTCTGGTGACACAGGCTAAAGTGTCATCCTTGTCCACATGTAAATAAAGTGTAATTAAGAAATGAAAAAAGAAGAAGATAAAGAAAAGATCCTGAAGGCGGCTGCCCAACGTGCCAGAAAGAGAAACGGGCCATTGATGATAGAAGGGAAAACAGTTCTTTTCTATCCTGATATAAGTTATGACCGTTTGAAGAGAAAGAAGGAATTTAACCCAGCGAAAAAAGTTTTATGGGAAAAGAGATATAAATTTATATTGCGCCACCCGGCAACCCTAATAATTTTTTTGGATGACGGAAAAAGAAGATTTTTTACTGATTATCAGGATGCGGAAGAATTTGCACAAGAACTCCCAAATATTAGCTAATCACAGCCAAAGATTTTAAAGTGAAACGGATTAAAGATGAAGACAAGGACAGTGAATGGAGTTGATGGATGTTTAAGGACAGAAGAATATTTAAATATATTCTTAATTATATGATACAGGGGGAGAAAGGTAAAAATTTGAGAAATATTAATCGAGAGTAGTGATATAATTTTTTCTTCTCTTATATATACTTTTTTATGTTACAGGGTGCTGGGGGAACTTCAGATCGATTGCTATAGGATTCACGTGTGTAATCATGGCAATTGCCATGACCCGTACAACTGAGGAGGGTAATGTTGTATTTTTTTTATTCACAACATTAGTAGAGGGGTGTTTTGTTAATTTTTTCTTTATAATCTATTTTTCTTTAATCTTTCTTTCTTTGCCTGGACAAAGGGGGAGGAAACACATAGCAACACAGAGAATTTTAAAAAGATTCCCCAAGGTACTATGAAAGTTGAAAAGTTAGGTATTACTATAGACTGGAGTAACCCTGTTAAAAATAATGACTAATTTACTGAATTTTTAAAGTTTTAATATTAATGGGCTTAATGGACTGGTGAAAAAAAAAGAATTTTAACATACATTAAGAAAATGAAAATAGATATAGCTTTTTTACAAGAAATACACTTAACAGAGATAGAGCATCAGAAATTAAAGAGAGATTGGGTCAGAAATGTTATTGCAGCTTCATTTAATTCAAAGGTGAGGGGAGTTGCAATTTTGGTTAACGAAACTCTACCAATTAAAATACAAAATGTATTAATTGATTTTGCGGGGAGATATGTAATTATACATAGTCACATTTTTTCAGACCTATGGACTCTTATGAATATTTATGCACCAAATGAAAATGATGTAAAATTTATACAAGAGGCCTTTTTGAATTTGGCTGACGCACATGACAAAATATTAATAGGTAGAGATTTTAATTTTTGTCTAGACCCAGTTTTAGATAGATCAACAAAGGTTGTTACAAAATCAAAGTAGCAAAATTAACTTTATCATTGATGAAAGATTTAAATTTGATTGATATATGGCGAAGAATTAATCCAAAAGAAAGAGATTACTCATTTTATTCAAATAGACGTAAAACTTATTCAAGGATAGATTTTTTCCTATTATCAATGAATATTCAAGACAGAGTGAAAAATATGGAATATAGAGTAAGAATATTGTCAGATCATTCCCCCTTGACAATGACAATGATAATGATGGATAAAGAGGAATTGATTTACAGATGGAGATTTAATTCAATATTATTAAAACGTCAAGATTTTTGTGATTTCATGAAAAAGCAGATTCAGATTTTTTAGATACAAATTTACATTTGGTTGATGATAAATTTATAGTATGGGAAGCAATGAAGGCATATTTGAGAGGCCAGATAATAAGTTATACTTCTAAAATTAAGAAGGAATATATGGTAGAAATAGATCAATTGGAAAAAGAGATTACAAAATTAGAAAAAGAATCTCAAAGATATATGACAGAAGAAAAAAGAAGACAACTTGTTAACAAGAAGTTACAATATAATGCACTTCAGTCATATCGAACAGAAAAAGCAATTATGAGAACTAAACAGAGATATTATGAACTAGGTGAAAGATCACACAAAATTCTTCCTTGGCAGTTAAAAACAGATCAGATTTTCAAAACAATAAATGCAATTAGAACAAGTATAAATAAAATTACTTATAAACCTTTAGAAATTAATGAAATTTTTAAGAATTTTTATTTTGAATTGTATCAATCAGAATCACAAAATGATAATGTCGAGATAGAAAGGTTTTTATCACAAATAACTCTTCCAAAATTGAATTCGGAAGAACAGAAGGGATTAGACATGCTTTTTACATTGAAAGAGGCCGAAGAAGCTCTAGGATCACTTCAGAGTAATAAATCCCCAGGAGAGGTTGGTTTTCCACCCGAATTTTATAAAAAGTTTAAAGATTTACTAATTCCTCCTTTTATGGAGTTAATATACCAAGCAGAAAGAACGCATAAACTTCCAGAATCTTTTTCGACAGCTATTTTAATAGTATTGCCAAAAAAAGATAGAAATCTTTTAAAGCCAACATCATATAGACCTATTTCTTTGTTGAATTCCGACTAAAAAAATAATAGCAAAAAATTTATCTAATAGATTATCTAAATACTTAGCAAAATTAATACTTATGGATCAAACAGGATTTATCAAAAATAGACAATCGGCAGATAATGTAATTCGGTTACTTAGCATAATTCATCTGGCACAAAAGAGGGAGGAAATGAGTGTGGCAGTTGCCTTAGATGCAGAAAAAGCATTTGATAGATTGGAATGGGATTTTTTTTATTTAAGGTATTGGAAAAACATGGATTAGGAGTATCTTTTATAAAATGGATTAAAACCTTAAATACTAATCCCAAAACTAAAGTAGTTTAAATACTAATCCCAAAACTAACGGTCAAATTTTAACATCATTTCAGTTAACAAGTTCAACTGGACAAGGTTGTCCATTATCACCTGCTTTATTTGTGTTAGCGATAGAACCATTAGCTGAATTGATTAAAACGGACCCAGATATTATGGGTTTCAGAGTTAACCAGGAGGAATATAAGATTAATTTATTTGCTGACGATGTTTTGCTTTATTTAACAAACCCATTGTATTAGCTGCGTAAATTATCTTCCAGATTGGAAGAATATGGGAAAATATCAGGCTACAAAATAAATTGGGATAAAAGTGAAATTCTACCCCTTACTAAAGGAGATTATAGTCAATGTCGACTAATAACTCAATTTAGATGGCTGATAAATGGTATAAAATATTTAAGTATAAGAGTTGATAATGATATAAAGAATTTATATAAATTAAATTATTTACCATTATTTTAAAAAATTCAAGAAGATCTTGATAAATGGATTACATTACCAATAACATTAGTAGGCAGAGTAAATGCTGTAAAAATGAACATATTCCCTAGATTACAATATTTATTCCAAACACTACCAATACAATTACTGCCGAAGTTTTTTCAAGAGTTAAATAGATGTGTGAGAAAGTTCCTTTGGAAAGGCAAGATGTCAAGAATATCGTTGGAAAAATTGACATGGAAATTTGAACTAGGAGAGTTACAACTTCCAAACATTAAGAATTATTATAAAGCAAATCAACTTAGATTTATTGCATCTTTTTTTTGAGAAAGATAAACCGGCCTGGATTAGAATAGAATTAGATAAAATAGGAGAAAATATACCAGAAGATTTTATACATAAGTGGGAATCTAAATGGATACGGGAAAAGAAAGAATCTCCTATATTAAAACATTTGATTGATTTATGGGATAAGATAAATGTTGATGATGAGATAAAGAAATCTTTATTAGCAAAGAGACCTTTAATTCAAAATAAACTTATTCCTTTTACAATGGATAACCAACTTTTGTACAATTGGTTTCAAAAAGGGATTAGATATGTAGGAGATTGTTTTGATGGAGGTATATTAATGTCATTTGATCAATTAAAGAATAAATTCAAAATATCAAACAACACTCTTTTTTGTTATTTCCAATTAAGGGCTTATTTAAGAGATGAATTGGGTTAAACAATGTTATTGCCAAAACCTAATGAAATAGAAACTTTAATTCAAAAAGGAAAAATTTTAAAGAATTACTTCTTGTATGTATAGTTTGATTCAAAATCAGGCAATAACGCAAGGAATTTGCAAGTCAAGACAAAAATGGGAAAGTGACTTGAATATTAAAATTGAAGAAACAAGTCGGTCAAGACTACGTCTTGACAGTATGACAAATACTACAAATGCCCGGTTAAGATTAGTGCAATATAATTTTTTACAACAATTATATATTACACCACAAAAAATAAATAAATTAAACCCAAATTTATCTGATCAATGTTTACACTCTACTTGGTCTTGTTTTAAAATTCAACCTTTTTGGACAAATTTAAGAGTTTTATTGGAACAAATTATTGGAACACAACTTCCACATAATCCAACATTATTTTTACTAGGCGATATTGAAGGGATAAAACCGAAATCCAAACTCAATAAATATCAGAAAGAATTCATAAAAATTGCATTGGCAGTAGCCAAAAAGGCTATTGCAGTTACTTGGAAATTGGATTCATACTTAAGTATAGATCGTTGGAAGAATGAAATTTTCAGCTGCATTCCACTTGAAAAAACTACTTATAATTTAAGAGATAAATATGAAATATTTCTGAAAATGTGGTGCCCTTATTTACAAAGGATAGGATTAAATATATAGGTGCTCCGAAGATACAGTTATTGGTTATTTGGGGAAAGAAATAAATATATATACTAAAGCTATTTTGAACTCCATGGAGTGTGTGGGGATCTTCCAATATCCAGGCACTCTTTCTTTCTTTTTTATTCTCTCTGTTTTTTCTCTTCCTACAGGGATATGTTAGGGGAGAGGGGTTAAGGGGAGGGGGGGGGGGTTGATAATTTTTTATCCTTTTGTAACTATTTGAAAATTCAATTTAAAAAATTATTTTAAAAAAGAAGATAGAACGGTACAGTTAATAAAAACTATTTCTCCCATCCTCTCTATACTTTCTTCCAAACACCTGGAAATGATGACCTGTCATATTAGCCATTGCCATGCTGGGAAAAGGTGCTGGCTTTCTACTTCACCTATATCTATAATAATTGTTTACATTTACCGTATATCCCATGATGCAGCAAATTTTATATCCAGCTTGCCAGATCTTCTTGAATACTATATGATCTAACCTTCCAGAGCATTTCACCATACAGAATCTTATGTAAAGCCTTACTGAAATCTATGGGTGTTGTGTCTACCTCCCTCCCCTCATCAACCTTCCTTGTCACTTCATTAAAAAATCAGTCAAATTTGTAAGTCAAGATCTCCAATGCATGAAGCATTGCTAGCTACCCCTGATCAACCCCAGCCTTTCTGAATATACTTTCCAGCATCTTACCTACCATGGACATTAGGCTAATTGGTCTTTAGTTGTCAGGTCTCTCCTTATAGCCTTAAAGTGCTGCAATACTCTGCTAAGATCCTTACTTTTATTCTTATGGTAATTTAAAACACAAATCACTGAACACCACACAATGATGTTGAAAGAAATACTTTCAGTGGTGTGTTTTAGTTGAGTCGTCACGGCCATCCTTCTATTTGCTAAGTATGATTCGATCCCCCTTGATGTCCATCAACAATGATTTTACCAGAACTCCTTACTGTTTACCATTCAACTTGTCAATTCAACTTAACTGTTTGTACGTTGTTTATATCTTGACAAAAACTGTAATAAGGTCATAGAGAATATAGCTCCCTGAAACCCAGGATGGGTATCACTAAGGGATTTTGATGAATAAAGGTTCAAGGTTAATTTATTATTATCAAAGTATACAACTCTGAAATTCTTCTTCTTCTTCAGGTAACCATAAAACCAAAAATGAAAAGAACAGCAGTGTGATCATCAACCTCCAAATCCCTTCACCTCCGCAAACAAAAGAATGAGAAAGATTGGGCAAAGAACAGAGAATACAAAAAAAATCCATAAGACTGAAGAAAGTCCACAGTCCAAGTCCACATCCAAAATGCAGAAAACCCGGGCAACATTCTCTTTCTCCATAGCAGAGCCATCTCACCAGCAATAAAAAGAGAGTCTCCCTTCTCCAGCAGCAGCGTGATCCCCCAGCGTTAAAAAGGCAGGCAGCCACCATTTCAATCTCCCTCGTCACTTTAATCAGTGAACAATGCAAGTTTTAATTGGCAAAATGGAGTTGAACATCAGCTCGCAGCCTTCTCAGCATGAGGTTGTCGTATGCTGCTTCTGTCTCCTGGAATTCCTTCAAAGACTGCAGAGCGCTTAAGCACCAAAAAAATCTCCAAATTGCAAGCCATGGGCTCCAACAGTTCCAGAATCACATAAAGACAGTTTGATAAAATCAGTGATGCCTTCCACCCATTTGCTGATGGTTGAGGTTAGAATGGAGAGACAGTGATTTGTCAAATTTTAATCTTAAATTCATTTCTTAGAAACATTATTATAGAAGGATGTAATTTGGGCCCATCCCAGTTTCTATGAGATTGCTGTCCTAGGAACTGGCATGGACCCAAATGGCATCTTCCCATAACAATGTGTGTAAGATATGAATTTAGACTTCAGCAAACAAGTTTAATTGTGTAGCAATTTTCAAGCACAAGACACTTCAAGATGCTTTACATAGAACAAAATTTAAAAATCAAACATCAAATTTCAGATAATAGAAGAGAATAAAATCACAATAAAGCAGATATGATAAATAGAAGTTACAATGCAGGAGATTTTAATTAAAAGCTACAGTAAAAAAAAATGAAGCCTCCATTTAAAAGAGCTTAAAGTTGGGGCAGACGTCAGATCCTCTAGAAGGTTATTTCAGATATGTGGAGCATAGTAACTAAAAGCTGCTTCACCATGTTTAGTTTTGACCCTGGGGACTGTAAGCAGGTCCGTTGCAGATGACCTGAGAGCTGAGGAAGGTTCATAATGCAGCAAGAGATCGAAGATGTATTTTGTTCCTTGAACATTCAGTAGTAATATTTTTAAGTCAAACCTCTGATGGACAGGAAGCCAATGTCATGATCTGAGAGCTGGAGTGATATGTTCGACTTTCTTGGTCTTAGTGAGGACTCTAGCAGCAGTGTTCTGAATGAGCTGCAGCTGTCTGAGCATTTTTTACAGAGACCTGTAAAAACACCATTACAGTAGTCAAGCCTACTAAAAATAAATGCACGGATGATTTTCCCCGATCTTGCTGAAACACATAGACTCTTTCCTTGGAAGTCATACAAATTGATTTGTATTGCAAATGATCCCAGAGTTAGCTGTGACATTAATTTACACCGCAGTCTTTTTAAATGTTTACCAAATCAATTTCAATCCGTTATTGTCTCTTAACAAAATTTCATGATCCGGTTTTGTCTATTGACTCCCTAACTTTTGGACAAATGTAGCTATGTCAGCATAATCAATATATCCATCAATCATTGTAAACTCACTCTGTGCCTTTTTGTTTAACTTAAATTCACTTATTTGTATAAGAATTGAACAGTATATCCTTCCCAATTGTCTACTTCTTTTAATGCCAGACACTTCTCAGAGTGGAAAACATGTTAACCTCCCGTCCACCTCATGGCCTTTGATAACAAGCAAGTTGTGGTGAACTATGTGCCTGTCTGGACATGCCCCCTTCTGACTGCTCCTGTGGCTCCTCCCACAGGCCCCTGTATAAAGGCGATCGAGGTCTGATCCTCTGCCTCATTCTCCAGGATGTAATATGATGGTCACTCACTGCTGGTTCCTTCTTCAGTCAATAAAAGCCGATATCTCGCCTTACGTCTCAGAGTGAGTTATTGATGGTGCATCAATTTTATTGACTGAAAGTTTTAAAACATGGAAACCGTTTTATGTCCGGAAAGGTTGGATTTGGACCCTCAAGACCCTGAAGCAGCTCTTGCTTTTGAACACTGGCTTGCATGCTTCCAATCATACTTGGCGGAGCTTCGTGCGACAGACCCTGCCGTTATGTACAGAATTCTCCTCTCGAGGGTCACCCCAAAAGTTTATTCCATTATCCGGGACCTGCCGACCTATGAAGGGGCACTGGACGCCCTCAAAAGACAGTACCTGCGGCCGGTGAACACCGTCTATGCAAGACATCGTTTAGCTACCCGGCAACAACGGCCTGGAGAATCGAGCGCCGAGTTTCTCCGAGCACTACAGACACTCGTCCGAGCTTGTGACTGCAAGACGCTCACGGCAGAACAACATGCGGAGCTGCTGGTGCGAGACGCCTTTGTGACAGGACTGAGGTCAGTGTACATGCGCCAGCGGCTGCTGGAACACTCCGATCTTACCTTACGCTTGGCGATCGAGACGGCCAACGCTCTGGAAGCTGCGCTGCACTACGCCGACGCTGTCCAGTCACGCGATTCCCCACCGGTTCCGTGGACACCTCAGACCCCGCCACCGCCGGCTCCCGCGAGCGAAATTGCCGCTGCCAGTCGCGATTCCACGAGCTCCCCAAACCCAACCACGGCGGTGGCCCGACAAAAGCCTGTGCTTTGTTATATCTGTGGCCACAAAAAGCACCCTCGTAAACGCTGTCCAGCTGCGGAAAGCGGGGCCATTTCGCCAAGGTCTGTAAGTCTAAACTGCGAGCGGAGTGCAGCGCTGCGGGTGAAACGTGGGGGCCGCCATCTTGCATGCCCGGATGTGGGCGGCCATCTTTGTCGGCGTCAGCATGCCTCGCCCCCGACCCTCCGATGCTTACCGGGTACCCCGACGGCAATTCAATTCTGGCTACTGTAACCCTCGACCAAAGCGCCCCACACCCGCTTGCAAGGTCCATGATGGACATCCGGGTGGAGGGGCAAAGGACTAGATGCCTGTTTGACACGGGCAGCACTAAGAGTTTTATTCACCCAGACACAGTGCAACGCTGCAGACTCGCAACACGGCCAGTAAGTCAGAAGATCCATTTGGTTTCTGGGTCGCATTCCACAGACATCCGGGGGGGTTGTGTAGCGACATTGGTGATGCAAGGCACAGAATATCGGTCATGCCTAATCTGTGCGCACCTGTGCTATTGGGGCTGGACTTCCAGAGCCATCTCGAAAGTGTGACTATGGTATATGACGGGCCCCTCCCACCACTCACTGTCCGGAATCCTCAGTTCTGTGGGACTTCATCACTACTGACCACACACACACAGCGACACACACATCCCATCCAACACGACAGCTGCGCTACCGACACCATTTACAGTCTCTCCACTCTCGAGGTCCCTTCCCCGCCGCTGTTCACCAACCTGACCCCGACTGTAAACCGGTGCAGTGGCTGCTCAGGGAGGGGATCATTGAGCCAAGCACAAGTCCTTGGAGGGCCCAGGTGGTCGGATGGTGGCCCCACCCCCCCTCACGAACTCCTATTCTCTTTTCCCAGGAAGTCTGTCACTCTACCAGTTTGCCTGATGTCCCCGGGGCCAGTGCTGCTCCGCAAACATGTGAGGAGCAATAAATACTCCCCGCTGGTCGAGAGGGTTCACCTTCTGCATGCGAACCCCCAGTATGCTTACGTGGTCTTACCTGATGGGCGGGAGGACACGGTCTCCATCCGCGACCTGGCGCCCGCAGGTGCAGCAGACCACTACCCTGAACACTCTCCGGTAACTATGAACCCTGTACCCGAGGTGACACTGCGCTCACCAGGCCCTACATGGACTCCTCATGACATTTCTATACCAGGTGCCTCGTACATGCATGAGATGGAACCAGCACAACCTCCGTCCCCTGTGCAATCACCAATGTTGCCAGCATCGGCGCAATCACAGCCGGTGCTACGTAGATCGCAGCGACAGATTCGACCACCAGATAGACTTGACCTGTACGAAACTTTGCCACATGGGGACTCTTTCAAACAAAGGGGGAGTGAATGTGGTGAACTATGTGCCTGTCTGGACACGCCCCCTTCTGACTGCTCCTGTGGCTCCTCCCACAGGCCCCTGTATAAAGGCGATCGAGGTCTGATCCTCTGCCTCATTCTCCAGGATGTAATATGATGGTCACTCACTGCTGGTTCCTTCTTCAGTCAATAAAAGCCGATATCTCGCCTTACGTCTCAGAGTGGGTTATTGATGGTGCATCACAGGTATTCCTGGCCTGACCTCCAATTCAGACCTTTTCTTCTTTCAATCCCACATTACACATGTTAGATTCTCCTCTTCTTTTTGTATTAAGAGAACAAGTCCTTCTCATCCAAAACCCAAAGCAAAACTCTGCCAAATGACAGAAACTGAAGATCCCTTTCCTGTCCTTCACAGCTGGTCCCAGAATCTGATCAGCACCTACCTGAGAAGTGATTTTGATCCACTCCAATTAATGTATCACCACAACGGGTCCACAGCAGATGCCATTTCATGGCTCTTCACTCAACCCCAGAACATCTGGACAGCATACATCAGAATTTTTGTTATCGAATAAAACTTGGCATTCAATAGTATCATCCCCTCAAAACAAGTCAATAAGTTTCAAGACATTGGCTTCAACACTTCCAAGTGCAATTGGATCCTCAATTTCCTCACTTTCAGACCCCAGTTGGTTCAGATCAGCAACATTCCCTCCACAATCTTCATTAGCAAGCGCGCACCCCAAGACAGTATGCTTAGCTCCCTACTCTCCTTGTTTTACCCTTAAGGCTTTGAGGCTAAGCACAGTTCCAATGCCATATTCAAGTTTGTTGACAAGATTATAAGGCTAGCAGAAAGGAGTTTAAGAATGAAATTAGGAGAGCCAGAAGAGGCCATGAAAAGGCCTTGGCAGATAGGATTAAGGAAAACCCCAGGGCATTCTACAAGTATGTGAAGAGCAAGAGAATATGACGTGAGAGAATAGGACCAATCAAGTGTGACAATGGAAAAGTGTGTATGGAACCGGAGGAAATTGCGGAGGTACCTAATGAATACTTTGCTTCAGTATTCACTACTGAAAAAGTTCTTGGCGATTGTAGGGTTGCCTTTTAGTGGGCTGAAAAGCTTGAGAATGTAGATATTAAGAAAGAGGATGTGCTGGAGCTCTTGGAAAGCATCAAGTTGGATAAGTCACTGGGACCGGATGGGATGTACCCCATGCTATTCTGGGAAGCAAGACAGGAGATTGCTGAGCTTCTGGCAATGATCTTTGCATCATCAATGGGGATGGGAGAGGTTCCAGAGGATTGGAGGGTTGCAGATGTTGTTCCCTTATTCGAGAAAGGGAGTAGGGATATCCCAGGAAATTATAGGCCAGTGAGTCTTACTTCAGTGGTTGGTAAGTTGATGGAAGAGATCCTGAGAGGCAGGATTTATGAACATTTGGAAAGGCATAATATGATTAGGAATAGTCAGCATGGCTTTGTCAAAGGCAGGTTGATGCTTACAAGCCTGACTGAACTTTCTGAGTATGTGACTAAGCACATTGATGAAGGTAGAGCCGTAGATGTAGTGTATAGTTGGTCCTCCTTATCCACGGGGGATTGGTTCTGAGACCCACTGTGGATACCAAAAATTGAGGATGCTCAAGTTCCTTATTTAACCTTTGTCAGTGCGGTGGACTTTAGGACCTGGCACACCTCTGAATCCATAATGTTTCTGTTCACGAAAATAATCACGATCACGATTGAAAATAAGGTGAAAGTAATAAAGCGATCAGAAAGAGGTGAAACGCCATTGGTTATTGGAAAAGCGTTAGGCTACAGTCAGTCAACGATCGGAACAATTTTAATGGAGCATGTGAAACGCACCGCCCTGATGAAAGCTACAATTATTACTAAGCAACGCAGTGGTTTAATTCTTGAAATACGTATGTTTCTTAAGTTTTATATGCATAAAAAGGTAAAATATACACTCTACGGGCAGTCCCCGGGTTACGTATGATTTCCGTTCCTGAGTCCATCTTTAAGTCAGGTTTGTATGTAAGCCAGAACAAGAACATCCAGTATTACTTAGTGTCAGTTAGTCAAACGTTTGTCTTAGTATATAGTACATATTTTACCTTTCTATGCATATAAAACACTTAAGAAACATATGTATTCCAATAATTAAACCTGGGTGTTGCTTAGTAATAATAGTAGTTTTCATCGGGGCGGGACCTTTCACATGCTCCATTATTCTCACTTTATCCGTTATCCTTTAAAATTATTCTGATCATTAACTAACTGTAGCCTAAGGCTTTTCCAATGACCAATGGCATTTCACCCCTTTCCAAACACTTTATTACTTCAACTTTATTTTCAATCGTGATCACTTCCCGTCAATGGAACAGAAACAGAGCGAGCGGCGGGTCCCGAGCACCTCCAGCTCCTGAGGTCCGCTGGTTCCTAAGGACCACCGCACTGAGACAAACTAAATGGGGCTGTGCTGGGTTTGGGTATTTGATCCTCCACAATATTCCACGTGGGTATTTAAACCAGAGGTGGCAGTGTTTTTTTTACGAGGTCGAGTTGTGAGCTCAACATCAAACCACATGGATGGTACAGGAGTCACTGAATCGACGTCAACCCGGCACGGCAGCAGTCTGTCACTGGATCATACTCGGAAACCTCCACTTCGAGCCTGGTACTGATCTCACTGCGCCACGAGCTGACCGGAAAAGTGGGCGGGGGCGAGGTCAGGGTGAATCTTACTAAGAAAAATTTAAGCCAATTACAAAGTTAAACACTTAACATAGTGTCAACGGCAATGACTTAAAATGGTGGATGGCATCGCGATCCGACTTAAAATGGCATTGGCATTCTCCTTCCTCGGTTCGTAAGTACAAGTTGTCTGTAAGTCAGACATTCATAACTCGGGGACTACCTGTATATTAAGAAAAACGTTTTATTACTAAATGATGTTAAATAATACCGCAAACACGAGGAAATCTGTAGATGCTGGAAATTCAAGCATCACACACAAAATGCTGGTGGAACACAGCAGGCCAGGCAGCATCTATAGGGAGAAATGCTGTCGATGTTTTGGGCCGAGACCCTTCGTCTAGACTAACTGAAAGGAAAGATAGTAACAGATTTGAAAATAAGAGGGGGAAGGGAAAATGTGAAATGATAGGAGAAGACCTGAGGGGGTGGGGTGAAGCTGAGAGCCAGAAAGGTGATTGGCAAAATGGATACAGAGCTAGAGAAGGGAAAGGATCATGGGATGGGAGGCCTAGGGAGAAAGAAGGGGGCAGGGGTGCACCAGAGGGAGATGGAGAACAGGCAGAGTGATGGGCAGAGAGAGAAAGAAAAAAAGGGGATGGGGGTAAAATAAACTAAATATATCAGGGAAGGGGTAAGAAGGGGAGGAGGGGCATTAACGGAAGTTAGAGAAGTCAATGTTCATGCCAACAGGTTGGAGGCTACCTGAAAGAAGGGAAGCCCCTTTGTTTAAAAAAGGAAGACATCTCCTTCAGTTGATGGTGGAAGAAGGTAAGCCTTCTTAAGCAAAGGGGCTTCCCTTCTTTCACCATCAGCTCTGCTCTCAAATGCATCTCTCCCATTTCCTGCACATCTGCCCTCACCCCATCCGCCCACCATCCCACTCGGGATAGGGTCCCCTTGTCCTCACCTATCACCACACCAGCCTCCGGATCCAACGTATAATTCTCTGTAACTTCCGTCACCTTCAACGGGATCCCACTACCAAGCACATCTTTCCCTCCCCGCCCTTTCTGATTTCCGCAGGGATCGCTCCCACGCAACTCCCTTGTCCATTCATCCCCCCCATCCCTTCTCACCAATCTCCCCCCGGCACTTATCCTTGCAAGCATAACAAGTGCCACACCTGCCCTTACACTTCCTCGCTCACCACACTCAGGGCCCCAGACAGTCCTTCCAGGTGAGACAACACTTCACCTGTGAGTCGGCTGGTGTGGTATACTGCGTCTGGTGCTCCTGGTGTGGCCTTTTATATATTGGTGAGACCCGATGCAGACTGGGAGACTTTTTCACTGAACACCTACGCCCAGTCCGCCAGAGAAAGCAAGATCTCCCAGTGGCCACACATTTTAATTCCACGTCCCATTCCCATTCTGAAATGTCTATCCATGGCCTCCTCTACTGTCAAGGTGAAGCCACACTCAGGTTGGAGAAACAACACCTTTAATACCAGCTGGGTAGCCTCCAACCTGATGGCATAAACATTGACTTCTCTAACTTCCATTAATGCCCCTCCTCCCCTTCTTACCCCATCCCTGATATATTTTGTTTCTTTTCCCCCATCCCCTTTTTTTTCTTTCTCTCTCTGCCCATCACTCTGCCTGTTCTCCATCTCTGACTGGTGCTCCCCTCCCCCTTTCTTTCTCTTTAGGCCTCCCGTCCCATGACTCTTTCCCTTCTCCAGCTCTGTATCTCTTTTGCCAATCACCTTTCTGGCCTTTAGCTTCACCCCACCCCCTCCGGTCTTCTCCTATCAATTGGCATTTTCCCTCCCCCCTCCTACTTTTAAATCTCTTACTACCTTTCCTTTCATTTAGTCCAGACAAAGGGTCTCGGCCCGAAACATCAACAGCGCTTCTCCCTATAGATGCTGCCTGGCCTGCTAAATAATACCAGATGTACCTGTTCTGACTTCAAATCTGACTTAAAGACGGACTCAGGAACAGAACTTATTCATAACCCGGGGACTGCCCGTACTTTGAAATCATATCTTAGGTACTTATTGTATTAGGTACTTATAATACCTAATACAATGTAAACTCTATGTAAGTAGTTGTTATGCTGTATCGTTAAGGGAATAATGACAAGAAAAAATAGTCTGTACTTGCTCAAATAGCAAGTGCTGGAGAGAGAAATTCAGGGTTTTCCCAATCCGCTGTTGGTTGAATCTGTGCATGTGGAACCCATGGTTAAGGAGGGCCGACTGTATATGGATTTCAGCAAGGCATTTGATAAGGTACCCCATGCAAGGCTTTTTGAGAAAGTAAGGAGGCATGGGATCCAAGGGGACATTGCTTTGTGGATCCAGAACTGGCTTGCCCACAGAAAGCAAAGAGTGATTGTAGACGGGTCATATTCTGCATGGAGGCCGGTGACCAGTGGTGTGCCTCAGGGATCCGTTCTGGGACCCCGACTCTTTGATATTTTCATAAATGACCTGGATGAGGAAGTGGAGGGTTGGGTTAGTAAATTTGCTAATGACACAAAGTTTAGGTGTATTGTGGATAGTGTGGATGGCTGTAAGAGGTTATAGCGGGACATTGATAGGGTGCAAAACTGGGCTGAGAAGTGACAAGTGGAGTTCAACCCAGATAAGTGTGTGGTGGTTCATTTTGGTTGGTCAAATATGATAACAGAATATAGTATTAGTGGTAAGACTCTTGGCAGTGTGGATGATCAAAGGGATCTTGGGGTCCAAGTCCATAGGACACTCAAAGCTGCTACGAAGGTTAACACTATGGTTAAGAAGGCATATGGTGCATTGGCTTTCATCAATTGTAGTATTGATTTTAAGAGCTGAGAGGTAACGTTGCAGCTATATAGGAGCCTGGTCAGACCCCACTTGGTGTACTGTGCTCAGTTCTGGTCAACTCACTACAGGAAGGATGAGGAAACCATAGAAAGGGTGCAGAGGAGATTTACAAGGATGTTGCCTGGATTGGGAAGCATGCCTTATGAGAATAGGTTGAGTGAACTTGGCCGTTTCTCCTTAGAGTGGGGAAGAATGAGAGGTGACCTGATAGAGGTGTACAAGATGATGAGAGGCACTGATTTCAGAGTCAGAGGCTTTTCCCCAGGGCTGAAATGGTTAGCATGAGAGGGAATAGTTTTAAGGTGCTTGGAAGTAGGTACAGAGGAGATGTCAGGGATAATTTTTTTTTACACAGAGTTTTGAGTGCATGGAATGGGCTGCCGGTGGCAGTGGTGGAGGCAGAAATGATAGGGTCCTTTAAGAGATTCTTGGATGGCTACATGGAACTTAGAAAAATAGAGGGCTATGGGTAATGCCTAGGTAGTTCTAAGATAGGGACATGTTTGGCACAGCTTCGTGGGCCAAAGGGCCTGTATTGTGCAGTATGTTTTCTATGTTTCTATGTTCATAAGTTTCTAACAACACTGTCAAAGGCCGAATCAAAGGTGGCAACGAATCAACATGTAGGAGAGAGATCGAAAATCTGGCTGAGTGGTACATCAATAACAATCTCTTACTCAATTTCAGCATGACCAAGGAGGACCAAGGCTTCAGGAGGGAACAGGAGATCCATGAGCCAGACCTCATCAAGGAATCAGAGATGGAGAGAGTCAGCAGCTTTAAATTCTTTGGTGTTATCTTTTCAGAAGAGCTGTCCTGGGTACAATTGTTAAGAAAGCAAGGCAATGCCTCTACTTCTTCAGAAGTTTGCGAATATTCATCATGACATCTAAAACTTTGACAAACTTCTATAAATGTGTGATTGTGTGATGGAGAGTATATGGAAACACTAATACTCTTGGATGGAAAATCAGCAAAATGTAGTGGATAAGGCCCAGACCGTCACAGGGAAAGCCCTCCCTATAATTGTGCACATCTACACAGAGCACTCTCATAAGAAAGCAGCATCCATCATCAGGGTCGTCCACCACCCAAGTTATGCTCTCTTCTAGCGGCTGCCATCAGGAAAAATCCATCAGAGCCTTAGGACTCACACTACCAAGTTCAAGAGCAGTTATTACTGCTGAACTATCAAGATCCAGAACTAGAGGAGATCATTTCACTCAATTTCACATGCCCCATCTCTGAATGGTTCTCACAGCCTATGGATTCACTTTTAAGGACTCTTCATCTCATGTAATTGATATTTATTGTTTATTTATTAATTTATTTTTTTTCTTTGTTTTTGTATTTGCATAGTTTGTTGTCTTTTGCACACTGGCTGTCTGCCCTGTTGGTGTAACCTTTCATTGATTCTATTATAGGTATTGGTTTTATTGATTATGCCCAGAAGACAAGGAATCTCACAGTTATATGTGGTGATGTACAGTGTATGTACTTTCAAAATAAATCTGCTTTGAAATTTGATTGGGGATGTAACTAACATTTTGATCCTTCAAATGGGAGGGAGAGCAGAGACCAGGATGACACATTTTCCGCTAAACTGGAATAGCTAAGTAGTGTTTTCACGCAATCAGGTGTGCTGCCTATCAGTTCTCTTCCCTAGGTGATAGACAATTTAAATCATGAGCCAAGTATGTTTGTAGTATAATCCTTTGATTGTAATTCTTTAATCCCTGATACATACAACTTTGTTAGGCAGCATCAGAGATATAAATGCAATTGCTCATTTTTTTTCTGTAGGTTAGAGACATAATCTTCATTAATCGTTGTGAAACAGACTCTGTAAATTGACAAGCAAAGTTCAATTACTTTGCAGCAGTAAAGAAACTTTACTCATGCAGCCTAAGTGATTCATGATATCCTAATAACAATTTTTGTGAACAACAACTTAAAAATGTGTCAATCACAATGGATGCCAACTACAGTCCTGGCCTATTTCTACTTCCTACTCTAACAGGTATCTTTTCTTTCTTCTTCTGAGGTAATCTTAGGGTAACTTGTTTCCACACTATTTTTGTGGGTTCTGAGGTGGCCACTGTGGAAATTGTAGACTCTTCTGTTAGCCATTGCGGATTTACAATTTGGAAGAAAACATTGAACTCAAATGACTGTCAAGAACTGTCGAGAAATACAGATCAATTTTCTTGATTACTGCCATGTGCTTGGAGATGGAGGCCACCATTTTGTAGAACTGTTTTACATCCTCCATTTTGTGAGATAAAGTTGCTTCAGTTTCTGTGTTTTAAAGTAAAAACAATGTGTTTGCTTCAGGTAATCTGCTGGACTAGATAAAATTTCCGAATTATAAGTTATTTGTGAGGTGCCAGTGATATAATGCAACATGCAAGTTTGTGTATGTTGGGGTCTGTGTCTGTCTGGAGCGATTCAAGCTGGTTACTGAAGAGAACAAAGAGCCATAATTTACTGATTGTCATTTGCTGGGGAGAGAGAGCAATAACTGTATGCTGGCCTGGAGCAGAACCAATAAAAATGTGTTAAAGGTTAATTAGATGTTCTACAACCAATGACATTGGAATGCAATATTTGAAATGATTAGGAACAAATATACTGTAAAACAGGATACTTTGGTGGTGCTATAAGAAACAACTCTCTCAAAGACCCACCATTGCAAGGAAGAACTCCCATGCCAAGGGCTGGGCGAAGAAAGGATCGATCATCTAGCCAACAGAGATCTCCTATTCCAGTGTTATAAATTGGACAAGTTGTGTGCTTGAGTATTGGTACAGAGGGAACAGCAGAATTCATGTTCTAGGTTGTTGGCCCAGGGTCAACATAGTTCCATTGTTGTTTGTGCAGAGACAATAAAATGTGAGCTTCCATTAATTATGAATTGAGTGGTGATTTTCTTAACCTAGTTCCATTGACAAACAGCCAACACTTCCACAGATGGACATAAGCACAAACCAAAACCTGTGGAACAGATTTACTTGCTTCAGAGCAGAAAGCTATTTTGGTACAGAAGAACAGTTTGATTTTTGCATTGTAGTATTTGGCTCTTCACAGTTGTACACAGTGCTGATCAAGCCATTTAATGTTTAATGTTTAGTGTTCCAAGGACTCAACTTTGAAAGTTCCAACTCAATCTTGTTGTTGGCTACCTGATATGTTGGGTGAATTTAGGGATGGGGGTGACCCTTGAATAAACACTGATCGTGCTACACTGACCATACAGTAATCCTGTTGTAAGAAGGTGGACAGCCAAGTAGACTAGATTTCACTTAGAATCAGAATCAGGTTTTTAATCATTGACATAGCTTTATGAAATTTGTTGATATGCAGCATAAGTCTATGACATAAAAATTACTGTAAGTTAAAAACAAACAAGCAAGTCAACAAATAAACAGTTTAAAAACGAAATAACAAAGTGACTGTGTTGCTAGACTGTTGTGATTTGCACAGATGGGTGTAACCCTCTGGGTTTTGAAATTGTTAAAAGGGACTGGAGTCTGCTATGACCTCTATAATTACTTTGCACTAAAATGAGCTTTGTTTCCTTGGATCTAATTATATTCTTTATTATATTATTGTATATAATTTATGTTCAGTTTCTGTTTTTCTTGTGTCTCTGATGCTACATGTCTGTCAGACTGCAGTAGGTAAGTCAGTAAGTCAAAAGAGCTGATCACTGTTTTCAGGAAGGGGAAAAGAAGGCAGGACACACGCTTTTATTTATATCAGTAGTGTTGACATTGAGAAGGTTGGGAGCTTCGTTCCTAGGAGTGAACATCAACAATAGCTTGTCCTAATCCAACTATGTTGGTGCCACAACAAAGAAGTTTCTCCAGCCACTCTAGTTCCTCAGGAGATTAAAGATTTTAGCATGTTCCCTTTGAGACTCACCAAATTTTAGCAATGCACCTAATCAGAAACATCACGGCTTGGCATGACAACTGCTCTGCTATGACTACAAGAGACTTCGGAGTGGTGGGGGCAGGGCTCAGCACATCACACAAGCCAAATTCACCTCTGTGAACTCTGCTGACACTTCTCACTGCCTTAGTAAATCAGCCAGCATAATCAAAGATGCCACCTGCACAATTGCTCTTCTCCTCCTCTCCATTCAGGCAACAGTTGGAAAAGCCTGAAAGCAGGTACCGCCAGACTCAAGGACAGCTTCTATCCCACTGTTGATAAGGTGCTCTGATAAGACGGGCTCTTGACCTCACAATCTACCTTGGTGTGACCTTGCATCTTACTGTCTTCCTGAGGTGAACTTTATTTGCAGTGCAACACATTAATCTGCATTCTGTTATAACTTTGTCTTGTACTTCTTCTTTGCACTGTTGCAATGAATTGATTTGTTTAGAAGGCATGCAAAACAAGTTTTCCACTGTATCTTAGTACAGGATACCAACTAAATTAAATCCCAGAAGATTCTCATATCCTGCAAACTCTTATTTATTGTAATGGCAATAACTTGCACTTGTTGTTACATTTATTGTTACATCACTCTTCTCTTATTCCAGGTGGCCTGTGTTACGTACCCGTGACACGTGACAATGGTGTACTTGTCACGTGACTGGGGTTGAAGCTATACTGGACTTGAGGTAATGGTCTTGTGATGGTGGAGTGACGTCATTTTCCCGCCAGAAGAGGTCATGTGACAGGATTTTTTTACAGGGTGTAAAAGGAGGACCCCTCCCTGTGAGGAGGGGCAGTTTGTGGCTGGATTTGCCATGTTGACTTCATGCCATTGTGTGATTTAATGTGATGACACAGTTTAGTTGAAAGATGAAGTTTTATCTAATGCCTAAAGTTTAAAAGGTCATTGCCAGCAGTTTCTTTACAATACTGCTAGTTGAGAATCAGTGGAGAGTGAAGATTGGAGTTCGGGAGTTAAAGATCGAGGAGAATCGATTTCGACGGTGAAACGGGTTCGACCTTGTTTGATCCTCATTCGGAAGGAATTCATTGACTTTCTCGTGTTAATCCCTGCGAAATAGCAGAAAGGATTGAGGACAGTGTTTTAAAGGAAAGGTCAGTGCCTTAAAGCCGTTTCGTTTCGTAAATTCTTCTTGGAAAAATGTTTGATTTTGGGAACCCAAACAACACGACGTGAAAGAGAATTTAAATCATCTTAAAAAGTCTCTCCCTTAAATGGACTGTGAGCATTTTGAACTTTTGGCAATACTACTTTAAAGAACTGTTTTTGCAACATCGCTTTAGGAACTGTAAGCTTCATTGCTTTAAGAACTGTTTAAGCTGCCGCACTGCAGCTGATTTCCGGTTACGTTAGTGTTTGTTTACTTTTGGGGGGTTTGTTTTCAGTGTTTAATAAACGTGTTATTTGTTATAAAAACCCTTGCCTAGCTCATATATTTATTGTTGCCTGAATCCGTAACACCTGATCAACCTTCTTCTGCAAAAAGAACAAAATCGGTTGGTGAGTATTTTACAAGGTGTTTGAAGAAGGTGCGTCTCATGATGAGGTAGCAGATTGTATATGTATGATATATAGGAGATTTGTGAATTTAACTTCTGGTAAATTGAGCACAGGAGAATGAAAGGAGAAATTTTTAATGTGCTGCTCTGAATACAAGACAGTGCACAATACTGTGTGAGCAAGGAGATGGGAGAGATGGAGCTTTTAATGGTGTAGAGAATGCTGTTGTAATGATTAGAACATTGTCTGAATCACTCTGCCCAGCTTGAATCTTGTGTTCACTCCAATGAAATCCTCATTGCTGTACTAACCGCCTATGGCCCAAGTTCAAGATCTCACTGTTGAGACCTGCAAACAAAGCAGAGCTGTCTGCAAATAAAAAAATCTGTCTCAGGTGATGCATTAAGAGGCCCTGTCCCCTGCTGCACTGATGGCCTTCTGACAGTTCATGCTGTGAAAAAATTTCATCCATCTCTAACTCTGATAAATGAAGTAGATTTAAAACTAATTTTAGGCATATCAGTATAAAATGCATTAAAATCATTTCCCTGATATAAGCTAACTAAAATGTTAATTACAATAAAACAATAGAAAATAATGCACTTACCTGCACTGAATGGATGGGACTGCCCTAGATCTATCACAGCTCAGATAAGGCTGAGGTTTCTCATATGAAGTGTCTCGCAAACTGTGTTCCAAGTATGGTGACTGCAGTGGTAGAGGAGGAATATTCAGAAATACCACAATATACCCTCTAGACAGAAGCACACTGACCTGCAACAAGGATGTTAATGAGTGGGTAAGAAACTTGTTGCCTGTGCCACTTGCCACTGAGGGTAAGAATAGGATGATATGACAGATGAATGTGTGGCTCAGGAATTCCTGTAGAGGCTCGGGTTTCAGATTCGTGGATCATTGTGATCTCTTCTGGAGAAGGTATGACTTGTGCAAAAGGGATGGATTACACCTGAACTTAAGGGGACTGATATTCTTGCAGGCAGATTTGCAAGAGCTGGTGTGGAAGCTTTGAACCAGGAACCAGAGTGATGGATCACAGGATGGAGCAGCTGGTGGAGAGATGAATGCAAAATGCACAGAGACTGTGAGGAAGAAAAGGCAGTGGATTGGGCATAACTGCAGTCAGTTTGATGACAGCTATGTTGATAAACATGGAGATGATCTGTACTTGGAATTATGGCACATCCACTCCAGAGACTTAACTGTCACAGGGCAGGAATGGCTGCAGGATGGCTTGGGATTGAAATGTTTCAAAAGGGACAGAGAGGGAAAAAAAGAGGTGGATGAGTAGCATTGAAAATTAGCGATAGTATCTCAGCTGCAGGCAGGGCAGACAACATGGTGGGATCATCTACTGAGTCAGTGTGTGCTAGTCAGAAACTGGAATAAACAGTCACTCTATTGTGTGTATTTTATAGAAAGCCTGCCAATAGAAGAAGAGACACTGAGGAACAGATTAGGAGGCAGATTTAGAAAAGGTGCAAAAACAAATGGTTGTTGTCATGGGTGACTTCAACCTCCCTAATATTGATTGACACCTCTTTTCTGCAAAAGGCTTAGATGGGTTAAAAAGTGTTAGGTGTATCCAGGAAGGATTCCTGACACAATATGTGGACAGGCCAATAAGAGGAGAGGCCAAACTGGATCTAATACTAGGCAATGAACCTGATCAGGTGTCAGATCTGTCAGGAGGTGAGCATTTTGCGGACAGTGATCACAAAATCTGAACCTTTACCAAAGCCTTGGACAGCCTTGGTAGGAGTATACGGGCTGGGAAAGGGATTTAATTGGGGACAATGAATTACAATGCTGCTAAGCAGGAACTGGGGTGCATATACGTTTGGAACAAATGCACTTAGGGAAATGCACAATAGTAAAATAGAGGTTGTTTCGAGAAAACTTGCATAGCTTTGACCCATTCAGGCAGGGGGAGAATGGTTGAGTGAAGGGGAAATGAAAAGGCACAGGTGAGTGGGGTTAAGGAAAACCCTACAGCATTCATACATGTATGTGAAGAACAGGAGGATGACTCGAGTGAGGGGAGGGCCAATCAGAAATAAAAGGTGATGTGCCTGGAGTCAGAAGAGGTATGGGAGGTCCATAATGAATAACTTGCTTCCGTATTCATTGGTTAGAAGATCATTGACAACTGTGAGGACAGCACAGAACAGACTGATATGCTGGTACATGTCAACATTAGAAAGAGGATGTGATGGAACTTTTAAAAATCAATAAAATAGTTAAGTCTTCATGGAGGGATAGGACGTACCTGGGGTTTCTATGGGAAGCAAAGAAAGATATGGCTGTAAGTTTAGCAATGATATTTGCATCCTTGTTGGTCATAGGAGTAGTACCCGATGAATGGAGGGTGGCAAATGTTATTCCTTTGTAATAAAGATAATTCTGGGAATTATAGACCAGTGAGTCTTTCTTTAGTGCTGGGAAAATGATTTGATTTTAGAGACAGGGCTTATGAGCATTTGGAGAAGCATAGTCTGATTATGGATAGTCAACGTAAATCTATGAGGGGTAGGTCATGTATCGGGAGACAGAATGAATTCCTTGAGGAGGTGACAAAAGAAACTGATGAAGGTAGAGTAATGGGTGGGGTGTATATGAATCTTAGTAAGGCATTTGATAAGGTTCCTCATTCAGAAACTCAGGAAGCATGGGGCCCAGAGAAACTTGGTTATGTGGATTCAGAATTTGCTTGCCTATAAAAGGTAGTAGATGGAGTGACCAGAGGTATTCCATGGGAATCTGTTGTGGGACCCCTGCTCTTTGTGATTGTTATAACACATTTGAGTGACCTGAAATTTGGTGAATTTGTGGCTGGTGTATAAGGGTGCTGTACATTACCGTGGGACACTGATAGGATATGGAGCAGGGCTGAGATATGGCAGATGGAATTCAATTTGGAAAAGTGTGAAACTTTGGAAGGTCAAACCTGAAGACAGGACACAGGGTGAATGGCAGAATTCTTATCAGTGTGGAAGAACAAAGGGTCTACATCCATAAATTCTTTAAAGCTGTCATACAAGCTGATAGTGTGCTTAAGAAGTTGTATGATGCATTTGCCATAATTGGTTGTGGAACTGAGTTCAAGAGCCACAAGTGTAGAACATTGCACTTCTACAGAGCTCTATTTAGACCACAGTAGGAGTATTGTATTCAGTTTTGGTCATATTATTGTAGAAAAGATGTGGAAGCTTTGGAGAGGGTACAGAGGTGATTTATCAGGACGCTGGCTGGCTTAATAGAGCATGTCTTATGTGGAAACATGAGTGAGCTAGGGCTTTTCCCTTTGGAGCAAAGGAAGACAAGACGTGACGTGATAGAGGTGTACAAATTGTTAAGAGCCATTCAATCAGTGGTCAGCCAGCGCCTTTGTTCCCAAAGCAAAAACGGCTAATACAAGAGGACGTAACTTTAACATGACTGGAGGGAATTATAGGGGGATGTCAGAAGTAGAATTTCTAAAAAGAGAGGTAAGTATGTGGTACACAATTCCTGTGATGGCTGTAGAGGAAGATACCTCAGAGGCATTTAAGAGACTCTTAGATAGGCACATGGATGAAAGAAAAATGGAAGGCCATGTAGGAATGAAGGGTAAGATTGTTCTTAGAGTAGGTTAAGGAGTTGATAGAACATCGTACCTCAATGGGTTGGTACTGTGCAGTATTGTTCTATTTTAAGTGTATGATTTTAAGTAGCATTTGTCCTGATGTTACATGTGCTTGCAGCAATTCTCTGCTACCCACATCAGTAATAAAAAGACGTAAGTTTGCAACTCTCCATGTGAATCTTGTTTTCACATGCTTCAAAAAGAACTAAATAATGTTGTTCAGCAGGTATTCAACAGAAAGAGGAAAAAACATGAATTTTTTATAAAAATAAGAAGTGTAGATATATCCAAACTATCTGATTCCTGTTAATAGTTCTCCAGTGCTATTGCAAAGATAATGGTATAAGCAAGCCATTTTTAAACATGGCATTTTGAGGTTTATGGAAAAATACCAAAACTGAATTGATAATGCTACACTTGAGCAGTGTGATGTTATAATGAAAGAGAAGAAGACCAAAAGAGAAAAAGACTGAAGACTGAAATGATAAAACGTTCTGGTTGTAAAAAAATGTTTTGAGACACAATGGTACTAGATATTTCAAATGCAATGACAAAATTACATATTTTAGATTTGAAGGGATTTTCCTACTGTAAATTATATAATAAGACCATAAGACATAGCAGCAGAATTAGGTCAGTCGGCCCATCAAGTCTGCTCTGCCATTTGATCAGTGGTGACTTATTATCCCCCTCAACCCCATTCTTCTTTGCCCATTATCTTTGATGCTCTTTCCAATCAAGAATCTATCACCTCTGCTTTAAATATACCCGATAACTTGGCCTCCACAGCCAACTGTGACAATAAGTTCCACAGGTTCACCAGCCTCGGATATATAAACAGAACATGTTAGAAAGACTCAGCAGATCAGGCAGATTTTCTCCCTCCATGAATGCTCCCAGAGCTGCAGAGTGTTTCCAGCACCCTGGATCATCTATCTTGGCCTGTTGAGAAATAAATATTGTCCAGGACCCAGGCAGAAGGCCCTACTCTTCAGAGAAATGTAAAGGGATATTTTATGTTTGGAAAGGGTACATGATCATGCTTAGATCAGATCAGATCAGATCATGATCAGACCTTAAGATTAGGCTTTCCATCTGATCTTCGGTTATATGCCACATGGATTACAAGAGATGAGTTTGATGAAGGCCATGCAGAGTGAATGGTGTTGCTTCCTACACATTTCGTGGGAGCTATCACATGAAGATGATCAGGTCGATAGTGTTTCTGGATGGATAGAATCCATATTGTGAATACAGAGATTTCAGTCACTGAACTGAAGCAGTTATTGAGGACATTGAAATTATTTTATCAATGGCAAGTCCTTCTCCAGTTAGCACTCATGTTTGTCCACATTAGTGAAGTTGGTCATGATTACTGTACTTTGGGGCCCCATGTTATACACTCCTCTTCCCAGAAGCAGATTATGGGTTTTTGACTGATGCCTGTTACCATCATTTCCAGGATTTCAGCAGAGATAAAGATTGTTATTTTTAAGCTGGGGTATGGCCTTCTAAACCTCATTGGTTGTAGAATAGATGAAATAGGTTGCTCTGCAATGGAAACAAGAAAACCCATGACAGGTGGTGAGTCATGGCCACCCATATCTTCAGTGATCTACCCTGTGGGTATTTATTGATTCTCTGTCCCTAATGGGCTCAGATCTCTTCCTACCTCTCAGAGACCTAAGGTGTTGAAGATTATACCATGCTGAAGAAGCAATGCATGTCCCAGCTGTTGTTGAGCCTCGGGTGCCTTCTGCATCCACTTTTTGTTCTTTATTTTCTGGGTTTTCCCTCTGGATCTTTGATTCCTGATGTTTGTGAAACTGTTTGCTTAATCTTTAATAATGATAGAAACATAGAAGAAAAATAGAAATTCTACAGTACGTTCCAGGCTCTTCAGCCCACAATGTTGTGCCGACCATGTAACCTATTCTAGAACTTCCCTAGTGCATTCCCTATAATTTTCTCAGCAACATGTACCTATCTAAGAGTCTCTTAAAATACCTATTGTATCCACCTCTACCACCTCGCTGGCAGCGTATTCCATGCACGCACCACTCTGTGTGAAAAATTTACCTCTGACATTCCCCTTGTACCTACTTCCAAGCACCTTAAAACTATGCTCCCTCATTTTAGCCATTTCAGCCCTGGGGAAAAGCCTCTGGCTATCCACATGATCAATGGCTCTCATCATCTTATAAAACCTCTATCAGGCCACTTCTCATCCTCCGTCACTCCAAGGAGATAAAGTCAAGTTCACTCAACCTATTCTCATAAGCCATGCTCTCCAATCCAAGCAACATCCTTGTAAATCTCCTCTGCAAATGAAGCTTTTGAACTGGGGATGCCCTATCTTTTCAGTTGACTGCTTCTCAATCTGCTAGCCATTCTCATGAAATCAGTCTGAGTTCCCTTAGTAGACAAGCTAAGTCACTGTTATGCAGACTTCAGGACACTGTATAAGCTGTGAACACCCAACAGCTTCTGGCACTGACAGATTGACAGTGAGACACAGCTTTTGTGGAGTCCTTGAGAGCTTCAACTTTAATCTTTCTGTGGCAACACTTCCACTGAGGCTGATATTTTAGGGCCAGGTTGATAAAGTTAATCGAGTGAAAAATGTCATGACTGGTTCAGCACTGATGACGTGGAAGGATGTAATTATCTTTGCACTCTCTCAACTCAGATGTTAATATTATTTAAATGGACCAGGTGTGTTGCCATGACAATTTGTGCTTGTCCCTTTGATGAAGCAGAATGATTTTTTTTATAACAAAGTCACGTTGTGATCAGAGCCAGGTCTGTTAATCTGAATCAGTAGTGTGGCTGGAGCCACACTGTGATGAGTGTGAGTATCCCTTTAGCTTTGCCACCTGCTTGGCTTTACCTATCACCTTCTGGCTATCCTCATGTCCTTCCCCCACCTTTTTCTTCTGCCATCTTCCCTCTTCCTTTCCAGATCTGAAGAAGGATCTCAGCCTGAAATGTAGACTGTGTAGTAATTTCCATAGGTCCTGTTGACCTGCTGAATTCCTCCAGCATTTTGTATGTTTTGCTTTGGATGTCCAGAATCTGCAGAATCTCTTGTGTGTATGGGACTAGATTTGTGAGCCTATGGCTTTCGCATATCTGGAAGTGTGGGCAGAAGTTTGTTTGAGAGGGATGAGAACAGAGTTGAAGGACATAAATGAATCACAATTAAAATGAGAAATACATGCCCATCCGTGAAGTCTATTCCAAAAGACTCTTCACTTCTCCTTGAAGGATGTGCCTCAAATTATCAAAGGGTTGAGCCATGAAGCTGTCCTATAAACATTTCCAAATATTGAAGTACCTGAGCATTTTCCATTTGCACTGGATAAATCCCATGCTATATTTCATCTTTTGTCCAGATTCATTGGAACTTCTCTACAGAAACTAAGGGTAAGATGATGTCACATGTTCCGCAATCAACTTGAAACTCACTAATTTCTGATTGGTTCATTTTCCAATATCCTCTGAAAAAATTATTCTTGATGAATTTTATCTTGCAGGTGTCAATCACATTTTATTTAATTACTGGATAATCTGTAATAATTTACCTTTCTACCAGGTATCAGAATAAAGCCGAATTACTATGTGTCCTCTGTCAATAATCACTTCTACTTTCTTACATATTCTTCTTTACTTCATTAATTTTGGCATGCACATGGTGTCTCATGGTCTCTTTTTCCATGGTAGAACTGACAGTTGCTTGGGAAAACTGGACTGAGGAGGCGTTTGTGCTTAAGAAAGTCAGATACTGGGAGCTGGTAGAGCAGTGCGAGGTGGGGTGGAGAGCAGGATGCAAGCCTATAGATGTGGGGTTGTGCTCATTGTGCAGAACCTACTCTCCCCTTGGCATTATGGGGGCTACAGAAAAAGAGTCATCAGGACTGTCAGAGGGTGCAGGTGGCTATAGATCAAGAAGTGTGACCCATGGACCAGTGCTGCTGGGACACAAGCCAGTGCCTGATCAACTCTGGCTGGGTCACCTGAGTGAGAGCGTCTGATGTTGAAAGACCCAAGACAATGACCCCAGGTTACATCACTGATGATGAGTCCTAGCACACCCTAGGATGCATCTCAGCACCTGCATATGATATAGGTTACTGGAGTTAACTTACCTGATTCCAAGAAACAGTGAGATAATGACAAACTAAGCAAGTTGGGTTGGGAAATTCAGGGTAGGAGACAAAGATATCTTTCCTGTGAAGAAACAACACCCTCAGTCTTCTGAGGCACTGTATTCTGCTTTCATCATTCTGATGAAAATATATTTGCAAGGTTTCCGAGATCTTTATCATTTTTAAATGTCAGCCAATGCCTAGATTATCCTGCCTTGGAGGTTAACACCATGTTGACTCTTACTTCCCTTGACACAAATGGATGCAGGAGATCATTGTTGTGCCTTCCAATTTCAAGTCACCACTGCATTAGAGAGGGCACCCTGCCACAGTATTCAATACAAATACAAATACTTTATTGTCACCAAACAATTGGTACTAGAGCGTACAATCATCACAGTGATATTTGTTTCTGCGCTTCGCACTCCCTGAAGTACAAAAGAAAATGGTGGGCAGAGGGATCCTAAAGATCCTCTGCTTCAATCTGACTAGCAGCCCATCTCTTTTCCCACGCTTCCTCAGTAATTTTTGCAACTTTCCAGATTTCCATCGATGCAGTGTGTTGGCAGCTCTTTGAGGTTGGTGGACGCGTCCCGTGGGGATTGATTGGCGGGTCGCGTAGTCGGGCGTTCCAGGTCGGGACGAGTGCCACTTCTAACTATCGGGGGCTCGGGCTGTTGATTGGGTCGGGCCCCGAAACCGACACCCAAACCCGGAGGGCTGGGCTGCTGGCCGAAACAAGCCCATGAACTGCACTACGGCTGTGGAGTCCCTCGCTCCAGCCGGGCCCGGGCTCGATTTCCGAGGTCGGTGGCAGAGGTCTCACTTCCGGCAGCTGTGGATAGCCACCAATGAGGCTCTATGGTGGTCGCTCTGAGGAAGCGTCCAGGGCATCTTGAGGTCTCCGACATCACCCCTGTGTGCTCGTCTGCCCCGGAGAGGCGCCGGATGGAATGGGCCTCGTCTCCAGGCGCTCCAACACAGTAGCAGACCGCGGGTCTCCGGGAACGAGATGTACCTCGGACCAGGCCTCGACAATCGGGTCCAGGTACGGTCTGGAGTTGAAGCAATTCTGGTGTGTCGATGATCTCCAGCTGGGTCAGTAACTTCGCCAGGGTGTTGTTGATCTTACTAGATGTAGCAAACGGAAGGTTTAGAAGGGGTTCTCGGGTATAGGATGGTGTGGAGGGCAGTTTGCTCGGCAGAGCACGCGCAGAGTCACCAGTTACTGGTGCCATCTTTTCCTGTCAATAAGAACAAGAAGCGTGACTCGTGGATACAATCAATAACAGATGTATTTGCACATTTTCATTTCAGCCATGACAAGGTGACATCTCAGGCAGTGCAATTTGCCAGCACTGTTGACTTCCCACACATGTATATATCTGACTGGTGATGCACCATCTATAACTCTTGGAGACGGGAGGCAAAAGATAGGCTTTTATTAGCTGCAAGAAATGACCACACAACATCCTGGAGACTGAGGGAGGAGCAGTGCCTGCAACCACCTTTATACAGGGTCCTGTGGGAGGAGCCACAGGAGCAGTCAGCAGAGGGGCGTGTCCAGACAGGTATATGTAGTTCACCACAACTGGTGATAAGGGCTACCTAATTAAATACTGGATTTCCTAATCAACATGAAAGAACTCCACCTCATTATGTGGTGGTAGATCATGAGGACTGGAAAATTAGAACTATGAGGAAAAATTGAAAAAGCTGGGATTTACTTTCATTTAAACAGAGAAGGGTGACAGTAACAGTAATTTTTATGCCTTGCATTGTACAGCTCCCACAAAGCAACAAATTTCATAACAGAAGTCATTGATAAAAAACCTAATCCTGATTCTTTAAGATTCAATGTACATTTATTAACAATGTGTGTATGCAATATACAACACTGAAATCCATTTTCCCCACAATCATGAAGCAAAGAAAAACCATGGAACCAGCTTATTCAAAAAACATTTAACCTTACTCTCCCGTGTGAAAATGGAAACAAAAAAGAACGTTAAGAAACAGAATATAAACACAAAATTAAAAGGCACATTTAAGTACTGTTCAGCTGAGTGTTCAATATCTGTAGACTGCCCCCATTCTATATTGTCCAAAAGTAGTAACAAAAAAGAGCGAACAGAAATATAACATATCATAAACCTGAATTAGAGCCTAAATCTACAAACTGTGTTGACTAAACCTTGCTATGGCAACATCCACCAACAGTGTCGAGGGAGCGATCTGATTCTGATAGAGATGTTTCACCTTTAATGATGAAAACAGCAGAACTTTATTATTCATACATGTCAAGAAATTCTTTGAAAGTACAGTTAATTTCATAACACTCAAACACTGCTTGAGTTTGAAGCTTGATTTTTGTTTCCATGCTTGTGCTCATTGTCACTAATTCATATCAAAAGGGGAAAATATTTATTTGGTAAGTAACAATGGTTTCTTTGTCTTAGCATATCTCCGTTTGTTGTCTTGCTGATGCCATTTCATAATGTACCTTGTAATGGCAGAACAGAATAACATCAAAGGAAACAGAGAAAATTGTAGAAGGAATGATTGTATTTTTAAATAGTTTTTTAAGATTTATCTGCTAATCTTCATTATATGAAAAAGACAGCAAATGCTATGCCAACTCATGTTGTATCTAATTCCCATATGTATAATTATTTGATTATTTTCAGCAATAGCAAAACTATATGGCTTTATAAATTGCTTCTGAATTCCTTTCATTATATTTGATTTAATTGCTAAGCAAGACTGAATTGCCAAAATTCAGTTGATGGAAAATCAAACTGATGGAAAATGCCAAGCATTTCTATGTGAGATTTATTTGGAACCTGTGAACTGATCTGGCTGCTGTGCGCCTATGCCCCACAGGTGTGATGAACTGGGGACCAAGACTTGGGCCTACTCCGGTTGCTCTGAGAGTGGATCTGGGTCTCAATCTCATATGGGATGCTGTTGGCTAGCTTCTATAGTTACATGATATGCATTTTATTTTCTCTCTTTCTCTGGACAGTGGTTTCTGGTCTTTTTTTAATTGGGTTATTTGGGATTTTTGCTTTGCGGCTGCCTGTAAGCAGACAAATTTCAAGATATATAATTTATACATTCTTTGTCCATAAACGTTAATTGAATCTTAGAACCTTTTAAGACATCAAAAAATTGTAAGGCCAAACGTGAGAATTAAAATTAAAGAATAATAATAAGTGTACCTGAGTGTATTTCAATAACAAATTAGTGAAATAGGACATTGAATATTGAACAATACAGAACAGGAACAGACCCTTTGGCCCACAATGTTGTACAAAACCAACTAAAAAGTAAATTTAAAAAACCCAAAAGTAATCCCTCCTACCCACAGTTTGTCCATATATAGGCCATGGGTAATAAAATGTAAAGAATCATTTGAGATATTTATTTATGAGTGAGCCAGTTTTTTTTAAATTTCTACACAATATATAACATCAAGGAAGCTTCATCCAAATTAAATCTCACATAGAAATGCTTAGTATTTTGACTGGCCCATTGACAAATGAGTTGTTGTATGGAAGGGTTAGCCAATGTGAGAAGGAATTAAGGCAAGTTAAAGCCTCTTTTTAAAAGTATTAATTGTGTTATAATGAGCAATTATATTTGACTTAAATTAAAATAATAATCATGCACAATTTCATCAAAAGAGCTTGTACATAGCAATGATAGGATGGAATTAGAAGAAAATTGGCCAATCAAAATAGAGTTGTAATAATGCTATTTGCTTATTTCACAAGTCGCTCAATTGCCATTCTTATTGTATAATCGATGCCTGTTTCTGTGATAGGTTGCATGCAAAATGAAAGTATGAAAAAAGCTTACTTATTTATTCCCTTAGTGAAAAGAAAGCTTCAATCTCAAAAGGAAGTTTCAGTTTCTTCTACATTATTACATAGCATACACCTTCTGTATTGTTAGCTGTCATATACTGATATGCACTCCAATTTTTACTGTAAAAGGAGCGGGGGTATATAATGTGAAATGGATGTATTCAGAAATGCTTAGAGCAGGTCCATAAGGTAAATCCTTATCTTAGAATAACTATGTTAACAGAATAGAAATAAAAAAGGCTGAGCTAAAAATAAGGCCCTGAGGCACGCACTCCCTAACATCCCCCTGGGTAATGTAGTCTCTGGAAGATAAAATTGAAGACTTCAAAGCAAGACTGCAATACCAGAAGAACATCAAGGTACTCCGCTGCACACTTTACAGACCAGCATTTGCTTTATGATTCTATTCATGGTGCATAGACATGGTGTTTTTATCTCAGTCCTGCTCCCCTATCCTGGAATCTATTCTATCTGCTGAGGGAATTTAACGTCATCATCCTGATTGCAGTGGACATTCCACCCCTGGAAGAACTGAGCACTTGAGTCACA
This sequence comes from Hypanus sabinus, assembly GCF_030144855.1. Taxonomy (NCBI): domain Eukaryota; kingdom Metazoa; phylum Chordata; class Chondrichthyes; order Myliobatiformes; family Dasyatidae; genus Hypanus; species Hypanus sabinus. The sequence goes on along the minus strand of NC_082710.1, from coordinate 117,104,289 downwards.
AAACCATACATCCGGATATCTTGCCAATCGTTGCAGAGGATGTTAACCAGGCCAACTTGAGGAAGTCTCTGACAAACTACCATCAACTTATCAGTCAACACACTCGACCACTGTTATACCACTATCCAGAATGCTTACCATGCCATCCCATGCCCACACTTTGGCAAGTCTGATCACCTGCATGTACTTCTATTCCCAGCGTGCAAGCTGAAACTGAGGAGTGCAGCACCAGTGATGAGAACCACAAAGGTATGGCCAAGGGAGGCAAAGGAGCACTTACAGGACTGCTCTAAATCAGTGGACTGGACTATATTCAGTGACTGAGCTTTAGATCTGGATGAATATGCCTCAGTTGTCACTGACTTTTTCAAGACCTGTATAAAACGAGTGTATACCTTTGAGAGGATACTGAACATTCCCAAATCAGAAGCTGTGGATGAAGCAGGAGATCCACAGTCTGTCAATGGCTGGATCTGTGGTGTTCAAGACCGTGATCCAATGCTCTAAAAGAAGACTAAGCATGACCTAGGAAGTCTCTCTTAAATGTGAAAAAAATGAAAAAGGATCTAGTGCTTTCCCAGTGTATATGATGAATGAACTCTTCTCGGGCTTCCAGATGGGTACAGGTATCAATTTTAACTAACATTTCATTGACAAACTACCATCTTTATCAGGGATGATGCTGACACATGTCTATTCTGGTGGTATATATACCCCTGTTGTCCATCTCTCTGATTTGATTTGTCCTTATTCAATCCACTGTCCACACCACCACCTCCTGGCAGCAAAATTAGTAAAAAAGATTTTTAACAAAGACAAAGTTCTCACTCTAAGTAAGAACTGGAATTTAATTGTAAACAAGTTCAGACAGTGGATGAGGACAGACCAATCACGAGGGATGGACAAAGGGGACAGATATATCACTGGAAAATACATGCGTGGGCATTGTCCCTGGTGAAGTTGGCAGTGTTTGTCATCGAAACATTGGTTAAAATTGATAACTGTATCTGGCTGGAATTCTGAGAAGAGTTTATTATTTTAAAAAAAGTATTCCAGATGAAGTTAGAGACAGAATCAGGTTTGCAGGTCAATACTTCCTCCAAGATGAAGCATCAAAAGATAAATGGTTGTGATGCTTCACTCCTAATGAGCTGAATGACTGTTATGCATATTTTGAAAAGGAGGATACAACTGACTCTGCATAAATCCCTGCAGCATCTGGTGACCCTGTGATAATTGTCTCAGAGACTGACATCAGAACACCTTTCAGGATGATGAACCCATGCAAGCCATAGTGCCCTGATGGTGTACCTGGTAGGGTACTGAAATCCTGTGCCAACCAATGGGCTGGAGTGTTCAAGGATATCATCAAACTTTCACCACTGCACTTGGGTGTTCTCACCGCATCAAAACAGAGCGTCAGTCATACTGACACCCAAGAAGAGCACGGAGACCTGCCTCTACATCTATTGCCTAGTAGCATTGACATGTACTCTGATCAAGTGCTCTGAAAGATAGATAGTGATCTTGCCAAGCAAAGATCAAGACCCATTGCACTTTGCCTATTCCCACAGTAGGTTTGCAGCAGATGCAATTTCACTGTCTCTCAGCAATACTTATGGCAGGCTACTATTTATTGATTACAACTTAGCATTCGACAACATCATCCCCTCAGTACTAATCAACAAGCTTCAAAATTTGGCCTCTGTACCTCTCTGTACATCTGATCCTTGACCTCCTCTTGGATTAGGCTGTTAGAAATAATATCGAGCCTGGTGAATTCCAGTTGAACATGGTGCTTGCTACCAAAGATGTGCGACTAAAATCACTACTTATAACACCTTTCGGGAAGCTAATTGTGGTGAGCTACCACTGCAGACAGTAAGAGGCAAGAGGAGGCGAGGCTGCTCTGGGGTTGAACTATGCTGGAGCAGTGCGAGACACGTGTTTAGGCTGGTTCATAGATGTACTTGGTGACATTGCTTTCAGAGATAGATTGAACAGAGAGAATCTTAGAGAGGAACCAATGCAGAAGAGTCTCGATGTACATCCACTTAACGTGGGTGTGAAGTCAGATTGCTTCAAGTCAATTTGGTGAGCTCTAGAATGGCTTTGGGCTGGGCAGCCCGGGTGTGTTGCTGCACCTGGATTCCGGTCCTGGAACATGGAACTGCTCAGTGCTTGGACAATATAAATGCCCTCACAGGCAGCCTAGAAGCCCAAGGGTCAGATACGAAGATGAGGGATGTGCTGATATTATTTGCTGTCCCTCAAGTGTTCATTCAAAGAGGCTGTGAACTGATCTGGCTGGACTGCGCTTCTGCCCTGCTTGTGTGAAATGTGGGGACCAAAGCTTGGCCTGAGCCTACTGGAGCTGCTTCGGGAGCAGATCTGGAACTCAGTCTCCTTCAGAATGCTGTTGGCCTGCTTCTACTGTTTGCACAGTGTGCTTTTTTCTCTCTATCTCTGCACAGTGTTTTTTTTAATTGGGTTATTGGAGTTGGAGTTTCTTGCTTTATGACTGTCTATAAGCCGACAAATTTCAAGGTATATAATTTTTACATTATTTGATTATAAATGTGCTTTGAATTTTGCTCCTCGATGATGATCAGTGCAGGTGCATCTCGTGAATGCATGCTTCATCCACTGCTTTAATCACTCTACGCTCATTACTGAGTGGTTAGGCACTTTGTAATTGCCATCTATGAATTCGCTGACAACACGACTTTTGTTAGGAGAATCTCAGATTGTGGTGAGGAGGCATACAACAGTGAGATAGATACCTGGTTGAATGGTGTCATAACAACAACTTGGTATGGTACTCAACATAAATAAGACCAAGGAACTGATGGTGGACTTCATGAAGTCAGGAGAACAGATGCCAATCTTCATCGAGGGGACAGCAGTGGAAAGGGTCAGCAGCTGCAAGTTCCTGGTTTCAACATCGCTGAAGATCTGTCCAGCATCCAGAATATTTACCCAATTATGAAGAAGGCATGCCAGTGGCTATACTTCATTCGGAGCTTGAGGAGATTTGGAGTGTTCGCATAGACTAGCAAATTTCTGCAGATATACTGTGGAGTAATGTGGTTGCATCACTGTCTGGATTGGAGGCACCACTGCACAGGACTGGAAACATACTATAGAGGGCTGTATACACAGCCAGCTCCATCATGGGAATAACTGCTCCATCACTGAGGACATCTTCAAAAGGTGATGCCACAAGAAGTTGGAATCCATTATTAAGTACCATCATGATCCAAAATATGAACTCAGTTCTACTACTACAAGAGCCTGAAGACACAAACTCAAAGTTTCAGAGACAAGTTCTTCAGATTTCTGAATGGACCATGGACCCACAAATACTGCCTCACGTGTTTCTTAAATTTTAACTTACAGTAATTTTTGAAGTATTGCACGGTACTTCTGTTGCAAAAAACAAATTGCACAACATACGTCAGTGATAATAAGTCTGCCTCTGATTCTCATTCTAATTTGGATGTGCATGGTCTCCAGCAGGCAGTGCATAGAAATAGGTGGGTGTTGCTGTGTACAGAAGTGAAAAATTAAGATATCGATTTGTTTTGTATGAAATTAATGTAAAGAGGGTTTCTTCTTTTTTGTTAACTAGCAGGAATGCTAATTTACTGATAACGAGAATGGTATTCCTTTGTAAACCAAATGGGGATTAATGTTCTTTCTTCTGAGTCTTTTGTTGACAGGCTTTTGGGCAGATCGGCGCGAGGGGGTCGAGAGAGAGGACGCAATGCTCTAAGCTGGGCGAGGATCGGACCCCAAAGGGGGGTCCGAGGCCGGGAGATTCTCCGAGGGGGGGGGATGAAGCTAGATGTGCTTGGTTGACCACTCGGAGGGTCCTGAGCGGTTTGGAGAGTCCGAGGAGTTCGGAGGGTCCTGAGCTGCGAGTCGAGGAGTTCGGAGGGGATCGAATGGTGGCCAGAAGACTTCAGAAATTGAGCTCCAACGGCTGTGCACGAAGTGGTTTGGACTTTGATAAGTTTGGCGCCTTTTCTTTAATTTTCTCTTCCTATATACTGTATCGTTATTAATCACTTAGTTATAGTAACCTTTATAAATTGTACTCATTTAATCGCATATGGTGTACTGTCTGTTTTTGGACGAGGCGGGGACATCACACAGCATCCACACCAGCTGATTACCCAGTTTGGCGGGGCCGAAGGCTGCTCCCCCTAGACGAAATGAGCTGAGCGAGCCTGAGGCGAGCCAGGGGGTTACATTAATTTTAAGAAATAAAATCAATGAAGTACTTCTCCAGAAGTTACATTTTGCCAGCTCTACCTCTCTTCTCAGACACTGCTCAATTCATCACATCTCCATCTATCCCTGTGTAGCCTGGGAAAGTACACACTTGGGACAACAAATACTTTTTTGGGGGGTTTTATCTTTTTTAGATATTTTAATGCAGTAAAAGGTATCAAAATAAAAAACAACAAAAAGAATTTAAAAAATCACAGTTCCTGATATTACGATCTCAGCTTAACTTTGGTCTACACACTTGTGTATCAACTAGTTACATATGCAGTATGAAAATAAGTAAAACAAAATATATAAAACCAATACAGTAGTAACAATTCTAAAAATAAACAATACAAACAACATAAGAATCCCACCAATCCCGTAACTTGTACACAACAACAAAAAAAAATAAACATCTCATCTTAACTGAGAGGTACACTCACTTTGGCACACACATGCTTAACTTGCAAACATGTATAGGCTAGACCCTGAAACAAAATCTCTTTGCTCATGCTATGTGAACAGAGATTAGCACATTTGCATTACTCCGTTACATTCATATTCAGTCATGAAATAATAAAGTAAGAAAAAGATGAACCTTTACAAAAATTTTAACAATATTTTGTCTTGTAGTTAAATTCCTAGAAAGACTAACCTACTAGGCTGATAAGGAACTTTACACAACTACGCTATCCAGCACCAATACCCTACTCATGAAAATCTAAAGCATCCACGTGTAAAACATGTCAAATTACTGATATTCTAAATTTACAAACAAGTATACAGAAATTTACATGGTTATCATCAACTGTCATTCACCTTTCCTCACCCATGCCTGGGAAAAGCAGCTTCCAGTACTCGACATTTGCTCTAGAACATTGTAACTCTTCTATCTACTCCACACATGCATAATGACATCACTGTTTTCTCTTAAAGGTACAGGCAGCTATTTTTAATATTACTAGGGTAAATACACTTTAATAATAAAAAGTGATATTCAACAGTCACCTGGTTACACCTATCTATTCCCCTGTATGCTCCACTGTACTCTGCTACACTTAATACTGCTACTAGTTTGTAATCCAAATCTCACAGCATGCATATGATGATAGCTATTCAATAATAACAACTACATTGTCCAAGCTGATTGTACAGCTCCCACTGATACACTTTACTCTCTCATGCAGTTGGTGGTGATCCACATTCAAAGTTAACAAATGCTTACATGAGAAAGAGAACCTCAAAGAGATGTTGTCCATTCCTGAGCTTAGTGTCTAATGATATGCTAAAAGGTGATAGAATCCTAATACCTCAACTTTCCAATCACATGCAAGTTCTTCAGGACTTCTACTAGAAAAGAATCTGGTTTTTATTAAAAACTTTCTGCATATTTGTGTGTGATTTTGATCTGGATTTAGGAGACAAGTCATCAGGAGATTCTCTTGCACAAGGTAGCAAATGGTTGTTTTGCTTTGTTGGCTAAAATAGCACTAGAGCAGCCAACCTTCAGAAAATGAGCACTGTCTATTGATCGGCATCATGAATTTCTTTTCATCAATCATCATTTCAATAAAGAGATAGAAGAATTTTTTAGGCACCAATGTAAGCATTTGATGTTATTAAACCATTTCCACGCAGTTTGCGTCACTCTGTGCCATGGAGAATCATGTCCACAAAGCATAGCTGCCTAACATCTAGTAAAATAAAATCAAGATCTCTAGAGTATAGTGAAGTTTGGCCTAGATGCCAGTCAATAGGATTAGAATAGATAGGTACTTTATCTGCCACATGAATGCAATGAGCTGTAGGGTCTGTTTGGGTGTAATATGAAGCTCGGAATTTATGAAAAGTAGTCAGTTCTCTTTGATTGAAGAACTCAATTAAAAAAAAACTGAGGCTTGTAAGAATGGAATGGCAGTTGTCATGGGGAATGTTAATTTCCACATAGTTTGGGTGAATCAGGTTGGTCAAGGAAGTCTTGAGGAAGACTTCATAGAATGCATCCGTGATGGCTTTCTTGAGCAGCGTGTTAGTGAACCTACAAGGGAAAATGCTATCTTAGATCTAGTCCTGTGCAATGAAACAGGTAAGATTAACAATCTTGTAGTCAGGGATCCTCTTGGAAAGAGTGATCATAGTATGATTGAATTTCGCATTCAGATGGAGGATGAAATAGTTAGATCTAAAACTAGTGTATTATGCTTGAACAAGGGAGCCTACAATGGGATGAGGGAGGAGTTGGCTAATGTAAATTGGGAGCATAGGCTATTTGGTAGGACAGTTGAGGAACTGTGTAATACTTTCAAAGAAATTTTTCACAGTGCTCAACAAAAGTATATTCCAGTCAAAAGTAAGGACAGTAAGTGTGGGGAGAGCCAGCCTTGGATAACTAAGGAAATAAAAGACTATCAAATTAAAAGCTCATGTGTACAAAGTCGCAAAGAGTAGTGGGAGACTGGAGGATTGGGAAAACTGTAAAAAGCAACAGAGAACAACTAAACAAGAAGTAAGAAAAGGGAAGATAGAGTATGAAAGTAAATTAGCACAAAAGATAAAAACAGATAGCAAAAGTTTTTATAAATACATAAAGTGGAAGAGGGTGGCTAAAGTCAATGTAGGTCCCTTGGAAGACGATAAGGGGAAATTGATGTTGGATGATAAGGAAATGGCTGAGGCATTAAACGACTATTTTGTGTTGGTCTTCAGGGTGGAGGGCATGTCTAATATGCCAAAGAAGGATGTTATGGACGAAATAGAAGGTAAGGACCTCCATAAGATCATTGACATTAAAGAGATAGTGATGAAAAAACTAGAGGGGCTGACAGTAAGTAAGTCCCCTGTTCCTGATGGGATGCATCCCAGGGTGCTGAAGGAATTGACGGAGGTTATAGTAGGTGCTTTGGTAATCATTTATCAAAACTCGTAGACTCTGTGCAGGTCCCGGTGAACTGGAAGTCAGCAAATGTCACACCACTTTTTAAAAAAGGATTTAGGCAAAATACGGGCAACTACAGGCCAGTTAGCTTAACATCTGGAGTCGGGAAAATGCTTGAAACTGTCATTAAGGAAGAAATAGTGAAAAATTTAGAAAGAAGTGGTTCCATTAGACAGACGCAGCATGGGTTCAGAAAGAGCAAGTCCTGTTTGACAAACTTACTGGAGTTCTTTGAGGACATAATGAGTGCAATGGATAGAGGGGAAGAGGTGGATGTCATATACTTGGATTTCCAGAAGGTGTTCAATAAGGTGTCACACAAGAGACTTATAAGATACAGATGCATGGAGTTGGAGGAAGTGTTTTGGCTTGGACAGTGGATTGGTTAACTGATAGAAGGTAGAGAGTTGGTATAAATGGGAGTTTCTCCAGTTGGCAGTCAGTGGTGAGTGGGGTGCCACAGGAGTCGGTGCTGGACTCGCAGCTGTTTACCATTTACATTCATGATTTGGAAGAGGCAACTGAGTGTAGCGCAGCAAAATTTGCTGATGACACTAAACTGAATGGAAAATCAAATTATACAGAGGATGTGGAGAGTTTGCAGAGGGATATAGATAGGTTAAGTGAGTGGGCCAAGATCTGGCAGATAGAATACAACACTGGTAAATGTGAGGTCATCCACTTTGAAAGGAATAAAGAAGAGCAGATTATTATTTAAATGGTGAAAGATTGCAGCATGCTGTTGTGCAGAGGGACTTGGGAGTGCTTGTGCATGAATCGCAGAAAGTTATTTTGCAGGTAGAGCAGGCTATTAAGAAGGCAAACGGAATGTTGGTCTTCATTGCTAAAGGGATTGAATTCAAGAGCAGGGAGGTCATGCTGCAACTATACAGGGTACTGGTGAGACCACACCTGGAGTGCTGTGTGCAGTTCTGGTCTACATACTTGAGGAAGGATATACTGGCATTGGAGGCAGTACAGAGGAGGTTCACCAGGTTGATTCCAGGGATGAAGGGGTTAACCTATGAGGAGAGATTGAGTCACCTGGGACTATACTCTCTGGAGTTCAGAAGAATGAGAGGGGATCTTATAGAAACATACAAAATTTTGAAAGGGATAGATCAGATAGAAATAAGAAAGTTGTTTCCATTGTTAGGTGAGACAAGAACTAGGGGACATTGCCTCAAGATTCAGGGGAGGAGATTTAAAACAGAGATGAGGAGAAACTGTTTTTCCCAGAGAGTGGTGAATCTGTGGAATTCTCTGCCCAGGGAAGCAGCTGAGGCTTCTTCACTAAATATATTTAAGAAACTGTTAGATAGGTGTTTACATAATAAGGGAATTAAGGGTTATGGGGAAAAGGCAGGTAGATGGAGTTGAGTTTACAGACAGATCTGCCATGATCTTATTGAATGGCGGAGCAGGCTGGATGGGCCGGATGGCCGACTCCTGCTCCTGTTTCCTATGTTCTTATGTTCTTGTTTAATTGCTTCCCAAAAGCAAAACTAGATAGCAGGTTTTACATCATTGCAAATATCTACAGTTCCCACATACAAGAGGTTAAAAGTATATAAGTTCATAAACACAATTATCTTTTCAATCACTGGCAATGTCATCCATGTGTTTTTCTTTGGTGGCAGTTGTGACTGTAGTAGAAACATTGACATCTCACACAGTGTTCTTTGCCGAAATTCTGTAAGACGACAAATTGTTCCCTGACAACTCAAGCAGTGGCCCCAACATTGAGTCTTCCTCTCAATTTCCTCGGAGTATTCTCCAAATTGTGCTGCACAACAAATTGTTTTGGAAGTGTTGTTTCCTCAGAATTATTTTTTTGGTTTATGATAGACATCTTGATGCTGATCACAAATATAATTTCAGACTACTTGCATCACATTGAAATTTAGAGAAACAAGCAATTAATTTCATTGAATATAACGTATTTAATTACATAATGCAGCTGTCACTTTGCAATAGCTCAACTATGCTGAAATACTTTGTTGATGATTTTCGTTTGTACTCTGTGTCTGAGGCTTCTCATTTAAGTGTCCAACAATGGATTCCAGTTTCCTGATACCGTTTCTCCATGACCGCAATACCTTGGTGAATCCTTCCAGAATAAGAATCATGTTTATTACCAAAGGTATGTGTCATGAAATTTGTTAACTTAGCAACAGTTCAATGTAATATATGATATAGAAAAATAAATAAATAAATAAATAGATCCATTACAGTATATGTATATTTAATAGATGTCAAATAGACACCATGCTCATCACAGACAGCGCTAAGACTTGCAGGGAAGAAGTCTAAATGAGAATGCAGAAAATGAATCTTTGGTAGCATGTTGCACTTCATGGTTTCATTGTGGATAACATTTTAAGTGACTTGAATTATAAATTGAAATGTCAAATATAGCTGATTTTTTTTTAATGGTGAATAATAGGAAAATGTTGTGGATCACCAAGATAACCACCAATCCAACATCCATAAGATACACCTAAAAGTATTCAGGAAGAAAAACCTTTGTTGTCCAGTGTTATTCTAAAACTTAATATGGAATGCGTATATGCTAATATACCTTGTGATCAACTGATGTTTACAGAAACTTTGAAAAATAGGAGCAGGATTTGACAATTCAGCCCTCAGACCCTGCTCAATCATTCAATATATAATGGTTCCAGCACAATAGCATATTCCGGCTTCTTCTTCATGCCTTTTGTTGCCTTATATGCATTGATAGAGTAGTCATTCATCTTCTTCTTTGTGGCTGAACCTTCACAATATTTTGTGATAGCAAATTTCACAGGTTCTCTATCTTCTGAGTGAAGGCAGTTCTCCTCATCTTCATCTATATACTGTGGCGCTCTGGGAGTTGGGAGCATGGTTGATAGCTTGCTCCAGCATTCCTGGTGACCAATGCTACTAATCGTTCTTGTTTCAAAATGAGTTCATGGGATTATGGTGGGATGCTCAAGTTCATTTATTATTACACGTTAGCTTGGGTTATATAGTTATTCACCTGTGTGTTTGTGGGTCACCCTGACTGTATCTGGGATGTGCGATAATCATCTCCCCATCTGTGTCTGACTGAGTTGGTTCTCACCAACTTATGGCACTCTGTCTGCTACTATGCTTGTTGAGATAAACAGGCTCTTCTCATCTGTCATCATGGGCCAAATGTTTGTCACAATACTGTGACTGTAGCTTATGGTTCTGAACATATTCAATCATGGGAAACACTGTCTCTACATTCTGCTTCAAGTCTTATCAGAATTATGTACATTTCAATGATCTCTCTTTCTTCTAAACCTTAGTGCACACAGGCCAATTTTATCCGATTTTTCCTCCTACAACAATCTACCACCCTAAGAGTCAGTCAGACGAATCTTTCTTCATGTTCCTTCTAAGTGCATTGCTCTTAATGTAAATAGATCATATTAAACCCATGACTCCAGCTGTAGGTTCACCAAGATCCTAGGTGTTTTGTAATATAGCATCTTTTCTCCTAAACTCAACAATTGTTGAAGTAAAGACCAACACACAGTTGACTTTTCTGACTGCTTGCTGCACGTGTATATTTACCTTCATTATCAACACTTCCAAAGTGTCATTCATTAATATACAATGTATATTCTGACTTTCTGATTTTGCTACTAAAATAGCTAAATTGACATAAGTAGGCACACATGTCCATTCTGTAATCACATCTGAGTTGGTAGTATGGAAGGCAAATGCATATTAGCATTCATTTTGAGAGGATTAGCACATAAAAGCAAGGAGTTAATGCTGACGATTTGTAGGACATTGGTGACTTGGAGTATTGTGAGCAGTTTTGGGCCCATTGTCCAAGGAAGAATGTGTTGACATTGGAAAGTGCAAAGGAGGTTCCCAAGAATGATCTCGGAAATAAAAGGGTTAATGTATGAGACGTGACTGATGGCTCTGGATTTTTCCTCACCAGTCTTTAGAACAATGAGGAGTGATCTCATCATAACCTTTCAAATAATGAATGGCACAGATTAAGTGGACATGGAAAGGATGTTTTCAGTAGTGAGTAGATCAGGACCATAGGGATCAGGTTCAGAATGCAAAGATGCCTTTTTAGAACAGAGGAAGAGGAATTTATTTAGTCAGAGAGTGATGAGCATGTGGAATTCATTGCTACAGAGATTTCTGATGGATCAAGCCATTAGGTATATTTAAAGCAGAGGTTTATAGGTTCTTGATTAGTCAGGGCATCAAAAATTATGGAGAGAAGGCTGGAAAATAGAATTAAATCAGCCATAATTGAATGTTGGAGATGATTCAATGGGTCAAATGGCCTAATTCTGCTTATATATCTTATGGTATTGATTTGAAACCTCTTTGCATCCTTTTTACAGCTCACAATTCCATTCAGTTATTCATTTTCATTATCCAAACACTGATTTACATTTTGAATATCTGGGGCCCAAGTACTAATTGTTGTAGCATCACTGACCCCTGAACCTGACCTATTTATTCCAATTGTAAGTCTGTCAATCTGATCTCAGTCCATGGCAGTATGTTACCCCAGTTCTATATATTTTAATTTTGCACACTTACCCCTTATATGGAAATTCATCAAATACCTTCTGAAAACCTAAATGAATCACCTCCATTGATCCTTTTATCTATTCTGTTACATCTTCAAAAATTAGCATTAAGCTTTTCAAATATGATGTCCTTTTCATAAATTCATGTTAATTTAGTCCATACCCATTGATATTTTCCAAGTGTCCTGTTACCACATCATTTCTAACACACCCCAGAAATTTACCCATTGCTGATGTCAAACCCTGATGTTTGATGACTGATTCATGGTTTCCTATTTTCTTTCTCCATTTTATTCAACAGCTTCATTATATTTGTCACCCAGTATGTTTGGGAATTGTTTTAATATCTATGGGAGTTTGGGAACTCCAACTGGTGCATGCACTAACAGTATCTTTTACAGTTCTGGGAAACAGATTATGAGGCCATGCAGATTCACTGAATATTTTCCCATTAATTCCTCTCTTTGAGATGTGTCTGATCTGTTTAGTACCTAACATATCAGTGCTTTAAAGCTTTGCAGCTGGAATTGACTTTAGAAAACACCAAATATTTTTCAAATCATGGCAACAGCTGAAGTAAATCAACCAGCAATTAACCTGTATGTATTTAATGATCTCTTTAAGTAACACTGCTGGTGCAGTTCATGCTTGGAGCTGACATGTCTTGGCAATTCAGGACAATGTTTCTCACCCTTTGCATGCCACCTTGACTGAACAGAGGAGCATTTTTAGTAATAAGCTAACACAACTGTGCTGCTCCAAAGAGCGCATTATGAGGTCATCCTTACCCTTGGACATTAGGCTCTATACCTGTAGTCGGGGAAGTGATGACCCCACCCCCCCGCTAGACTGCTAAAGGTAACTTTTTTCAAAAAATTTCCGACTTCTCTTCTAATATTTGTATATCCGTGCACTTGTAATGCCACTATGACACTGTAATTTCCTTTGGTCAATAAAGTATCTATCTATCTAAACTGTGTCATAAATAAGAAAATCTGCAGATGCTGGAAATCCATGTAACACACACAAAATGTTGGAGGAACTCAGCAGGCCAGGCAGCATCTATGGAAAGGAGTACAGTCAAAGTTTCAGGCTGAGATCTTTTGGCAGGACTGGAGAAATGAACAAGCAGAGGAGTAGACCTGGGGGTTGGGTGTGTGTATTACCAAAACATAAGAACGTAAGAAATAGGAGCAGGAGTAGGCCATCCGGCCCACTGCGCCTGCCCACCATTCAATAAGATCATGGCTGATCTGTCCATAAACTCAGCTCCATCTGCTTGTCTTTTCCCCATAACCCTTAATTCCCTTACTAGGTAAAAAGCTATCTAACTGTATCTTAAATATATGTAGTGAAGAAGCCACAACTGCTTCCCTGGGCAGAGAATTCCTCAGATTCACCACTCTCGGGGAAAAACAATTTCTCCTCATCTCCATCCTAAATCCTCTCCTCTGAATCTTGAGGCAATGTCCCCTAGTTCTTGTATCACCTACCAATGGAAACAACTTTTGTACTTCTATCTTAAGAAGTTCGAGAAATTGATTTTCATGCCATCAGGTTGGAGGCTACCAGCTGGAATAAAAAATGTTGTTCCTCCAACCTAAGTGTGGCCTCATCACAACAGTGGAGGAGGCTATGGACAGACATATCAGAATGGGAATGGGAAGTGAAATTAAAATGTGTGGTCACTGGGAGGTCCTGTTTCTTCTGGCACATGGAGCACCTACGCTTGGAAAAGCAGTCTTCCAATCTACGCTGGGTCTCACCAATATACAGGAGGCCACACATGAGCACCAGATACAGTAGATGACCCCAATAGACTAACAGGTGAAGTGTTGCCTCACCTGGAAGGACTGTGTAGGGCCCCGAACGGTAGTGAAGGGAGGAGAAGTAGGGGCAGGTGTAGCACTTGTCCCACTTGAAAGGACAAGTGCCAGGAGGGAGATCAGTGGGAAGGGATGAATGGACAGTGGAATCACCTAAGGAGACATCCCTGCGGGAAGCAGAAACAGAGTGGGAGGGAAAGATGTGCTTGGTGGTGGGATTGTGTTGGAGATGGTGGAAGTGACAGAGAATTATGAGCTGGATGCAGAGGCTGATGGGGTGCTAGGTGAGGACAAGACGAACCCTAACCCTGGTAGGGTGGCGGGAGGATGGGGTGAGAGCAGATGTGCATGAAATAGAAGAGATGCTGTTGAGGGCAGCATTGGTGGTGAAGGAAGAGAAGCTCTTTCCGTTCTAAACTGTGTATTCTATTATATAACATTGAGAAGAGTTCTGAATTCCTGAAAGTAAAGGGTAAGCGGAAACAATATGTGAATTTACCTGTTCCACATAAATCATCCCATGCCCAGTAGTCACCTTATAAATTCAGTGTTTGATAAAATATGCCCCACAAACGCTTTATGCACAAATCCAAATTTGGAGCACTAATGCACTTTGGTAGCCCAAAAATGGGTAGATATTAACTTAATTAAATTTATTTGTGACACAGTTTTACAGAAAGACTGGGACATATGCACTTGAGTCAGACTGGTCATTCTCCTCTGACCTCTTTCATTAACAAGGCATTTTCACTCACAGACTTGGGTGTTTTTTTTCAGTATTTTGCATTATTCTCTGTAAACTCTAGTGAGTGCTGTGCATAAAATTCTCAGGGGATCGGTAATTCCTGAGACACACAAACCACCCCATCTGGCACCAACAATCATACCACAGTCAAAGTTATGTAGAACACATTTCTTTGCCATTCTGATATTTTCTCTGAGCTTCAACTGTACTTATTGACCAAGTCTGTATGCTTTTATGTATTGAGTTGCTGCCATTGACTAATTAAATATTTGCATCAATTAGCAGGCATACAGATATACCTAATAAAGTGTTCACTGAGTGTACACAATATAAAGGTGGAAGTTGAACAAATCTATTAAAAAGAAAACCAAAACCATGGAGGTTTCAAATGTTCAGCTCAAGGGAGAACTTCCTGTTCATATCACATTCGATTTTCTAAGCCAGAGATTTTAGTCATCAGTAATCACAACTCTACTCAATAAAGCTTAATAATTCATGTTTATGATGCAAATCACTAATGCTTGTTGAATCTGGAGTTACAAGTTCCTTTCTTCTCCATTTTCCTGCTCATGCTGGTGATAAAGGTTGCTGTCATTTTTACCCTGTCAGGACAATGACCATTGACTGTTCACTGTTAATAGCATGAGAAATTTGGTACCAGACTAGAATACTTCTCAGACTGTCACCCACCCTGTTAGTAGCTTGAGAAGTGTTCTAAACTGTGAGATGGAAACTTAAGCAGATTTCAAGAAGTATCAAAGGCTCTAAAGATGATGCAGAACAGAATTACTGGTATTTTTTTTCCAAGGAAAAGAGATTTTAACAGCAATTTGGGACTGGAAAATCTTATGCTTTTCTTTTTAGTGGATGGTTAATAAGAAGATTGATTGTCATGTGGAGATGCTGTTCACTTTATTGAATTGTTCCAGACCAAGAAAAAGTGTTTGGGGAAAAATAGAGGGTATATCAGTTGTGAATGGAGTCCCATTCATATGAGTTGCTATATTTTGGATAATGTGTGCATTTGTGATTACTGGTGGAGCTGAATTCATCCAGCTAGATGTTATTTAGTTGCACTCCACATTTGTGTCATTCAGAAGAACAAAGGTTTTAAGCAGCAGCTTTGCTTCTTACTGAATTGTCAACTTACCTCCTTCATAATAGTGAACTCAGCATGCTGGTGGCCTAGGTCTTGTGACAGTAATAACTCAGAATGTCAAGACAAGAGGCTAGACTGTCATTGTTTGAAGTTTATTCCTACTAGTTGTGGGCACGTTTACTCGTCATTTATCAACAAAGCTGTCCAAGCATTGCTGTGTGTGGGTGATGGTGACTTTATCTGTCTCCTGAGTTGCAAATGGATTAGCATTTTGTGTGTAATTATTTGCGAGCATTTCCAGTTCAAATTTTGTAAGGTAAGTCATTGAAGAGACATCTGAAAATTATTAGGTTTAGGAAACCGCTCTGAAGAGCTCTTGCATTGATTTCCAGCAACCACATTCATCCTCATTTTAGTGCTGTGTATAGTTCCATTCAGTGAAAAGCTATTTCCTTAATTTCTCAAGGGAGTCACACATGTTAGGTTTGAATATTTGGCTGACAATAGTAAGATAAGTTGTGTGGTGAAGAGGAGAGGGGTGGATGTAAAGAAATGACAGAACTGTTTTGATTTTAAGTGTTTCCATCAGATTTCATCTGTAGGTTTTTGTTGAACTGAGGATTAAAACTCAGATCATCTGTGCATAGAGGTTTGCTGCAGTGTTGTGAGTGAAAAAACACAATTATGTGTGAATAATGGAGAATAATGTTTACAAAGCTATTATGGCAGTGTTAATTATCTTTTAAAATAATTTATGTATCCACCAGTAATATTTTCAAAAGTCAGAATAACAAGGCACAAAGTATGTACAGTTTGGCATTTCTGATAATATTCTGTTCATGTGCAAATACTACCAGCACTATAATTCATCATAATGCCAAGTAATTTCTGAGCCACAAGAGCAAAACACTTAAACTTGAAAAATCTAAAATAGAAAAAGAAATTGCTGGAAGCACTCAATGAGATGGTTAATTAAGTAAATGGACTGAAATAAAATGGCTTTATTCTTATACGTGTTCTGTTTTGCACATCTTTCCAATTATTGCACCAAGATGACCATAAATACCTGGGTGCGGATTCTGAACAAAACCATCTCTGTCTGTAACTTTTTAGTTCAGTAAATTTTTTTCTTTGAAAATTCCAGTAGGATCATTAAGTATTAACAATTTTCACTGTTAAACACTGTCTGATTACACAGTTAACTTATTCATGTAAAAAGCTAATTAAAAAAAAACTTGTCTGAAGTTTAACAAAATACAATACAAACCAGAAAATTAAAGCATAGTGTAGTTCCCTTGCCTTTGCTGCTGGAAAGCTTTACTGTGATAAAACCTGAAACAGAATAATAACTAAAAGCAGGTTTCAAAATCATTGAATGGCATCCTTTGCAAGGTTACAGCATTATTTTTATATATTCATATTGAATATGGATTTTCTAAGGTCCTTTCATGGAATGAACCTCTTGAGTGAATGCATTCTAACTGGCTGCATCACCCTCTGGTATGAGGTGGTGGGGGTATTGATCGGAGTGGTGCACAGGATCGAGCATAGTTCCATGATGGGCACTAGCCTTCCTAGTATCCAGGATATCCTCAAAAGGGTGGTATCCGTTATTAAGGACCCCCATCACCCAAGACGTACCCTCTTCTCTATGCTACCATCAGGAAGGAGGTACAGAAGTCTGAAAGCATACATTCAGTGACTCAGGAACAGCTTCTTCCCCTCTGCCATCTGATTTCTGACCGGACATTGAAGTCGTGAACACCACCTCAATTTTTTTCCTCTGTTTTTATGTTTTGCAATGTATTGCTGTCATAAAGATGTTAAATTCCATGACATGAAGCTGGTGACATAGAAGTCTTTATTCAACACAACAAGCAGGTATTTTTTCCTGAGGGTTTCTCAGTAGAGTCTCCCAAGTTCAAAGTATGTCACATTCTATACCCTCAACATATGTATTTCAATACAATGTGAATAGTTACAATAACATTGTTTACTTAAATACTTTGGGTTGACAATGCTTCCTTTGAATTGTATTATCTACAGTGGCAGACACCTCCGAATGTTCAGATACCTTTTTTACGACAAAATAACTCATACAGAACCTCTAGAAACTTCTGGGGACTGAGAGTCAGACATCCAAGATTAGTTTTGTGAGAATTTTTGTGAGAGCTGACTCTCTGATTACCCAAATCTCCCAACTCAGAATCAGAATCAAAATCACTTCAGTGTTAGTATGTGAAACTGTCAGGTGCCAAGCAAAAAGCATAGCACAAAACCAAAAAAGTCAACATAATAGCAATCAACAATTTACAAGACAATGGTGAAAACAACTATGAGCGATTAACAATTAGCAGAACGGTCATATGTGCAAACATTAATATTCAAACTTAAATAAATGCGAACATCTGAACAGATTAAATTACTTGCAACAAAACAAGGAGAGTAGGAAAGACAATTTAATGAATGTTGTGCAGGGACAGTTAGAATATTACAGCTGAGTGAGTTTTGTTGAGAAGCTGGATAATTACAGAAAGTAAGCTTTGGAGATGACCTGTAGTCCTGGTGGTGATGGGCTTGTGTTCTCTCCCTGATGGCAATTTGGTGAATAGGTGACGGCGAGGAGTCAGGAGAGTTTTTTTTTCCAGCTCTTCATTCTGGTGATGAATGAGTCTTGTAATGTCTACAATTGATAATTCAGCTAGTTGATGTGCTAAGTGATATTACCAGTCTGGCTTGCAAGCTTCCTTGAACTGGTTTACAATGGTTACCTGGTTTGATGCAGGCCTATTAGTATAACCCCATTCTTATGTTCAGTTGAAGCATACGCAAATATCACATGGTCACCATTTTGCCAACCATTTCTCTTACCAGCTACCCCCTTGCTTTGGGTCAGCTTGTGCTCCACAGTTAGTATTGTTTATTTGTAAAGGTGTTCACTTAACTTGAAACTAATTACTGTTTGTAATTTACATTGAGAACTAAAGACTGGTTCTTGCTTGAATTAATATCTGATATATCCACGTGATTCCATTACTCTTCCAATAACCCCTAATCAGAAAACTGTTCCAGGAAGGCCAATATTTAAGGATAAAGTAATTAATTATGGCAGTGAAAATGCCCTTTACTGATAATCTCCTCCACAATTCCTCAGGTACCATGTCCCAGGTAGACCTATCTCTACACTACCATCTCTAACTGGCTATCTGCTGGACTTTATCAGAGATGGCTATTAAATGATTCATGAGTCCAGCTACTCCCTTTTCTTTGAAACACTTATCCTCCCAATGAATTGAACCAATCTTTAAATTGCAGATCTGTTGCGTTGTTCATGACTCTGCTTGCTGCCTCCTTCCCTGCTGACTCATTGCAGTATACATCCCATGCTTTCTTCACCCATTAAATCTCTAATAACTCTAACTATCAAACATGTCTGATGGTTGTTGTCAGTTAGCCCCAGCAAGGTAAACGTTTCACATTCACAGGCAACAGTTCTCATACCCAACCAAGACAGAAGATTCTCAGAATAACCTGACAAGTCTCTTAGTTCCTTTGATTGATCTACAGGAGGATTTGGGGAGGTTGAATGTGTTCAAGGATCTCACCCCAGACACTTCCGCTCCCAGAATGTATTTTCAATAGCAGGTACAGCCAACTCATTTGTGTCCACTCCCATTAAGGCTGAATGCCCTCTGACATCTGTGTACGTTTCTTCTTCCTTTCCACTTAGTCCGCTTGGCTTCCAAAATTAGGGAATTTGTTTTTCTTTTGCTGTAAATCGGATCCTTCCCCTTCAATTTGCCTAATACTTCTCTATGCTGTTCTATTCCACTATACATCTAGCATCCAGAACCAGCCTTCATTACAACCCTTGAGATACCATTCCACTGTATATAGTGATAATGTGCTCTCTCCACATCCTATTCTGATTGGCTGGCAGTAACTAGTGGTATTCTGCTGTGGCTGGTATTGGGACTGCTTATGTTTTTCTTATATGTTGGCTCTATGGCCAAGTTTGCAGATTATTCAAATATAAATGGAGGAACAAGTAGTGTTGAAGCAGGGTGTCTGCAGAAGGACTTGGACAGATTGAGAGACTGGGCAAAGAAGTGGCAGATGGAATATATTGTAGGGAATTGTATGGTTGTGTACTTGGTGGAAGGAATAAAGTCGTAGGGTTATTTTTTAAATGGGGAGAAATTTCAATATCAGAAGTGCAAAGGGACTTAGGAGTCCTTGCTCAAGATTTTTTAAAAGTTTAAGTGGAGATGATGTTTCATATAGATGGGGAGTCTAGGACCAGAGGACACAGACTTAGAATAGAGGGATGTCCATTTAGAACAGAGAGAAGGAAAACTTTCTTTAGCCAGTGAGTGGTGAACCTGTGGAATTCTTTGCCACAGATAGCTGTGGAGGACAAGTCATTGAGTATATTTAAGGATAAAGGTTGATAGGTTCAAGATTATACAAAGTGTCAAAAGTTGTGGGTTGAAGTTAGGAGAATGAGGTTGTGAGAGATAATAATTCAGCAATGATAGAATAGCGGAACAAATTCAATAGGCCATGTGGCCTAATTCTGCTCCTCTGTCGTATTCTCTTAGAAATTGAATCAGCGCTGTGTCTGAAGCCCCCTCCTTTACTCTCTGTATGCCCATGACTGTGTCGCTACCCACAGCTCCAATCTGCTAATTAAATTTGCTGATGACACTACACTGATTGGCCGAATCTCAAATAATAATGAGGCAGCCTACAGAGAAGAAGTCATCACCCTGACACAGGGGTTTCAAGTAAACAACCTCTCCCTCAATGTCGCAAAAACAAAGGAGCTGGTTGTGGACTACAGGAGGAATAGAGACAGGCTAACCCCTATAGACATCAATGGATTTGGGCATACACATCACCAAGAATCTCACGTGGTCTGTACATACTGGCTGTGTGTTGAAAAAGACACAACAGTGTCTCTTTCACCTCAGACGGTAGAAGAAGTTTGGTATGAACTCTCAAATTCTAAGAACTTTCTATAGGGGCATGATTGAGAGCATCCTGTCTGGCTGAATTACTGCCTGGTATAGGAACTGTATTTCCCTCAATCATAGGTCTCCGCAGAGAATGGTGCCAACAGCTCCGTGCATCTGTAGATATGAATTTCCCAATATTCAGGACATTAACAGGTGTGTAAAAAGGGCCCGAACTATCATTAGAAACCTGAGTCACTCCAACCTCAAAATGTTCCAGCTGCTACCATCTGGGAAACAATACCACAGCATAAAAGCCAGGACCAACAGGCTTCGGGAAAGCTTCTTCCACCAGGCCATCAGACTGCTTAATTCATGCTGATGTTATTGTATTCCTATGTTATATTGACTATGCTGTTGTACGTAATTTTTATTATTAATTACTATAATTGCACATTGCACATTTGAACGGAGACTTAACATAAAGACTTTTATTCCTCATGTAATTGAAGGATGTAAGCAATAAAGTCAATTCAATTCAATTCATTTTAATTTGGTACCAAATATATATTTTAACCATATGGAACATTCTTGTTGAGAAAAACAATCTTTCAAATCACTTCTCAAGTGTTCCAATCTACCTCCAAAAACATACATTTCAGCTTCCCAGTTTGAGTATACAGAAATCATCAGTTTCCCAAGATTTCAATTTCTTTCTATAATCTGAGAATCTTATATCCAGAAAAGGGGCACTCACATTTTCATCACCTTAACCTGGATTCAACATGGCCAGTGGTTCTCTCTCTCTCCAATATTGATTCCAAACCGAAGAAGTAAATAGACTCAAACTTAAAACATAGATAAGCCAAAACACACACACACACGCACACACACACGCACACACACACACACACACACTCACACACACACACACTCACTCACACACACTCACACACACTCTCACATTCACTCTCACACACACACACTCACACTCACACACACTCACACTCATACACACGCACTCGCACTCATACATACACAGACACTCACTCACACACTCTCCCAAACACACACTTGAACTCACACACACACACACACTCTCTCTCACACACACTCACACACACACACACACTCTCTCTCACACACACACACACACACACACACACACACACACACACACACACACACACACACACACACACACACACACATTATCAGAAATTTCTGAAGAAAGTATCCTGAAAGTTTATTTCACATCAAGTAACATGATCTTCCTCTTGGACTAATTCAAATTACCCCGAATACAGGTTTATCAAACACATGATATACTTCGCACTCAGTCACTCATGCATTCTCTCTCTTTCTCTCTCAAGTGAACTCACATGTGGCCACACCTCACACAACAGTTTTCAAACTCAAACCATCCATGTTTTAGTTACTTTTTCTCAAATGTTACATTTACTAAAACATCTTAAAACACACATTCACAACCACCTTCCAGATCCTTTAACCTTAAGGATTTGAAACAAAACAATGCTAGAAATTATTGGTCATAGATAAGCAAACATTCAGTCATCCCCACATCAGCCAAAATTACACCATCATCTGAGTTTTCATAAATTAAAATCTCTGATCTATGGAACTCTAATTATATGATCTGCTTACCTTATTGTCTTGGGTGATGTGCCATACTTTAGAACAACCCATCCTTCTGGAACCATCCCTTAATCCAGACCTTCGTGTCTGATGGCTCTGGGCCTCTACTCACTGGAATTCAGACGGATGCTGGTGATCTCATTGAAACCTATCGTACATTGAAGGGCTTCGATAGGGTGGATGTGGTGAGGATGTTTCCTCAGAGGATGGGATGAGTCTAAGACCAGAGGACACAGCCTCAGAATAGAGGGTCATTCTTTTAAAATGGAAAAGAAGAGGAATTTTTCTTTCACCAAACAATGGTGAATCTGTGGAACTCATTGCCCCAGGTGGCTGAGGAGGCCAAGTCATTGGGTATATTTAAAGTAAAGGTTGATAGATTCTTGATCGGTCGTGGCATGAAAGGATATGCGAAGAAGGCAGGAGAATGCGGCTGAGTGGGAAATTGGATTGGCCATGATGAAATGATGGAGCAGACTCAATGGCATGGTCTGTCTTACGGTCTTATGTCTGGGATGTGTGTGTGTGGGGGTGGGTTATGGGTTCCAACTGGGTCAATTCTGACTGGATCACAATCTTGTTTATGTTTAGCCATACCCCTGAGATTGCTTGACATAGTCCAGATACTAAATCCTGACTCCAGTCCCAGCTGATTGTGGTTGCAGTGACAATGCTGCTCGCTCTGTAAATCGTGCGAGTTTACTGACTTTGACTTGTCCATGTATTGATGTCTATACTGTAACAGCTAGGACAGTAGGGATGACAGGCAGGATAGTGACCAGCGGTCAATCAGTGTTTGGGATTAATTAGTAAAAGCAAATTAATGGAAGGCAGGGGCAAGAGCAGCAACCATTATCTTAGTGGACATCGTCAGAGTGGTGATCTTAAGGCTTTAGCACTTCAGGTTTCACTCAGAGAAAGCAAAGGAAAGAAAAGTTCAAGTTTTTTTCCCTCTTTTCTTTATAGTTGCTCAGCTAGGTAGGGGTGAAAGGCAGGGTGGTTCAAGGCTCCTCCAGTGGGATGTGGGAAGGCAGGGAGACCTCCAGTATCCCCGACCACTACAACTGCGAGAAGTACAACCAGCCTAAAAAGTCTTGTTAGGGAGCTGGAGCTGGAACTGGATGAACTCTGGATCATTTGGGAGTTTGAGGGGGTGACATATAGAGAGGCAGTTACATCCAATGTGCAGGACACAGGAAACTGGATGACAGTCAGGAAGGGGAAGGAGGTTAAGGAGCCAGTGCAGAGTACCCCTGCAGACATCCTCCTCAACATCAGATACTGGGGGGGGGGGGCAGTGGGGGGAATGGCCTAACAAAGGAAAGTCGCAGAGGGCGAGTCTCTAGCACTGAGTCTGCCTTGGTGACTCAGTAGGGAATTGGGAGATGAGGCACGCTGTGGTAATAACTTTCCACTTTAAGGCTGCTTTGGTAAGAGTGACTTATTGAGTCATGCAAGTGACTTCAAATAATGTAATACACAATTTAATGTCACTTTTTGTAGCTAATGACTTTTTGCCTCGCCATTGCTTGTCTGCACCATTTTCTTACATTCTACTGGACACATTGAAATGACATTGTATTATCTATAACATTCCGCTGGATATCATGTGTATGATATACTGTACAACAAAATATTTTCTTCTCACTTATCACTACAATCCTGTCACAATATCTATCCATTTTCCCGTTTTCAGAATTACAGCTCTTCACCCTTATTGCCTATGGCTCTGAGATTGGATTTCCAGCTCTTCTTCTTCATTCTTCCGGTTGTTTCTGCTAATCCCAGGAGCTAGCAGAAAAAACGTTTTAGAGCAGAGGTGGTTTTTAATATGGAGCAAACATTTATTGTTCTCAACTAGCTGTAGACGAACTGCCAGATGCAACTTGTTAGCCTTTGTTTCTTTTTACCCTTTAAGACAGTCCTTTATTTGCAACAATGGAATTTTTGTTGCAGTGCACCAATTCTTCACGCACTCAAAAGTGGCAGGTGATGGGGGGACCCTGTTTTGGAGCTCAACTAGTCTCTATTATCAGCTTTGATCCAAGTATCAGGATCGGCTCAGAGTATAAATGCTGACAAAATAACATCAGAATGGAAACCCAGTTCAGGGTTAATTTCAGAAAATTATTTGCTGAACACAAACAAATTGTATCTGGCACAGAATAGAATTTTATCATATTAGTACTGACTTAAAGTCACCGTGCATTTCTTGTGTGTGTTGTTCACATTTTTCCAGTTATCTAATATCCATAAACAGGCACCAATTTTATTGGCAATAATTCGTATTTGTTTGACAGTGTAAAGGTTCTTTGGACATGTTTTAGTCCATCTATTGTGCAATTCACTTTTTATTTAATTGCTGGCTTAAAAAACATGATGCAATAGCTTTACTGAGAGTTTTCCCAGTTAAAACTTTTCAGTATTTGTGTGTTTTTTTAACAAGGAGGAGATAGTAAAGCTGCACGCACAAGTGTCAGAAAAACAGTCATTGCCAAGCAAAGAAAAAATTGCGAACACAAAAGGAGAAAGGAAAATAGTGGATGGAGGGAGGAAAGGCACTTGTTCTGTTGTGTGTTCTTGTTATAGCTTGTGTTGTAATACTGAACATTATGGGTATTTTATTTTGGGACTGTAATGTGTGGCAACACTTGCATCCTGCCAAAAAGCACATTCTCGGGTTGTGTTGGCTGTGAACACAAACAACACATTTCCCTGCACATTTTGATGGAGAAACCAAATGGGAAAGGGGCCAATGGCATTCACAATAGCTCAAGTTCAAGATTTCACACAGGATTCTAGAACTGTTCTGGTCTCAATGGCCTTACAAATATGGTTATCAGTGGATGAATCTTCAGCTACCACAACTACACAATCTCCTCAGACACTGCTCTATAGCTGTGTCCCAAAATCCACTTTCTACTTTTAATTGATACTCAAACAAAGGTAAAACGATTTTTTTTTTGTTTTGATCTTTCTTGCATGCAAAGTGTTACATAATTAGTGTGAGCTGCACCCAGCTAAAAGTGAACATATGCAACAGCATTTCTGTCTAATGGAGAGGTCACGGTGCTTGCCATCATAGAGTGGTCATTTCTGGGTGAAATATCCTCATTCCTAAGTGTACCACATACAGCCCACTTCCATCATATTGCACAAGCAATTCTGGTAATCCCATCCACCCGTGCTTTCTTCCATCCACTTACCACAAGCATAATCTTGTGTGTTTCTCCTTTCTGGTTGCCATGAGCTGAAATCTGGCTAGACTATAGTGAAATGCATGTGAATATGGATGTAATACACAGTGCTGTAAGCACAGGTAGTGATAATACATACTGTATGATTTAGAGTTTAACATACTGCAGATTTACAATGTATGTTGGAAACAAAAAGCTCTGCATCATGGCTAAGGGAATAGGGAAGTACAGGTGCCAGCTCCCCATACTTCATGCTTTTGCAATTGTTCTTCTGCAGATTTATCTGATGGCAGCAGCCTATGGAGGCAGATTGATGGCAGACGCTACGTCTGAATATATCTGAATGAATGGCAGACTCATCTGAATTCCTGCTTGCAACCCCATGCTCTTTGCACAATGCTTTGTTTCACACCTAGAGCTTATCCTATGTCAGACTGAGTGGGAGGGGGGACCTGGAGGAACTCAGCAGGCCAGGGAGCATCTATGGAAAAGACTACAGTTGATGCTTCGGGCTGAGACCCTTCACCAGGATGCATGTGAGCTTATTCCTTTGGGTTCCATGGGTGTTGCTTGATCTATTGAGTTCTTCCAGCATTTTTGTTCTCCTAGATTTGAGCATCTGTAATCTCTTTGTTTTGCAGCAATGAACTGGTCACCTACCTCTCATAGGTCCAATCATAATCCAATAATTCGCCAATGTCTGAGCTATCATTTCATTTCAGCACGGGCAATAGCTTCTCAGTCTATGGGTTTTGCAGTGCCATTATTTAAAAATGTTTTGTCTGTAGTGGTGAAACTGAAACAGAAATTTAATGTTGTGTCTGTGAATGAGAAATAAGGAGACGGGAGCTGAAGCCATAAGAGGTCTTTATTCAGCATGACAACACACAAATTCAGGAGGATCTGTCTCAATCTCAAATACAGTGAGGTTTTACATTCTTTAAATACAGATATAACAATTGACGATTAATACAGTTACAGTGGTTATTATTCCCTACTTCACCATCTGAAGTGTGAACAGGTACTTAGTAGAATTACATATTTACAATGGGACATCATCTCAACTTATAGGACATCTTGTCTCTGAACACAAAACTCCAGACAACCAAAATGTAAACCTCTTTTACAGTGTTGGTGAATAGCTCCCTGGAAGTTCAAACACCTAGAATATTAAATGACTTAACAAGTATGTCTTGAACAAGACAGTATGTCAAGTGGCAGTGATAAGCCTCGCATTGATAACAATGGAGTAATATAGGAGGTGCCCATTTAATACCTTCCCTGTGTCAGGCTGTTTGGATATGGCCCAAGTGCAGGGAGAGAAAGAGACACCGAAGTGGGTTGACAGTTCAGAAACATCAACGTAAACTTAGAAGATTTTTAAGGGATCCCACAGCATAGTCTGTGGTTGTGACAGCCTGATTGTATCCAGATTGTTTCAGTAAGAACCAATTAACTCAACCATCTACTTTTAATGGTTAATTAACTTAACCATCCACATATTTCCCTTTACCAGTATAGTGGTCAAGACTTAGAACATCTCACATCTAATGGCTGGTTTCAATGCCCTTAAAGTATTGTTGAATCTGACATTTCTCATTGAAGTATTGTGGTCTGAGTGTTATTAGGAAAGATTACCTAATCAGTTTCCAAAGCAATATCTCGGAAGCAACTCACAGTTTGCAGACAATGGTGTCTGTTGAATTAATATGAGGAATTGAATCACCTGTGGTTACTTAAGGGTATTAAAATATGATGCACTTTGACTTTGGGCGACCCAGCTGAGAGGCCCTCTGGAAGACTGCATGCTTGTCTTGATGAATGAGGACTTCTATATCACCAGGTTTAGTGTCTCTCCAGTGACTTTGACACAATTACAACATTTGGGGGCTCATCCTGTATTCATTTGTGACCCAAATTACATGCCCACCAGCCAGAAAATTCTTCAGTTATTCCCTCTCTTTGCCTCCTGCCCATCGTCATCGTTGTGGCTATCCCTCAGGGTCGAGGATGATGGTCTTCATTCTGAAGAAGTGGCCCACAGAGCAAAGATGCCGTGTTTGTTTAACGTGTACTTGATGTTGCATTCCAAGAAGCCCACGATGCTTCACAGATCAACCAACTGATTCCAAAGGCATAAAAATCACAATGATTGGAGCTGATGGATTTGTTGCAGCCTTGATCCGCCTTCACAGCCATTGAGTTTGAAGTAACTTCATCCGTCTGTTCCACCATTGAGGTCTTGGATTGTTCTTTGTCAGGGACCTCACCCTCGACCTTACCACCATGGGTGACCCTACCAGGAGCATAGCTCCAGATGCCATTGCTCTCAGGATCACAGGACCACACAAGCTTCTCCATCACGACAAGGTGACAATCCATGGAGAAGTCCAACAACCACTGCTGTATCCATACTAGAACCTTTTCTATAATATCATGGGTTCATAACTTGTTAAGCAGCCTCATGTGTGGCACCTTGTCAAAGGTCTTCTGAAAATCCAAGAATTCTCCTTTGACTATCCTGCTTGTTATTTCTTCAAAGAGCTCCAACAGAGTTGTTAGGCTGACTGGCCTATTTTATGATGTGCCTCCAAGTACCCTGAGACCTTGTCCTTAATAATCAACCCCAACATCTTTCCAACCACTGAGGTCAGGTTAAATGGCCTATGTTTTCCTTTCTTCTTCCTCTCTCCCTTTTTGAAGAGTGGAGTGACATTTCTAATTTTCCAGTCTTCTGGATCCACTCCAGAACCTAATCATTCTTGAAAGATCATTACTAATGCCTTCATGATCTCTTCACCCACCTCCTTCAGAACCCTCAGGTGTGCACCATCTGGTACAGATGACTTATCTAGCTTCTGACCTTTCCACTTCCCAAGAACTTTCTCCAGTTATGGTAACTTCACACAATTCATGACCTCTGACATTTTGAAATTCCGTCATACTGCTAGTGTCCTCCATTGTGAAGACTGTTACAAAATACTTATTCAGTGCATCCACAATTTCATTGTTCCCTATTACTACCTCTCCAGCATCGTTTTCCAAGGGTCCAAAATCTACTTTTGTCTCTCCTTTATACCACATATATCTAAAGAAACTTTTGGTATCTGCTTTAATACTATAGGCTAGTTTACTTCTGCATTCCATCTTCACCTTCTTAATGACTTTAAAGTTGCCTTCTGCTGGTTTTTAAAAGCTTCTGAAACCTCTAACTTCCCACTAGTATTTGCTCCATTATATGTGTTGTATCTGTGCACAACTACATATCAATTAAATAAATGCACGCATGTGGAGGATGTCTTTAACTGGCGTATTCGCATTGCACTGAGGATGTGAGAGTACACCGTGCATGCGTAGACAATAGATCATTACGTAGTGTTAACCGGGGGGGCATTGCTGTAAAAGAAGTGGATCCATACATTACACTTCCTACCCCTTTAGACTAATGCAACATAAAATAGTATATGTACCAAACATTTAATTCCTCTTTCATTAACCCATATTCCAAATAAACGTGCTTTCACAATAACAGTCCATAACTAACTCCACAGTTCTAAAGATTCTGTCTATTGGGTGGCACTCTGTTTCTTTCAGGATAGTGCTTGTAGACCCATGGAGTGGCATCAGGTTTGGTAAGTGCCTTGTCAATTATACCATTTTCCATTTCTGGTGTCACATTATTGTCAGTGGCATGATCATCACTGAGAGGTAAGTCTGGTGACTGTAATGTGTCCATGTTGTTGGATGCATTCGACTTCAGTGTGTTCTTTGGTTGAAAATCCAGTATCTGGTCTACATGACATCTCAATGTCTGACCTCCAACATCCATTGCATACATCAGTGGTCCAGTTCTTGTAGCTATCCTACTGGGTGTTCAATTCTCTCCTTGGTAATCACGCACTTGGACTTCCTGTCCAACCTGGAAGTTCCTTGCTGATTCACTTGGCAACTGGTTGAACTGCTTAATCTACAGTTCCCTCTGTAGATCTGGTTTCAGGTGGTCTATGCAAGATCTCAGATTCCTGCTCATGAACAGCATTGCTGGTGTTTGTTTTGTCCTCACATGAACAGAGGTCTGATACATGAAAAAGAAGTTGTCCATGTTGTGCTGTAGAGAAATGTCCTCCTTTCCATTGCTTTAATGGACTTCTTGAAGGTCTGGATAAATCTTTCAGCAAACCCATTTATTGCTTGGTAGAGAGGAGGAGACTTGAAATGTCTAATGCCATTTTTCTTCATAAACAGTAAGAATTCTACTGATGTGTATTGTGGTCCGTTGTCATTCACAATTTGTTCTGGTAAGCCATTTCTGGTGAAGATAGTTCTCAGAGCAGAGACAGTCTTTGCTGAGATGGTTGATTTCATTGGTATAACCTCCGGCCATTTTGAATGAACATCCACAGCAATCAGAAGCATGGAGTCTATGAATGGCCCAGCAAAATAAATATGTATTCTTTACCATGGTGATGGTAGCCATTCCCACAGTGTAATGGTGCCTGTGGGAGTGCATTTTGAACTTTTTGATATCGCAAACAGTTCTTGGTCAAGTCTTCAATCTGTTTATCTATTTCTTTCTCAGACACCTTGTTAGCATTAAGCAGTTGTGAGAGCTTCTAGTTAATGATCCCATTTGGGCTGCATTTGCCAGTTAAAGCCACACTGCGAGCTTTGATTGAGTGGCAGTCTAGTTGGATTTTTCTCAACCATTCACATCCAAAAAGTTCTAGCCCTCTACTTTCCTATGCGTAAAGGTCTAACTGCTGTGTTTGGCCCCCATACATCATGGTTACCTTCAGTTTGCCTTTGGGAGACTGTGTAAGTCTTCAGCTTCACTGAGGTCTTCTCTAATGGTATCTTAGAAAACAGTCTGTTGTAGCCAGCCTCTAAAATTATGGACAAAATTGACTCTGCATCCAGCTCCATTTTCAGTTTTATACCAGACACACCTATTGTGATCCAAATGATTTTGAAATCTGCTTCAGTTATACTGTGCAGCTCTAGGCATGACAGCGCACCTTTGTTAGACTCCATGCTGTCTGATTCTGGTTTACATTTAGTCACTTCATGTATTTGCTTAGTTTTGTTTGAGGCTTTTCACTCGGTTGTCCTTTTTACCTGCCTTGCACACTCTCTCTATGTGACCTTGGCTGTGACACTTCTTGCACACCTTTTCTTTGAAACAACAGTCATTTGCATCATGGGAGGATTTGCCACATCAATAACATTTTTGGCTTTTTGCACCATTCAGGGACATTTTGTGCATCTCACATTCTAACCTTTTTTTATAGTTCAGCTGCATCCTTTGCTGCAGTCTCTAATGATATTGGAATCAGCAATGCCGAATCTAAGATCTGGTCTCTTTCGAACAGTAGCTTCTTTTGAGTGCTTTGACTATGCATGCCACATATAAGCCTGTCCCTTAATGCATCAGAAAATCCATATCTAATGTCATAATACTGAAGAAGTTTGCACAGTTCTGCAATGTATTTAGAAATGCTTTCAAATTTTGACTGGATCCTTTAGTAAAGTCTAAAACTCTCATCTATTACCAGCTGTTTTGGGCTCAAGAGATTTTGTAAAATCCTAACAATTTCATAGAACATCTTGCTTGCTGGATTTGCAAGGGTGACTAGGTTGCATAAGGGACTGTACATCCTTGACCCATTAAGCTAACAAGTTCAGGGGCTTTCTTTTACTCCTCCACATTGTTTATAGTACTGTACAGTTCAACCCTCTCGATATATGACCCCCAGCTATCAATTAGCACTATCAAATTTGTCATCTTTCCCAAATAAAGCCTTCTCCATGTAATTTCCACTTTAAGTTCAGCACATCTTTCACTTTTGCTCATGAATCCTTTGGCTTTTCTCGTGCTGTGTAACTCTCACTGTTTAGTTCCATAGCTGACTTTGCAGATCATGTAATTTTCTCACATTCAGTTTCATACTCATTGGTAATTTGTTGTGTCTGTACACAATTAATCTCAATTAAATAAAGGTGCACACTCGGGAGTTGGCTTTAACTGGATTTATTCACATTTCAGTGAGTGAGAGAGAGAGAGGGAGAGAACAATGTTCATGTGTAGACAACATATAAATATGTAGTGCTAAAGATGTCGGGTTGGGTTTCATTGTTCTAAAATAAATGGATCCATGCATTACACCTACAACATCATACATGCAAAAATTTAATGGTTTTGCAAGTTCATCTACCTTATTCCGCATACTACGTGCATTCAGATATAACACATTCAGTCCTGTATTCACCCTTTTTCCATTTTGTACATCTTTGCATTGCATCACATCCTGTTGACTAACTCCTTAGCCACATATTAAACTGTATAATCTTCCTAATTATAGTTTCACTAGCATGTGGCACAGGTAGCAATCCTGAGATTACAACCACAGTGGTCCTGCTCTTTAACTTAGCATCTAACCCTAGGAGCCAAGAGGTAATGTTGCAGTTATGTAGGACCCTGGTCAGACCCCACTTGGAGTACTGTGCTCAGTTCTGGTCGCCTCACTACAGGAAGGATGTGGAAGCCATAGAAAGAGTGCAGAGGAGATTTACAAGGATGTTGCCTGGATTGGGGAGCTTGCCTTAAAGAATAGGTTGACTGAACTCAGCCTTTCTAAGGTAGAGATGTGTTCGGCACAACTTTGTGGGCCAAAGGGCTTGTATTATGCTGTAGGTTTTCTATGTTTCTAACTCCCTGAACTCCTTATGCAGAAACCTATCACTCATCTTACCCAAGTCATTGGACACCTACATGGATCATGACTTCTGGTTGCTCATCCTCTCACTTAAGAATGCTGAAGATCTGATCCACAATATCCTGGACCCTGCACCTGGGAGGCAACATAGCACCCAGAAATCTTGTTCTCAATTACAGAATTTCCTGCCTCTTCCCCTTATTAAAGATGAACTTTTACTGAGATATACAGTGGTCTCCTTTCAGTAATATTCACAATATTAAATAACAAAATCCAAATCAAATTCAAGTTTAATTAACATTCAACCTTACATGAATACAGTCAAATGAAACAGTGTTCCTCTGGGACCAAGGTGCAAAACATACACAGCATACTCAACATAATGAACAAAAAACATAGCTGCAAAAACATATATATCGCCCTTGTCCCTGAGTAACATGTCCCACAATTTGATGATACAGTTCCCTATAGTGCACAGACAAAATGCACACATAACCCAGCCTGACAAGATACAAGTATCACATTCCACCCCTCTTCTTTGAGACTTCTGAGAAAACCGTACACCAACCCACTGCTTGTTCTCCAAGAAACCTTTCCAGCCCTGCTACCTTCTCCTTGTCAATTTCAAGACCCAATGGCAAGGTATCCCGCATTTCTCCAACCTGTCGGCATGTGAGTTCTATGAGCAATATCGCCATTTAGTCCACAAGTGGCAAATCAGACCATCCAGATCCTGTGAATGCAGCAATGCATAAGCATATCAAACAATACATACCCAACGCGCTTCAGTGACTTATGAGCCCTGAACTTCATTTATTATTATTGGTCTACCTGCATGCAACAAGAATTGAAACATCATAATTAATGCTAAAACTTACTGACCAATATTTATATAATACATTGTCACAGAAATGTCAACAATGAAATCCTTAAGCAAATTAAAAATTAGAAAATTATTGTTATGAATTACTATTTGTATATACATTTCAATGTTTATATATTTACAAAAATTACAAACATGTGACTGTTAGAAATCATTGTCATAAAATCAGCAGTACATAAATTAGTTTAAAATATGGTATTATTTATAATTGTTGTGAATATCAAGGACAATGAGTCAATTAAGTTTTCATGCACAAGAGTGTATGATGAGGAAACATCTTTGAAGAAGAAATGACAGTGAATTATTTTTAGTAGCTGTATTAAATCTCTGCCAGAAGTGCTTGAAGCACAAAATGAATTGAACGTTTAATATTGACAAAGTACTGAAAATCTATAGAAGCCACCTTTCAGTCCTGGTGTTTCGGGTTAGGCAAACAGCAGACTTCAGGATCTCATGAAGAGTAAAAACAGAAATAGAACCAGAAATCATTGGCACTGACTGGAGGATGAAACATAGTTTACATTTCAAATCAAAATCCTCCATCAGAAGTCAGAAGTAAGGAAAATATTTTTTTAAGATAGTGGAAGTATGAATAGGGCAAAGGGAGTATTTCTGAGAGCATGATGTCAGGTTATCCTCATGTTTATGAACTATTTGGTTAATAAATGAATGAAGGGATGAAAGAGAACTGCTGAGATTCAGAAAGGCAAGCCAACTTGTAGCTGAAACCTTTAATTAAAAGCAGAATGTTCAACAAATCAGGCACAAGAAACTGAGTTAGTGCATTACATTGAGTCCTCACACTGTGGTCTCCTCTTATTGAGCAAAGCAAGCACAGATTGGGTGATCACTTTGTAGAACCCCCCTCTATTCAGAACAAAAGGAACCCCTTGAGTTTCCAGTCATCTGTCTCTTTTAATCTTCACCTGGTTCCAGTCTGATTTATCTATTAGTGGCCTTCATCACTGTTCCAAATGAGATTCACGAAAATTGGAGTATCAAAACCACAACTTCCAGTAAAACACATTGCGCCCGTTGGGACTCAGTATTGAATTTGATACTTATTGATCTAATTAATTAGGACTCATTTGCTGGACACTACTGATCATTTATTGATTAGTTACTAATGCACTGGAATTTTGGAAAAGCTATGAAGTAGATTTGGGTCTGTAAATTTGACAATGCTGGAAAAATAAACTCATCCTGCTCCATAATGCCTTTCAGGGAAGAGATTTGCATCCTTCTCCAGTTTGGCCTACATATGGCTGGAGACTCACCAGATATAGGTGAGTCTTAATTGTGACTTGACAGAGGCAATTCAGGATGAAAAATAAATGTTGGCTCACTCAATAGTACCCAAATCCTGTGAAAACTAAAATGTGTACTGTGTCCTGACTTCTTGAAGACACAGAAACTTAAGCAGGTGTAACCCAATGTATATGCCTGGTAATAACTATGGATAATTGTTTACTCATTACCATTTGCTGTGCCTTCCACTGCAAGGAAGTCTCTGAAAACCTTGTTGTTATATCATTGAAACAAGTGTTGTGAGTGTGTGTGGTCTTGGATTATCTTGAACAAATCGTTCTTTATGAATTTTTTTATTAAACTCACATTGTCAGTAAATACACTTAGAAATAGCCTAGTAAGTCTAAGAAGTTTAGATATGGTGCATGGAAAATGTTTGAAGAGAAACTTATGGTACATCAACTAACCAGATGGGTGTTGCTAGAATATTGGAAGTGAATTTTCGGTGATAGTTCTCATTCTTTCAGGAGGAATTGACTTAAAAACCTGAAGGATAAGTCAATCATGTGGCAATTTAGCTAGAAAACTTTAAGAGTTGTCCTCTTGAAGCAATTTTTAAAATGCTGAAAGCAAAATTTGCCATGAATCAACAATTAGGCTGCATATCTTTTTTTTGTAATTTATTTTTTATTGAAGTTCATCAATCAAATGTTTCCATAAGATGTATTTCAGACATTGTACATATATATCATATTGTAGCGATGTGCTACACGCAGCGCTAAAATTACGACACGGCATCAGTAACTGCAGTCGAAGGAAAAAACTTTATTTGAAATCCTCAGCCTCACTTTTAAGCCTCCCTCAACCTGCCCCCCCGTGGCGCAGAGGCTCCAAAGCTCTGTGCTCACAAACCCCTGTAGGCTATCTCCCTTAGCCGGAAAGCTGACTAATTGTGAGCCGGTTCGGATGTGCCAGGAAATGGGTCACCACAGTATAATCATATATATCACAAATCTCCACAAAGTACTTATCTCGGGTATACACTTATAGAAAAGAGTGGAAAGAGAAAAACAAGCAAAAGGAAGGAACTATGTACAAGTAGGGAGTGATTTTTTTTACAACAGATTCATTGATTTGTGAGAATAAAATCAGGCCTATGAGGCATTATGTAGTTAAACTATTTTTCCCAGTATGAATCAAATTGTTCCAGCTTATGAATAACAGATGCTGTTATCTTTTCCATTTTGTAAATGTCCATTGTAATATCCATTCATGTATTAAAAATTGGGATCTCCTGTGATAACCATTTCCTAGTGAGAGTCTTTTTACCAGCCACCAACAGCGTATTCATTAAATATTTATCTCTTTTCAACCATTCTTGAGGTATATATCCAAAATATATGGTCTTACACTCCAAGGGTATTTCACATTTAAAGATGTCTTGTAGGGCATTGTGTATCCCCCTCCAATAGTTTTTGATAACAGGGCAGTCCTAAAAACTATGATAATGATTCGCATTTTGATTTCCACAATTTCTCCAGCAAACAGGGAGGTTACCATCATAATGGGATTTCTGAGAGGGTGTAATAAAATATCATATCAAGTTTCTCCATCCAAACTCCCTCCATTTCTGTGAACTGGTACATTTCCATTGATATCTCCATATTGTTGTCCATTCTTCCTCAGATATAATTATCCCTCCTTCCTTCTCCCATTTTGTTTTAATGTATGAAGTCGAATGTGTTTTATGATTTGACAACCGCTTATACATGCTTGGAATGATTCTACTACCATTATCTGAATGATATGCTTTTCTAAAGAGGTCTAGCAAGCATGTATTTGCCTTGATTACATTTTTGAGTGTCTTATTAACATATTGTCACATCTGTAAGTACTGATAAAAATCTTGTTTTTCTAATAAGTGTTTCTCTTTAAGCATTTCAAAACTGAACAGTGTTCATTCTTTCATTATGTTTGCAAAGAACTGTTATTTCTTTAGCTGTCCAGTCCTTAAATCTAGCATCCAATTTATTTGGTGTAAAATCAGTCATATGCACACCATTTAAGAATTGCAATATCTCCCTCTAGATTGTATTCTTTTATAGTGTTTTTCCATATTTGAAGAGTCATTTTCACCCATGGGTTACCAATAGTATTTATGTACCTTTGCAGGTTGTTTTCAGCCAAAATTACTTGTATGGGGATGCAAAGTACCCGCTCCTCAATGTTTTTCCATTGAGCGTCATATGATGGGTTGCACCAACATATCACAGCTCTCAACTGTGCTGCAAAATAATAATCTCTAAGAGAAGGCAAGCCCCATCCCCACCTTTTCCTTTGCTAATTGCAAAGTTTTGAGACGAACTCCAGGCTTTTTACCTTGCCAAAAATACCTTGATAGCATCTTGTTCCATTCATTGAATTGATTTTGATTAATCTCTATTGGTAAGGTCTGAAAGAGATATAACAGTCTGGGCAGTATATTCATTTTAATAGACTCAATCCTTGAACTGAGACTGAAAAAAGGAATCAGGCTCCATCTTGCCACATCTTCCTTAATTTTTTTATATAGAGGCTAATAATTACATTCTGAAAATTTTGCCAAATCTTTTGGCATAATGATGCCCAAATATTTGAAAGACTCTGTGTGCCATGCCCAGGGGTATCAACATTCAATTTCTCTTGGTGGGCTATAGTAATCTGAAAGTAATTGGGTTTTATCTATGTTGATCTTGTATGTATCCTGATAATTGATCATATTGTTCAAAGGATTGCATCAATTTAGGTAAAGAGAATGTTGGTTGCCCTAGATAGATCAAAATGTCATCCACATAACAAGCCAATTTATGCTCTGTCCCTTTAATAGTAGTTCCCGATATCTTCATTTTATCTGATGTATTGAGCTAATGGTTCCAGATACAGCACGGAGAGTAGTGGTGACCATGCACAACCCTGTCTCGTGCCCCTTTCCAGGATAAGACTATTTGATAAATATCCATTGATTTTAATCCTAACAGTAAGATTGTCATATAGTGTCTGTATAGTTTTAATAATTGTGTCTTAGAAACCAAATCTATGTAAAACTCTGTAAAGAAAATTCCAATTAACCGAATCAAATGCTTTTTCAGCGTCCACGCTTATCAC
The DNA here is from genome assembly GCF_030144855.1 of Hypanus sabinus. Lineage (NCBI taxonomy): Eukaryota > Metazoa > Chordata > Chondrichthyes > Myliobatiformes > Dasyatidae > Hypanus > Hypanus sabinus. The sequence continues at coordinate 117,067,036 of NC_082710.1, read as the reverse complement.
TATTGCTTCGATTTTATTTTTTTGTATATGATCCATAATGTGAAGTGTCCTTCATATATTGCCTTGAGTCTGGCGTTGTCATATAAAACCTGTCTGATCATTACGTATCAGTATGGGTAGAAACTCCTCTAATTGTTTGGCCATGATTGAGGTAAATAACCTATAATCTACATTAAGAACGGATATTGGTCTAAATGACCTGCATTCCATTTTATCCTTGCCTTCTTTCGGTATAGCTGAGATTATCGCTTTCTTCCAACTGGGTGGCATTTGTGCCTTTTTTAGAGCCCAGTTCAGTGTGGGGACTAAAACAGGAATTAACTCATTTTTAAATTATTTGTACCACTCTGCCATATACCCACCTGATCCTGGTGACTTGCTTAATTTAAGCCTACTAATTCAGCTTCAGCTATGTCAGCAGTCATCCATCTATTTTGTTCTTCGCTTAAAGTGGGGAACTCGAGAGAATGCAAAAAGGTGTCAATTTGGGTTATGCTTCCCCCTGGAAATTTGGAGTATAGCGTTTTGTAAAACACTTCAAAAGCTTCTTGAATTTCACATAGCTTATTTTTTTATCATTTTCGGTCTTGGGTACCTAATTCTATGAATTGTATTTTCTGCTATCATTTTTTTCAGTTTCCATGCCAGTATTTTCATAGATTTTGATCCACTTTCATAATGTCTCTGTTTCAGAAACATTAAATTTTTCCTGATTTCTTGCATAGCCAAATTATTTATTTCATTCCTAATTCTTTTAATTTCCCCTAATGTATCCTGTGCCAAATTCATTTTTTTCTCTGGTTCCTTCAGCCTATTTTGTAATTCCTCTAATGTTTTATTCCTCAATTTTTTTCTTATATGAAGATATCGCTATAATTTTCCCTCTTAAGACCGCCTTCAGAGTATCCCATAAAATGGGAGGTGAAACCTCTCCATTATCTTTAAATTCTAAGTAGAGACCAATTTATTTTTTAATTTGTTCCTTAAAGTACAGATCATTGAGTATACTTGAATTTAGTTTCCAAATAGTATTCTTTGGTTGTAGGTCAAAATCAACAGATAAATATATAGGTGCATGGTCACTTACATCTATTGTCCCAAATCCATAGGTGTTTATTTTGTTTTTGTCTTTTCCAAATGTCATGGAATAGTTTATTCTTATATATACAGAATGTGGAGCAGAATAATAAGTGTAATCCCTTCTGTCAGGTAAAAGGTCCCTCCATATATCAATTAAACCAACATCCTCAAAAAGTGTATTAACTTTCTTATGTAAAGATTTTGTTTCATAGGTTTTTCTATTGGAAGAGTCTAAATTTGGTTGTAATTGTAAATTTAAGTCTCCCCCACATATCAGGAGACCTTCTGTTTTTGTTACCATAATATCAGTAATTTTCTGAAAGAAACCAATATCACTTCCCGGGGGTGAGTATATATTCAATAGAGTAACTGAATTGCCGTCTATATTCCCCCTTACCAGAATATATCTGCCTTCTTTATCTCTCATTTCGAATATTTTTTTCACAATTTAACTTACTTGAGATAAGAATAGCAACTCCTCTCCTATCTCCTGATTTATATGAGGAGAAAAACAGATTAGTGAAGCCCATTCTTTTTAGTTTTTTATGCTCATTATCACTTAAATGAGTTTCTTGTAAATATACTACATGGGCTTGTTCTTTTTTTCATTTTGGATAAAATTCTCTTACATTTGATTGGATTTAATAGCCCATTTACATTAAAAGAAATGAATTTTACCTTGTCCTTAGCCATCTGTCAATTATCTGTCAATGTATCATTGAAATTAGAATAAAACTTAATCAATTCTCTCCCTGAACAAATAAGAACCTAGAAACCCAAATAATAACAAAAATGGCAACAAACATGTGATTCCAAGGCTGAGGTCTCTAGTAAATGACCCTCCATTGAGCTAGAGGAAATGTCTAGCTGTGGGGGGTAACCCCTCCTATTTGTGAGTTGAGGGCCCCCATTGCAGTATTCGTAAAAGTCAGTGAACAAATCCATTACACAGAAAAGATTTCCCTGTGTACTCCTCCTATATATACATATATATATATATATATATATATATATATACACACACACACACACACACACACAAATATATATGCATACACATATACACACACATATACATATACATACATACACATATATGCACAGATATATATATATTCTCAGTTTGGTGGGGAAAAAGGAGTAAGTGAGTGAATAACAACTAAGTAATAAAAAATCCACATTATAATGAGTATTTCTCAAGATAGGTATATCACTGTGTACTTTTGCTTCTGTTTAGCTTCTCAGCATTTTTAAAGTTAGCCAAACATTATGGCTCTCTGAAAGGGGTGAGGACTGTCTTTGGGAAACTCAAGGTCTCTTCCTGATACGTTTCTCTGGGCTTCCTCCCGTCGCCTGCCTTCTCGATTCTCGCACTATTTCCCAAGCCGAGCGGGACAATTCCTCAGCCAGGCTTTCCTTTGTTTTTGTCATGCTGACGGACAACCCTCTGGCCTTCATGTCAGTAGTCGCCTCTTCCACTGTCTGGTACAACTGTGTCCTGTTGTCATAAAACACTCAAAGTTTAACAGGGTACGGAGTTTGAAATCTAATCTTATTTTGCTTTAATGCTCGCTTTACTTCAGAGTATTCTTTGCATTTCTGGAGGAGCGCGGGGGGGGGGTAATCTTGGTCGAAATATATTAATTTATCCTTTAAAAACAATCTCTCCTTACCGTAGGCCCTTCGTAGAATCTCCGCCTTGGTGCTGTACCGAACAAATTTAATTATAATTGATTGTGGCTTTGCATCCTGGGTAGGTTTTGGAACTAGCGCACAGTGCACTCTTTTGATTTCCAGCTTTATAGCCGGGGGAAGATCCAAAGCATCCCGCAGTAACTTTCCGACAAACTCCGTCATAGACGGGCCCATCGCTCCTTCGGGAACGTTGTAGATTCTGATATTTTTCCACCATGATCTTCCCTCCAGATCAAGCAGTTTACCTTCTTGGTGATGTATGATTTTTATTGTCTTGCTCAGTATCTGTTCCACGTTTTGAACGCGATCTTCCACCTTCTCAATGTGAGTCCCTGCCACTGCTATTTTTTGATTAACACTGGCAAGCTCTGTCTTAATATCACGGAGCCGCTGCTTTATATCTTTCTGGATCTCCATTATTTCTTTCAGGATTTCAAACATATTCGCTGCTTCGACTCTATGAGGCCCGGCAGCCGCCTCGCTAGCACACGGTCGGGTAGGAGAGCCTCTCACTGAACTCCTCTTGGACGCAGGCTCCACAGTGTTGCTTTTTTAATTTCCATTTCTTCTCCCCATTTTTGCCCCTCTTTTCGGTTCAAATATTTAAAAAAAATATTATATTTGACAGGTTAATGTGGCTTAATACGCATTTTTCCAGAGGAGCTAATGACTTAAGCTGCCATTCTCGACGATGACATCACCGTAAACCAATTAGACTACATTTCAATAGATGACTTTAAGATTTTGTATTCATAAATATTCCCTGACAAAAAGTCTTAATATTCTTTACATAAACATTTTCTATGAAAAAATAATGCCAAACTACTGAGGACATTGAGACAGAAGGTTTAAAAAACTAAACCAAAGATAGAGATTTAAAGTAATGTTTTAAAGAGAACTAGAAAGATAGAAGCATTCGTGGAGTGGTGTTCAGATCTTGCATTTTCAGTACCTGCAAATATCAGAGCCAGCACTACAGCAATTAAGATTGGGAATTCACCAGATAGACCTGTCAGCAAAGCTGGGATCTGAAAGGGTTGCAAGGATTTTAAAATAAATCTTAGACTTTGATTTGAAACATCAGGAGTATCAAGATTAAATAGCACATAAATGACAGGTGAATAGATGATGCCATTTGAGCAATCTGCATCTGATCTTTATGAATATATTCGTGTCAGGTGAAATTTGGGGAGAGTATTTTATATGGAAATCAAGAGTTAACAAAGAATTAGGGTTTCAAAAACAAGTCAGTAGAGGAAGAACTGGAGTCCAGCAATTTCATAGGGAAAATGATTTTGTGGAGGACAGAATATGTAACCAGAGCAATGCAACTCTTATCATAAACACAAGAGATTCTGCAGATGCTGGGAATCTGGAGCATAATGCTGGAATTACTTGGCAGGTCAGATAACATCTCTGGAAAGGAATTAGCATTAATGTTTTGGGCCAAGATCCTTCATCAGGACTGGAAAGTGATAAATCAGAATAATAAAGGTGGGGGAGGTGAAGGGGTAGAGGTTAGAAGGCAACAGGTGAGATGAGGTGACAGGGAAGGTTGATAGGTGGGGGAGGAGGGATGCAGTGAGAAACAGGGAAGTGATAGGTGGAAAAGTTAAAGGCTGACTTGTTAAAAGTTGTTATGTAATTTACTAATAAATATTTTAAAATATTAGTTAATACTATATCACACTATTTAAATAATGTCACACGATTGGGTCCACTTGGTGGTCTGAAGATGTCCCAGCATCAGGAATGATTGCCAGTTGAGCATTTGACTTTGCAGAGCTATGTAATATTGCAAGAGAAATGTGGAGCCAGGGCCAGAGCCAGGTCTGGGGTTAGTGAAGGTGTGAACTGGATTTACTATCCATTCAGGTGATGTACCATTTCCAGCAAAGTTGATTTTGCATACTTTTTTTATTGTAAAAAAGCTACTTGCTGCTTATCATGATGTTTGGGGCATCAGAAGGAGTTTTATGGTCAGGATGCTACGGTGACAATATTTTCTTTGCAGTGATTCATAGTCTTTAATTAATGCAGGCACAATTGAATGCTTAACAGAGCCAGGATAATGACTTCATCCTGGATGATGGCCACAAACAGGTGTGATTTATTTTTCTGTGCTCATCATATTGCTGGTAAAATAAACAAGGATTAGAATTTAAGATGTGAATCAAACTATTAGGATTTCATCAATGAATTAAATAATTGAAATATAATTTGAAGCAAGTACAGTGGATTCTGGTTAATTGTGCCATCGGTTAATCGACACAGCTGCTTAACTGGGACAACTCTTAAAGAACAGAAATTAATTGAGGAAAAATCTGGAATTCCCTTCGTTTGTTGGGGACATATGCCATTTAATTGGGGCAAGAGAAACATGCCGAAAAGTTTCTAGCTAGTGTCAAACAGGTGGATTTGTGTGGCCACTAAGCACTACACCATGCTAAGAAGTTTTTAAATAATGTTAGTTGTGTAAGCTTATGTTCAAAGAGCAGTAATTTTTGTCACTGATAGTTGGTGAGAAATAAGCAGAAAGACAATTCTGAACTGTTTTTCTCCCCCCCAATTTCAAGCACTCAGGCTTGGAGATGACAAAGATGGTCAGGAGTGAAAATGAAATAATTTCATGTCTTCAATGTGTAGGTATTGACAATTGTGTTACAATGAAGATGAAGATTTGGAGGATGCAAACATCAATAGCGTTCAATGAAGGCAATCCACTCTGTGCCAATTTTGTTTAAGATCATAAGACCATTAAAATAGTAGCTCACCATTCCATAATGGCTGATTTATTATCTCTCTCAGCCCCATTCTCCAGCTTTCTCCCATAATCTTGATGCCCTCATTAATCAAGAACCTATATAACTCCACCTTAAATATACCCAATGTCTGGCTAATGTCTGTGTCTAAACAGATCTTACCTTACCTCTGTTCTAAATGAATGTCCCTCTATTCTGAGGTTGTGCCCTCTGGTCCTAGACTCTCCCACTACATAAAGCATCCTCTCCACATCCAGTCTATCTTGGCTTTTCAATATTCAATAGGTTTCAATGAGATGCTCCCTCCCCTACCATTCTAAACTCCATCAAGTATCAGTCCAGAGCCATCAAACACTCTTCCTATATTAACTTATTCAGTCTTGGGATCATTCCTGTGAATCTTTCCCTGACCTTCTCCTATGCCAGTGCATTTTTTCTTAGTTAAGGCCCCAAACCTGCTCAGAATACTCCAAGTCCTGCCTGACCAATGCTTTATTACAGTCTTACTTTTGGCTTGCTTGTCCTCTTGAAATGAACGCAAAAATTGCATTCTCTTTCCTCACCACTGACTCAACCTGCAAATTACCCTTTGGGGATCTGGCACAAGGACTCCCAAATCCCTTTGCACCTCTGATTTTTAAATTTTCTCCCCATTTAGAAAATAGTCCACACCTATATTCCTTCTACCAAAGCGCATTTCTCTGCACTATATTCCATTGACCACCTCTTTGTCCATTCTCCCAATCTGTCTAAGTTCATCTGCAGCCTCACTGCTTACTCAACACTACCTTGCCCTCCACCTATCTTCGCATCGTCCGTCAACTTGACCACAAAGCCATCAATTCTTTCCTCTAAATCATTGATATGCAATGTGAAAAGAAGCAGTCGCAATGCCGACCCCTGCAGCACATTACTAGTCACCCACAGTCAAGCAGGAAAGGCCCTTTATTCTGACTTTTTACCTCCTACCAATCAGCTAATCTTCTATCCATGCTAGCATTTTTCCTGTCATACTATGGGCTCCTATCTTGCTAAGCAGACTCATGTGTGACTTTTTTTGACATAAAGGTCAAAAGCTTTATGAAAGTCAAAAAAAAACATCCGCTGACTCTCCTGCCTGTTACTTCTTCAAAGAATTCCAACAGATTTGTCAAACCAGATTTCCCCTTAAGGAAACCATGCTGACTTAGAGTCAATTTAAAGGACATGGCAGCATATAGGTATACGGGATGAATTCCTCCATTAATTAGGAGCTAACACACAGCTTAATGGTACTGTAGTGGCATTGATAGTATTCTTGTCACAACTAAGGATTTGGCAGCGCAGCAGATATGGCAATTGTACTCATGAGTATGCATGTATCAGCTAATTATTATTTTATTGTAATGGTACTCAGCCCCATTCTTTTCATCGCAGGGCTTGTCAAGACTTGCTGTCACCACATTCAGATATGACCCAAGTACAGTGCAAGAGACACTGAAGTGGGTTGGTAGTTCACAAACTTTAATGCAAACAGATTTAGAGGGGAAAGAAAACAATACACACTAGGCCAAACAGGGCTGTTACCTAAAATTCTCAAATGGAAAATGAAGCCGACACTGCAGCTGAAAAGAATAACTAAATATAAAACTAATACTGCTAGTCTTCAAAATCAGTTGACACAACAGTCCAATTTCTCAGGCAAGACCAAATGCAAACAGGCAATGAAATGTTGCTGTGCTTCGCTCAAGACTTGATGAGCGCTGCGACAAAAATAATGCAGTTAAATACCATCACAATGAAATAATAATTAGCTGGCACGTTCATATTCACGAGCACAATTGCTGAATCTGCTGCACTGCCGAATCCATGGTTGTAACAGTTCTAATTTGGTTTGTAATTCATTTAAATACGTAATGTGTTACTCAGTTAAATAGTCATTTGCCCTTTTTATATCTTTTTAACTATTTCCATGAAACTTCAGTTAATTAGAGTAGCTGTTTAATTGAGCCAAGACGTACATGTCCCGATGTGTTCCAATTAACCAGAATCCTCTGTGCATCCAATGAAACCAAAATACAAAGGATTAAAAGGACTTGAGTCAAACATTTTGCTTGCAAAATGAGTAGCAGATTTCTTTTTCACTGGGTGAAGATAGAAAACATTTCTTACTGTCTTAAGGAAACCTGAAAAGTCTTACTTTCTTTCTTTACCCTGGAAGTTGATAGCAACATGCCAGTTGATCTGTAAAATTACTTTGCATGAAGTTTAATCCATTAATTTAAGAAAATTTGATAATGTTTTATTAAACTGAACCAAGCTGACGGTTGACCATTCTGTCAGCTACCTTTGGCTGCCAGCTAATCTGGGCTCAGTTCTCTTTACGCTTGCACACATACACTGCATTGTATCTAGCCCTTAGTTTTACTGTAAAACTGCCCTCCTTACAGGTAGTGACCCCATTCATTTGAATTAGATTGTTGAAAATAAAAAACATCGTAAGTCTGAAGGAATAACTCTATGTCTTTCTCTATAGATGCCCCTTGAGCTACTGAGTTTCTAATATCCACAGATTGATATCATTTATTTCCAGGTGTCTGTTAATATAAATTTATCTCCTGAATTAACGTAAATCACTTCAATGATTAATCAATCAATTGCTCACATTCAATTGAAAATGTGGGGCTGGCATGATTGTCAAGTATGGTAATATGATTCATTAAACAAACATTGGTTTGAAAATGTATATTATTTCTGATCATCTCGTTATCAGTTAAAATGAGGTAGTGCAATGTTTTCAAATAGTACAAACAATGTTATACATACAATAATATAATATCTACCTACATAATTAGAGATGCTTTATCCAGCTTCTTCAAATGCTTCAGCAGAAACTATATCACATCTCTCTCTGTCCCATATCAAAAGGAAAACAAGGGAGCAGTTGAGTTACGAATCAAATGTTCCACTGATAAATTGTATGTTTGAAAAAGAGCATATGATCTGTTTGTTAAACACAATGAAGAATGTTTGAATAGGAAACAATACAGCAATTGTAGATTTTTTCAGGACCAATCAATTCCACATAGTAAGTAGCTGTACCTGACTAGTCAATCTGGGACAATTATTCAGAGGCCTTGACTGGCACTCCCATTTTACTTGGTTTAAGAGTGAACTCAGGCATATGTAGTAAGTTAATAGATACATGTTTAAGAATCAACTTTAATCAAGAAGACTCGTGTACTTAATTCTATATCTTCAGTGGAAAAGCTAAGCTCTGGAATAATAAATTGTTCTAGCAGTTTGCTTTATTTTTGCTCCAAATTCTGGCTTCTTCTGTTTCCTGTGTTTCAAAGCTCTGGACAAACATGGATCAGAGAAAAGGCTACATCATTTCTGACCTGATTCCTGACTCACACACTCAAGTCATGCATGGTCTGTTGATTTGATCACAGCATTGTGTGTGTAGATAACCTTATTTTGATTCTGAAATAAAAATGTTCTTGTTTTACTCAAAATATTATGCATATTAAAATGTGATTTCTTTTCTTTTGTTTTGCAAAATTAGCATGGGACATTTTGATAGCCATGTCTATTTGTTTTTCTCCTTTATGATGCTGTGATATTATGGATTCCCTTCAATCAAAAATGAACATTACCTCTGCATACACAAACCAGACATCAGAACAATACAATTAATGACCATTAAGTTCCAAAATAATCTCAGAAATTTAAACAATGAGTAATAAATGTAAGTAATGGATCTTGGCTAGAGCAATAACACTGATCATATTGAGTCTAAAATATCCTAACTTGTGGAAAGATTCTGGCTAATCTCAAGCCAATCATTGCTGTCAATCATTGCTGTGTGCCGTCTAATGGCAATACAGGACATTATATAAATCAGGAAATTACCGGCCATGTTTTGGCAGCAGGGCTTTGGTATTTAAAGAGCACCTGAGGATAATGTCACAGAGTGCATGGGAAGTTTTTCCATGGGAGCAACTAAGAAAAGAGTGGGTTATTTTAAGTCCAGTATTGCGCAATGAGACAGAGTTACTTGTTTGGCTGGTTTTAATGGGTCTTAGTGGAAATAAAATCATAAGTGATAGAATGCTACATAAAAATTGGAAGTCATTTAATTCAATCCAAAACCAGAATTTTAAATTTCAATAAAGAAAAGCAAAGGCATGGCATGTGCACTGACTCTAGTAATTTTGGAAATTACTTGCAAAATATGAGAGTAAGCAAGCAATGGTTATTTTAAAGGGCTAGTTCAGAGTCATCCAGTCAAAAAATGAATGGGTATTACTTAGTAATGCAAACACGAGGAAATCTGCAGATGCTGGAAATTCAAGCAACACACACAAAATTCTGGTGGAACGCAGCAGGCCAGGCAGCATCTATAGGAAGAAGCACAGTCAATGTTTCAGGCCGAGACCCTTCGTCAGGACTAGCTGAAAGAAAAGATAGTAACAGATTTAAAAGTAGGAGGGGGAGGTGGAAATCTGAAATTATAGAAGAAGACAGGAGGGGAGGGATGAAGCTAAGAGCTGGAAAGGTGATTAGCAAAAGTGATACAGAGCTGGAGAAGGGAAAGGATCATGGGACGGGAGGCCTAGGGAGAAAGAGGGGAGCACCAGAGGAAGATGGAGAACAGGCAAAGAGTGATTGTGAGAGGGGCAAAGAAAGAAAAAAAGGAGGGGGGAAATAAATAAACAAACAAACAAACAAATAAACAAACAAACAAACAAACAAACAAACAAACAAACAAATAAATAAATAAATAAATAAATAAATAAATAAATAAGGGATGGGGTACGAAGGGGAGTATCTGCCCCCTCTCACAATCATTCTTTTCCTGTTCTCCATCTCCTTCTGGTGCTCCCCTCCCCCTTTCTTTTTCCCTAGGCCTCCCGTCCCATGATCTTACTATCTTTTCTTTCAGTTAGTCCTGACAAAGGGTCTCAGCCCGAAACATTGACTGTGCTTCTTCCTATAGATGCTGCCTGACCTGCTGCGTTCCACCAGCATTTTGTGTGTGTTGCAGGTATTATTTAGTACATGATTCCTAATCATTGGGAATTAAATAATTCCAAAGTATTACAAGCTCAAAATACACATGGACTTTTCCCTTATTGCATGATGTCCAAATAACACTTCTATTTCTAGACACAGCATAACACTCCAATGATGACGAGGAGGTGTACAGGAGCGAGGTATATCAGCTGGTTGAGTGGTGTCACAGCAACAACCTTTCATTGAATGTCAGTAAGACCAAAGAACTGACTGGTAGACTTCAGAAAGGGTAGAAGGATGGAACATACTTCAGTCCACATAGAGAAATTAGAAGTGGAAAGAGTGAGCAATTTCAAGTTCTGGTGTGTCAATATCTCCGAGGACCAGCATATCAATGCAGCTGCAAAGAAGGCATGGCAGTGGCTATATTTCATTGTGAGTTTCATTTGGAGTATGTCACCAAAGATACTTGCAAACTTCGCAAAATATAGATACTCGCAAAATGTATCATGAACAGCATTCTGACTGACTGCATTAAAGTCTGGTATTGCGGGGGGGGGGGGGGGGGGGGGGGGTGACTACCGCACAGGATCAAAATAAGCTGCAGTCAGTTGTAAACTTGGTCAGCTCCATCATGGGCACTAGCCTCTGTTATATCCGGACATCTTCCCCACTGCCATCCAATTTCTGAATGGACATTGAGCCCATAAACACTAACTCACTACTTATTTATTTTTACTTTTGTACTAAAAATCTAATTTTACTATTTAATATATGTACTGTATATACTTCAGAGTTCAGAATTACTGTATGTAATTCAGAGTTTATTTCAGTATTATTATGTATTGCATTGTACTGCTGCTGCAAAGACAACAAATTTCCTGACATATGCCTGAGATATTAAACCTGATTCTGATTCTGGTTGTTTAACGTCTATATCTATACAGTGGTCAGTGAATTTCAGGATCAAGAAGTGCTTATTAATTTTATCGCTGCTCTGGGACCCAGTAAGAATGATTACAATTGATAAAATAATGCAGATCTCCAGTGTATTATGTTCATAAAAGGAAACTGAGAAGTTCAAGCTCTGGTTCTTTTTCACTTCTTACTTCATGGTGCTGATGAATCAGTGACAGATCAGATTCTAACTGCTCAGAGCAGAATTGTAAAATGGATTCAGGGAACAACAAGGCTAACCATGCAAAAAAAAACTTCAGATATCTTGGGTGGATTATTGAAGACCTAAATCACAATGGACTCACTAACTTCACCATTGTATTTGTTATATCAATGACAAATTGTAACTATTGCCCAACAGACAATGCTGACGAGGAGAGGAGGGGTGTTCTGTTTGGTAATTGATGGCAGAAGCCAATAGCATTTGCAACCAAGCACAGACTTCCAATTTGCAGGGTATCAGCAGGTGCTGAGTGATCAATCACTCTGTCCGTTCCTGTGCGAGTGACAATGGATGAGTGATAGTTTAAGTAAACAAAGTGTTCCTGTGGCATTTGCAGAAGCCAAATGATTTTTTTAAAATTGAACATTGAACAAAGAAAAAGATTATTTTTTCTGTATGATTCAAATGATCCGTATAATTGCTGATCAAATACACCTCAGGTTACAATACAAGGAAATGGACAGCTAACATGATTGTTTGTATATTATTGTAATTGATTTTGATAGCTATATTGGGGCTAAAATCAACATGTGATCTTACACTAACTCCTAACATATGTAATGCCAGTTATGTTGGTTGTTCCTTTTGTAGAGAAATATTTGTTAGATCAAGATTCTTTCCACTTTAACACAGCTTTGCTGAATTGGTAGAAGTGCTTGCTGGCTGCAAGGGACCTCTAAAGGCAATTTAACTATTAACTGCAGATTGCTTATTCACCTCGCGAAGTCTGTAAATTGTGCTACAGTAATTGCAGGGTTTACTCCAGCAAGGTGCTACTGAGTTAGACACTCAGGGGTGACAGTCATGGCAGCAGTACAATACTGGACAGTTTGCACTAGGTGCTGAAGGTCACTTGCAGAGTTGCTTGAGGGGTGAGGGTGGTGGTGAGGTGGATTTTAGCTCTAGACGCCAGAGCTGTGAGGACAGCAGCTCTACCAGCTGGATAATATGCTGCCTTCCTGAGCAGTGAATCAATCCAAACTACCACAGATGTTTCGTACAGTCTTTCACTCACCACAGAATTGTAGCAGTTACACCTGCAAGAACAATGCATGGTCTCCCATGAATATCAGCCATGAACAGCTGCACTCAGATGCCCGTAAAAATTGCCTTGAATAACGTAGACTTTGTCAACAACAGGAAGGGTTGCTATTTTCACAATGCACAATTGATCACTGACCATGAGGAGGTTTTCTCTGTATCATGCCAGGTTTCCTGGAAAACCTTAACGCACCATTTTATTCTGGTGACTTTCCCCTTCTGTTCAAATCCTGAGGAAAGGATTTGGCCTAATCATTGACTGGTTATTCACTTCCATAGACGCTGTTGAGTTCCTCCAGCATTTTGTGTGTGTTGTTCTGGATTTCCAGCATCTGCAGAATCATTGTGTAAATTAATTCTTCATCCTGAGGTCAATCTGTATCGTGCAAGCAGGTTCATGGGTTTGGTGAGTGAGACAGAAGACATTGATTCTGAATAAGCATCCTAATAATTTATTCGCAAACAGTAATCGTTTCGACCAAACATCTAAGTTCCTCGAAGTTACGCAAACTACAGAACTAAATATTTAGCAAACAGATACTTAACCAAGAGTGCGAGTCTGGAATATACTTCCCCAATTCTTCTTCAGCACTTGTCATGACCTCATTGTGAAGAGGAGCCTCTGGAGACCAAACAAAAGAGAGGCCAAGCATATGCTATTCTTATATTCATGAGGTACTTGAAACCATGGCACACAAGGCAACTAATGGGAAAGAGCTACTACATCCTTCAAATGGGCCAAACAATGACAAGCACAATGGAAGCAGCTCTCGACCACAAATAAACCAATGCCACACATAACGTACTACCCTTCGAATGGCACAGCATGGTAACAATTCAACTCTCAGACTAGTGTGACCCTCACGAACACCTACTAAACTATATATAAAACACAGAAGTACAATACTTAGTACTGCAAACCGAATAGTCCCCCCCCCCCACAGAGTACTACAGTGTCGAGCAGCCTCCAGGTACCCTCCCCCAGTAATAGCCAATGAGCTGGTCCCACACTTAACCTTATCCATGACAATCAGAGGTGATCAGCCAGGTGAGTGATGTTCCCTGACTCATAGAAACATAGAAAACTGACAGCACAATGAAGTCCCTTTGGCCCACAATGCTGAGCTGAACATGTACTTACTTTAGAAATTACCTAGGGTTACCCATAGCCCTAAGTTTTTCTAAGCTCCATGTACATATCCAGGAGTTTCATAAAAGACACTATTGTATCCGTCTCCACCAACAGCACCAGTGGCCCATTCCACGCACTCACCACCCTCTGCATAAAAAACTTGCTCCAGACATCTTCTCTGTACCTGCTTCCAAGCACTTTAAAATTATGCCTTCTTGTGTTAGCCATTTCAGCCCTGGGGAAAAGCCTCTGACTATCCACACGATCAATGCCTCTCATTATCTTGTACACCTCTATCAGGTCACCTCTCATTCTCCATCGCTCCAAGGAGAAAAGGCCAAGTTCACTCAACCTGTTCTCATAAGGCATGCTCCCCAATCCAATCCAGGCAACATCCTTGTAAATCTCCTCTGCAACCTTTCTATAGTTTCCACATCCTTGTTGCAGTGAAGTGACCAGAACTGAGCACCGTACTCCAAGTGGGGTCTGACCAGAGTCCTATAAAGCTGTAACATTACCTCTCAGTTCTCACACTCAATTCCAGCGTTGAAGAAGGCCAATGCACTGTATGCCTTCCTGACCACACAGTAAACCTGTATAGTGGTTTTGAGTGTCCAATGGACTCAGACCCCAAGATCCCTCTGATCCTCCACACTGTTAAGAGTCTTACCATTAATACTATATTCTACTATCATATTTGACCTACCAAAATGAACCACCTCACACTTATCTGGGTTGAACTACATCTGCTACTTCTCATCCCGGTTTTGCATCCTATCGATGTCCTGCTGTAACCTCTGATGGCACTCTACACAATCAAGACCACCCCAACCTTTGTAAACACAAAGTATACTGCAGATGCTGTGGTCAAATTAACATGGACAAACAAGCTGGATGAACTCAGCAGGTCAGGCAGCATCCGTTGAAATGAGCAGTCAACGTTTCGGGCCGAGACTCTTTGTCAGGACTGAAGAAGGAGGGGGCAGGGGCCCTTTAAAGAAGGTGGGGGGGAGACTGGAAGGTGTCAGGTGAAAAACCAATCAGAGGAAAGATCAAAGGGTGTGGGAGGGGAAGCGGGAGGGAGGGGACAGGCAGGAGAGGTGAAGAAGGAATGCAAGGGGAAAGCACTATGGGTAGTAGAAGGCGGAACCATGAGGGAGGTGATAGGCAGCTGGAGGAGGAGGCAGAGTGAAACTGGGAGGGGGGAAGGGAGGGAGAGGGAATTATTAGAAGTGTTCATGCCAAGGGGCTGGAGACTACCCAGACGGTATGTGAGGTGTTGCTCCTCCAACCTGAGTTTGGCCTCATCATGGTAGTACAGGAGGCCATGTATGGACATATCCGAATAGGAATGTGAAGCAGAGTTGAAGTGAGTGGTAACCGGGAGATCCCATCTGTTGTGGCGGACGGAGAGGAGGTGTTCGACGAAGCGGTCCTCCAATCTTCATCGGGTCTTGCCAATGTAGAGGAGGCCGCTCCGGGAGCACTGGATGCAGTAGATGACCCCAACAGACTCACAAGTGAAGTGTTGCCTCACCTGGAAGGACTGTTTGGGGCCCTGAATGGTGGTAAGAGAGGAGGTGTAAGGACAGGTGTAGCACATATGTCTGCAGGGATAAGTACCAGGTGGGAGATCTGTGGGATGTGTGGACCAGGCAGTCACGAAGGGAACAATCCCTGCGAAAAGCAGAGAGGGGTAGAGAGAGAAAGATGTGCTTAGTGATAGGGTCCTGTTGAAGGCGGCAGAAGTTGCGGAGGATAATATGCTGGATCCGTAGGCTGGTGGGGTGGTAGGTGAGGACAAGGTGTACATGGTCCCTGTTGTGGTGATGGGAGGATGGGGTGAGGGCCGAAGTGCGGGAAATGGAGGAGTTGCGGGTGAGGGCATCATTGATGATGGCAGAAGGGAAATCACGATTCTTAAAGAAAGAGGACATTTGAGATGTTCTGTAATGGAAAGCCTCATCCTCTGGGAGACAGAGGAACTGGGAATAGGGAATAGAACCCCAACCTTTGTGTCATCAGCAGATTTACTAACCCATCCCTTCACTTCCTCATCCAGGTCGTTTGAATTGAATTTAATTGAATTTTGGTTTATTGTCATTTAAAAACCACAACTGCAATGCAGTTAAAAAATGAAACACCGTTCCTCCAGAATGATATTAGAAAAGCACACACCAAAACAGACTATACCAGAAAATCCACATAACGTTTGGCAATCCCCAATCCAGAGTCAGGAGAGGCTGCTGTGTAAACACGAAGAGAGGGGGTCCCAGAACAGACCTCTGCAGCACATGACTGGTCACTGACCTCCATACAGAACATGACTCATCTATAACACTGTTTGCCTTCTGTGGGCAAGCCAATTCTAGATCCACAAAGCAAGGTCCCCTTGGATCCCACGCCTCCTTGTTTTCTCAATAAGCCTTGCATGGGGTACCTTATCAAATGCCTTGCTGAAATCCATATACACTACATCTACTGCTCTACCTTCATCACTGTGTTTAGTCACATCCTCAAAAAATTCAATCAGGCTCGCAAGGCACGACCTGCCTTTGACAAAGCAGTGCTGACTACTCCAAATCATACCATGCCTCATCAAATGTTCATAAATCCTGCCTCTCAGGATCTTCTTCATCAACTTGCCAACCACTGAAGTAAGACTCACTGTCTATAATTTCCTGGGCTATCTCTACTCCCTTTCTTGAATAAAGGAACAGCATCTGCAAACCTCCAATCCTCCAGAACCTCTCCCGTCCCCATTGATGATGCAAAGATCACTGCCAGAAGATCAGCAATCGCCTCCCTCAACTCCCACGGTAGCCTGGGGTATATCTTGTCTGGACCCGGTGACTTATCCAACTTGATGCTTTCCAAAAGCTCCAGCATATGCTGTTCCTTAATGTCTATATGCTCAAGCTTTTCATTTCACTGTTGGTGATCCCTACAATCGCCAAGATCCTTTTCTGCAGTGAATACTGAAGCAAAGTACTCATTAAGTACCTCCGCTATCTCCTTCAGTTCCATACACACTTTTCCACTGTCACACTTGATTGGTCCTATTCTCTCACATCTTATCCTCTTGCATTTCACATTTTTGTAGAATGCCTTGGGGTTTTCCTTAATCTTGCTCGCCAAGACCTTCTCATGGCCCCTCCTCGCTCTCCTAATTTCATTCTTAATCTCCTTTCTGTTAGCCTCATGATCTTCTAGATCTTGATCATTACCTAGCTTTTTTGAACCTTTTGTAAGCTTTTCTTTTCTTCTTGACTAAATTTTCAACAGCCTTTGTACACCATGGTTCCTGTACCCTATCATCCTTTCCCTGTCTCGTTGGAATAAACCAATGCAGAATGTCACAGAAATATCCCCTGAACATTTGCCACATTTCTTCCGTACATTTCCCTGAGAACATCTTTTCCCAATTTATCAGGAATATAGATGCAGTATTGCTGACCAATAACAACTCAAATACCAACTTTCTTAGCAAGCAAGTAGACAACAGCCATTGTTTTTAGTTCCTGGAAGAGTCTGGCCATACCATGCTGGGAAAGACTATTGTCCAAAACACTCCCTCCTCTGTAATCGCCCTCTTAGTTTGCCAACCAGCATGTGCAAGCTGCTTGTCCAGGGCACTGGTATGGTGGACGTATGGCACCACATATCCCAGACAGCAGCAGCTGCACAACATCATGGTAAGCCATGGGTAGGCCTAGGATCTGCATATATAATAAATGCCAGAGTCCAGGGAGTGCACACCTTCACAGCACCATTTGGCACAGACACAGTCATACCAAAATACTGTTCTTGCTGACACTCGCCATATCCGATTTGTATCTGTCCTTATCATACCACCTTCATCAGTATTCCTTTCCCTTCCCTGTCTGATGGGGATATCACTTTCAGAGTGGGGACTTTCCAGTTAAACAAATGGTACATAGGAAATATCACCCCTTAAAGCACTTACTCCACAGGGGCTATTAAGCCTCAAGTCCCTCAAGGCTGGTACCAGACACTGGGTCGAGATTGGCTGCAATAGACGACTCCCTCTTGGCTATCCCATAAAAAGAATGCCAAATCTGAGGAGCTAGGTGATTTCCCCCAACAGTCATTTCATTTATCATCATAAATGGTCAATGTTAATGGCATCCCTTCTGCAGTGTAGTTAGGAGTCCTTATACAGAAACAGTAAACGTTGGTTTTGTTTGCATATTTATATACTATTCGCAGGAATGTGTTATAGGACTGCCCAACACAGATCAGCATCATCACTATAGCCGCCAGCATCTTCATCTTTGCCATTCTATAATGTAGAGAGATACAAACTCACTCATTCCTGATTAGTCATCAGGTATTTTGAATTAAAAAAAAACACAAAAACAACAACAACTTCTAGAATCGCTCCCCAAATACCTATTTCCATCTGAAATGTGGATATCTAATAATTGGAAACAAGATGCCCAGATTTCTACCTCACTGACCCAGATTTCACATGGCCAGAGTGGACTGTGGGCTTCTCCCTAAAACAAATAAGAAACAGACGTGAAAAACAAAAGTTCAGGCTTCTATTCCTCTTTCTTCAAAATCCTTGCAAGTAACTGTAAAACTTAGAACAGACAGTTAATTCCCACAGGGAAAAAATTAACACATTTCCAAAGAACAAAGGGAAATGAAAGACAATAGGTGGGACACTAACACGTTCACACAGCCACTTAAAGGCAAAACACTCAAGCAATCTAATTTATGGCCACACCTCATGCAACATTGCTCTTGCATTCAGCAGACCCATGCTCTATTTATAAGGAAGAGGGGATGCATGCTGAATGACCCCCTGTCTACAGAGCCTAGGTGCAAAGGCAATAACTAACCCTCCATGTCTGCTGCCACTGAAGGTCTGCCAGTGCCTTTTGCAGAGCCTCCAGCAAGAAATACAGAGAACCCTGAATGGAATGTGAGAAACCAAGCAGAGGACAAAAGGAGCCATTATTGAGAAGAATGACATTTTCCCCTTCACGACCTCACTTTGCATAGAAGGTAGGAGTGGGAACCCCATTATACTGGTCCTTCAGGACCACAGCTTTCAGCAAAAGCAAAAACATTTCCCCATGGGTCCGGCATAAACATCCAACTCACAGACCACCATTGATACCCCTGCCTCCACCTTACCCCCATCCCTATCTATTATTTCAGTCTGGTTCTCTTTCTCTCTCTTTCCCCCCCCCCCTCTCTATAATCTCTCCCCCCCCCCCAGCCCTACCTTTCTTTCTCTTTTATTTCCCATAATTCTCCACCTTCCCCTATTGGAGTATGAAAATATTATGGAGTATAAAACTTGTATTACTTGCTGTGTAACCAAAACTATGTAGTCAGTTTGCTATGCATGTACCCAAGATGAAATGCTAGGAATGTAGAAGACAGTGGTGTGTTAATATATGTTAATAAGAGGTAGCTAAAAGATGTAGTCAGCTTTGAAGTTTGCTATTTGCTATGCATGTACCCAATTTAGTGGGAGAATGAAATCTTAAGAATGTAGAAGACAATGGAGTGTTAGTGAGAGACAGCTGGGAGATGTGGATTGGAACATGATTAAGTCAATGGGATGTACCTGTGAAACTGGACCAGGATTTTGCTATAAAAAATGCCGTGTCTGAGGATCGGAGGGCTCACTGTCTGTCTCAGCTTTGATTTGCAAATTAAAGTTTAACCCTTCTTGAAGAATCTTCTGCATCTCCTGGTCATTTGTGAGGCACGAAAAACCACGACACCCCCAGCCCATTTCTCTCCAGCCTATCACTTCCCAGCTCTCTTACTTTATCCCTCCCCCCACTTCTTATCCCCCCTCGACCATCCCATGTTACTTTGCTCCTGATGAAGGGTTTCGGCCCGAAACGTCGTCACTACCTCCTCCCATAGATGCTGTCTGGCCTGCTGAGTTCTGCCAGCATTTTGTGTTTTTATTTCCTTTTGGGTCATGCAGGATCCCCCACTCCCCATCTGTTTATCCAACTTCTGTACCTGGCTACGCACATCTTCTGCATGCTCCAAGCCCTGCAACAACTGGACGGCAGCATTAACTGAATGACTGACTGCTTTCTAGTGAGGAGCCGCTGCCATCATCAGACAGCACCACTCCTTTCTAGTGAGGAACTGACAGAAGTTATTTTAACATCCTCTGGCAGTCTATCACTAGCACTATATAATCCAGTAATAAGGGCCCACTGGCAAAAGGCTTTTGTGCCTCTCTCTACTGTGCTCCATTCCAGAGGGCTTTAAATCCCATTCAAAAAGAGAAGGGTACCTGAACCTGACCACCGCTGCCACTTGACCCCATGATGAAGCATTATGCTCGGGGGAAGTGAGCAGCATCCTCAGGGCAGTATTAATCATGTGTGGGGATGAAATACTTCCTAAAACACCCATCTCTTTATTAGATAGGCTCACTCCAGCAGCCCCCTCCTCCCATATCCGCAATAACTACACAGCTAGAAACTCACCAGGCTCCTGTCTATACCTATCCCCTCATCTTTCCAGTTCCTTAATGGAGAACTCCTTGATCCCTGGTGTCTCAAAGGGGCCCATTGTACCACCCCTACACATTCCTGACTCTCCTCTTCTTTGGGAGGAAGAAGCCACAGGTTGTTGCCCCCTATAGCGGATATGGAACTGCACGATTACTGGTCTGGCCTACACTGTTTCAGGTACGCAGGGGAGGGGGCGATCATTTTGAGGATAATCCTAGGAATCCACTCTACCCTCTGTTCTCCATCCTCATTATCCAGCCATATATTCCTATCCCCCATTCACGTGCTAGGCTCATCACCCCACCACATCAAAGTTTGGACCTGAACAGGATCCTGTTTCCAATTATCCCTCCGGGCAGCCTCCGATTGCTGTACCTTCATTAGCCAACAGGCTGTCTCCATATTCTTGTCTTCTAGCTCTGTGGACCTGGTCAAGGCCAGCCACGGAGCTTTTCCATTGTGGGCAATACTGATATAGCTCCTCCACCTCATTCTTCAGGCCTGCAGTCATCTTGTGCTGGTGCCTTATGATAGCTGCAAATGTCATGGTTACTTGAAATGA
Source organism: Hypanus sabinus (assembly GCF_030144855.1). Lineage (NCBI taxonomy): Eukaryota > Metazoa > Chordata > Chondrichthyes > Myliobatiformes > Dasyatidae > Hypanus > Hypanus sabinus. The sequence goes on along the minus strand of NC_082710.1, from coordinate 117,046,065 downwards.
CCAGGAGACACAGACAATTCTTCGAGAAGTTTAAACCTTTATTTGCAAACAAAGGCTGAGGCAATCAATGAACTTGTCACCGAAAGCCCACCGAGCTCCAGTGTACAGCATTCTTTATAGTTTTTTTCTCATTTCAGTTACATTTTGGTTTTATCAGCATACCCAATCAATTTTTAGCTGCATATCATCTATACATTAACTAATCAATCGCTCTTGCCTAGCTCTCGGTGCGCCACCAGTATTTCTTTCTAGTTCACTTCTTAGGCCTCATTCTTGGCCAAGGTTGTTTCTCAGTCAGCCTGCTTAACCTCCCTCGCATTACATCTTCTGCTCGTACCATCCTCTCCGCCACCATTATCTCGTACTAAACAAAGGCTGAGTATAATACATGGAGTATATTTCAGCTAATTAGTGCTGCTAGCTAAACAGGTGTTCTTTAACTGCCACAGTATGTAGCTAAGAGAATACAAAGTATCTAGTAAAACAATACATAGCAAAATGTGTCTGGTAAGATATTACATAGTAATATTCAGTACATAGGAGTGATTACATAGTGTAGTAAATAGCTACTACATAGTGATTATATTTCAGGTATATATAGTGATTATGCCAGGTATATTTCTCAATATAAACAGCTAGAAAGTATCCTTCCAGCTATCCTTTCTCATGGGGAGTCTTAGCGTTTTAAGCATGAACATAGTGTGGTGTTCAGTTTCAACCCCAAAGAAATCTAACTGGTCTGATGAATCTATGGGTGCTCCATAAACCATCAATAGGTTGGCAAGACTCCCAAATCCCACTCTATTGTAGGTCTACCCTGCAACTTGGCATTTCTCTTAAATAACCTTCTAAATATATTAATTTTCCTCTTTATTAGCCAAACCCTGTTTGCAGCTCCAAAATGTAACGTGGAAGCAGGTTCACAGGTTTGTGATTGAGGCAGAAGACATGAATCATGAATAATCATATTAATAATTTACTTTCACACAGTAAAAGATTCAAACAAACATCTGAGTCCCCCCCAAGTTACACAAACTACAAAACAAACAGATACTCAGCGAAGAGAGCAAGCGGGCAGTTTAAGTCTGTAGTATACTTTCCCTATGCATCTTCAGCACTGGTTATGACCTCAGTGTGAAGAGGAGCCCCTGGAGCCGAAAGAAAAGAGAGGCCAAGCCAGCCGCACATGCTGTTCTTATACCCCTGAGGTACCTGAAACCGGACACTGGTGCAGTGGTACACAAGGCAACCAATGAGAAAGAGCTGCTGCAGACTTGAAATGGGCCAATCAATGACTGGCATGGTGGAAGAAGTTTTCGACCGGCAAGTAAACAAACCCCCACATAACATGGCAATGCTTGCTGTAGATTATCAGCCCCCAGCAGTGCCAAGTGGGCCATTCTTTATTTGCATGATCCAAGTACCATTTCAGTCTCCAACAGAAGTGGAGAACAGCACAGTGGCAAAGATACTTGTCTGCTTTCTCACAGCTCCAGGGACAATCAATCCTGACAGTTGTTTGCTGTGTGGAGCTTGCTTATGGTGGGTTCCCTCTGAATGCTGAAATCTTCTCCCAGATGCAAAATGTATGCTAATTAACAATTAATGTGAGCAATACTGGCCACCCCTTTACAGGAAAGATATGGAGACTTTGGCAACTTACAGAACAGATTTACTAAAATGATGACTGGATTAGATGATATGAGTTGTAACAAGAAGTTGGACAAATTTGTGTTGCTTTCTCTGAAGTGTTAGAGGCTGAGGGAAGAGCTCATAGAAGTTTATAAAATCATAAGAGGAAAAGACAGGATAAGCAGTCAAAGTCTTTTTACCATGGTAAAACGTTATGTAGAGGACATGCATTTAAGGCAAAAGTGGGAAGTTTTAAAGGAGATGTGGGAGGAAATCATTTTACACAAAGAGTGGTAGGTGCTTGGAACAGCCTACTTGTAGTAATGGTGGAAGCAGATATCATAGTGGTGTTTGAGAGAATACCTATCCACAAAATGGAAGGATGTGGATTATGTACAGTCAGAAGAAATTTAGTTTAATTTGGCATCATGTTTAGCACAGATATTGTGAGGCAAATGATCCTTTGTGAGCTAACTTTGCTACATCTAGGTCCTGAGTAATTGGCACAAGCACATTGGGTTGTATAAATATGATGATATATTACTGAGTATTTATACAAACCCATCAGGGTACAAGAAGTGAAAACACCACGTTTCTCCTATGGGTGATCAGTAGGTCAATCAGATTCCACTGTAATGTAAAAGGTTAATTTATTTGCTGGTCCATGGCGTTAATTGGCTCATTCAAGGGATGCAGAAGCTCTGTCCCATTTATTACCCTCCATACCATGGCACCAGGTTCCAGTTCTGAATGCCTCAGCAATATAGGAATAACACGTGCAAGGGACTCACTCTCTTTCCTTTGTCTACAGGGGCTCATTTTCACACTGAGATCACAACCATTTCTGAAGAGCCATTGGGAAGGGCACACACGCACACTTAGCTAAGTATCTGTTGAATGTTAGGTTTTCTAGTTGTGTAATTTTGTGAGACTTAATTAAGTACCTGTGAGCTTGAAGTGTTACTGAATGTTTAGTGTCATTACTTTTGTAACTTAGGTTGGTTTCAATGAGTACTTTTTTAACTTAAATGTTTGTCTGGAAAGAAATGTTAATCAGTAATTTCTGTCTCACTTACCAAACCTGTGAAACTCCTTTCCATATCATTTGGTTCTACAAACAGATTTTGGTGATTAAACAGAGGATGAATATTTTGAGAAGTTTAAACAGAGAAATCCCCTGTGTGAGCAGTGCCAAGTCCTGGGGTGGACTGACAGCAGTGTGGGATTTCAGAGTCTCAGCAAACTAATGCTGGACTATGAGATGCCCATCGACTAGTCAGACAATTGAACCCTTGCAGGGTGAAAATTAGACACCACATTGTATCTGTACTTAAGCAGGTAGTGTTCCAAAAGAGGAAATGGAACTGAAGGGATGCTTTCCGGCTGTTGGCAGTCATTGTAAAGGACTAGCATGAGACCAACATAAGAGAGTAGGAAATAGTAGGTATTAAGAAAGAGGTAGAGCTGAGGCATCAGTGCTATGCCATCATGCAGGAAGTCAGTGTATCTCTGGGCTACTGACCTGGAAGGCAAGAGTATGGAGGTAGCCTGTAAGCTAATGAAAGTTCAGCAATTAGAGATGGCCCGATGGACTTATTGGTAGCCCCTAAGGTCTGAATATTGATGCAGTGGACAATGATCCCTACACATGGATGGGGTATGGGGATGTCTGGTTGGTTGGTGAGGATGGGGAAGAGAGCGAAAAATGGAGTTCTATGATTGTCCATTGAAATGATCGCCTTCTCCCCTATGTTACCAAAACTGTACAAGTCAGTTTGGTGATCTCATAGTCCTATACTCATGTGGGGGAGGCATCCTCCCAGGATAGACAGGAGCAGGAGGAGGATCAGAAATAGGTGGGGAGTGGTACCATGGGCCCCTCCATGACAACAGAGCTCAGGGAATTCTCCATTACAGAATTGGTGGGATTCAGGGATAGTTAGAGGTATAAGCCATGAGAGCCTCTGGATGAGGGGTGGGATGCTGGAGCAAGCCTATCTAATAGACAGATGCGTATTTTAGGCAGCTTGTCATTACAACACAATCAAAAACATGCAACGTATGTTGTTTGCTTTCCAAGAGCATTTTGCATCATCAAGGGATCAAGTGGCAACAACAGTTGGGGTCAGGTACCCTTCCCTCCTTGAGAGGGATTTAAAGCTCCAGGCAGAGTGGAGCATAATAGAGGAAGGACCAGAGCCCCTCAGCAGTGGACTCTAATTGCTGGTTTATACAGTAATAGTGAGAGCCAGCCAGAGGATTGTGAACTAGCCCCTGCCATGATATGGTATTTGGTTGCAGGCATGTCTCCCCACTTAAAAGGTGTGGTGCTGTCTTTAATGGAACTGGCAGTTAGCTGCACCGTAAATGCAGCCATTTGGTTGCTAGAAGGATTAGAGTGCATGGGGAGTGTCCCTGTGTATGGGTGTGTGAATTGGAGGACATGGAGGAGGACCCGAAATAAATGTTTTTTGGCATTGCTCATAGCCAGTGTCCTGAAGGAAAGGTAATTGGTCTTCCAACTGCTGCCTTTTATGCACTGCTAGGGGAAGAGAGGATTGGAGGCCGTTAAGGGGAAAAGGTCATTCTTCAAATTTTCTCTTAATGAGGGCTTCTTCTGTCCTCTGCAGTATTACTCGCATTCTGCTCAGTGTTCCCTTTATCCCTTGCTGGAGGCACTGGCGGACCCTCAGGGCAGTAAGGGTTAGAGAGGTGGGTCGCGCTGGTGCCTTCTTGCCCCAACCCCTTAGGGAAGGGGGTCATTCATCCTGCTCCCCTATAATAAAGTGTGAATGGTTTGAGTTTGGAAAAAAGTTGTGTGAATTGTGACCACATCTGTGTTTCTTTGAGTGTTTGTGAGTGCAAAGACTGGTTTGTGTTTGCAAAAGGTGTATTGGAAGGGTGTTTGAATTCATCCTATGCTTCAGTAGAAAAGGGGACCAATTGAAATATTTTGCTACTTGAAGTGGATTTGCAGGAGCCTTATCTTTTAAGAGGACTAAGCCTTTAAGTGGCTGTGTAAATACATCAAAGTGTCGGAGGACCCCACACAGAAAAGTCTTTTCTTTTCCGTACTTTGAAAAATGTGTTTTTTATAACTGTGGAAACTACCTGTTTATTCTAAGTTTTGTAGATACCGTGAAGGTTCTGAAAGGAAAAAAAGTATAAGCATAGTTTTTGATTCATCTTGTCTGTTTTTTGTTTGCTGTCTTTTCTGTTTTCCATGGAATTTGCTTGAACAAGAGACCCAGATTCCACACTGACCATGTGGAATCCACGTTAAGGTGATAGAAATCTGTGCATGTTTGCATGTTTATTCCAGGTATAAGATGCCGACATTTCAGAAGGAAATGGACATTTGGAGTAATTGCTCATTGGTGGCTAGTTAAATTGGGAATTTAGGATTCAAATTTTGAAGAAGTAGATGATTTTGGGAGCAATCCTAAAAGTAGTTGTTCTTATGACTGCTTTATATCCAAATAACTAGCAACTAATCAGGACCGAGTGAGGTTGTGTCTCGCCACATTAAAGAATGACAAAGTGGATGCTGGCAGTATTGGAGTATAATAGATGCATTGTTTGCTGTGTAACCAAAACTATGTAGTTTGAGTTTGCTATTTGCTATGCATGTATCCAATTGAATGTAACACAATGGTGTGTTAATGAGATGTAGATTAGAACATGATTAAGTCAATAGGTGGAAACAATAGTGGCTGATGTACTTGTGAGACATAACTGTAGACCATTTGGATATGCTAATACAACTAAACCAGGAGATTGCTATAAAAAATGTTATGTACAAGGATCGGTGGGCAATCAGCAACTAGCTCAATGACTCTCAACCTTGATTTGCAAATTAAAGTTTAACCCTTCTTGAAGAACCTTCTGCGTCTCCTGGTCGTTTGTGGGGCACGATAAACCACGACAAAATTGGCGACCACGGCAGGACCGGAAAGAGAGCTGCAGAAAGGAAACGGCAGATTGGGGGGCGCTTCCTAGTCCTCTAGGGACCCCCACAAGGCTGACAGAATTAAGGGTGCAACCAAACAAAAGGTAAGCGCTTTTTGCAACAATTTGGACTAAGAATTCTGTTGGTTTTGGGGAGGTCTTGGAGTCTCAGAAGTGTAGAACCACTGCCAAAGGGTCTCTCTGGTCCAAAGAATCTGGCAGAATTGGGGGTTAACAGGAGGCTCAGAGGATTGATCACGAAAACTGCAGTGAGGGTAAGTACAAATAAGTTAATAAGAAGTTAAGTTAAGAAAAATTCCACGGTGGTGTTGGTAAATCTCTGTGGAGACCGCTTCGTATAAAACAAAGGTCTGAACGGGCAGGGAAAGGGAAAATAGAGAAAATCCTCGTGGATACTGCCTTAAGAGATAAGGGTCTGAATAGACGAGGTGCAAAGAGCAAGTTCTGTGGATACCGCTCTGAATAGGGGTCTGTACGGGCAGAACAGAATAGGAAACAAGGACAGTCCAATATATAGTTTAAAGCGCTGGTAGATAGACGATAGACTAGGCATAGAATTAGAGTAAATAATATTATCCAGTAAATGAACTGTGAATCTCTGAAATATCTTAAAAAGAGAGAATAACATGACAGGTAAAGGAACGGCAGAAGAGATTCTGAGCAAAAAATTCCCAATAAATAAATATGAGATCACAAAAACTTCAGAAAAATTTTGGAAAAAAACCCCAAAAACCTGGTCACAAAGTGGCCAAGAGAAGGAACGTTTGATGTAAGCTTGTGCGAAGAAATGAAGGGACTAATAAAAAATTACAAACCAAAAGATAAATCTAAGAAAAGAGGGCAAAAAAGAGAACGAGAAATGGAAGTGCTAAAACTCTTCAGAATGGAGGGAGAAAGGCTGAGGAGGACAGGTAGAATATTGATTACAAGTGAGGAAGACACTAAGGTGCTGGAGAAACAGCCTGTTAGAGAGAGAGGAAGGTACAGTGAGAAACTGGCTTCCGCTCCGTACCCGGATGCGAAAGAAACAGAAAAACCCCCTCCCTATAATGAGGAAGGAACCCCTAAGCAGTGCCCCCTGCTGACGGGAACAGTAAACATGCAGGGAGAAGTACAAGTTTGGGATAATGAGGAGGAAAGAAGACAATACGAGAAGGAAAAGGCAGCGATATGGAAGGAGATACAGGCAGAAAGGATAAAAGTAGAACAGGCAAAGAGAGAAATGAAAGAAGAGATTGAACTGATGAAATACTTGAGAGAGGAAAAGGAGTATGAGGAGTTTCGGTTATACCAGTGAAATAAACAGACTAGAAAAGAAAGTGGCTCATCAGGGCGGGAAGAGATGAGGCATTCAAGAGGAAGCGGAAAAAAGATAGGAGATGAGAGTCTTGGAGAAACACAAGAGAGAAGGGAATCAAGCATGAGTAAGGATCATGAGGAGTCCCTGCCACAAGTGTACAGACACGGACAGGAAGAAAGAGAAGGTGACTCATTGGAGGAGCAAGAGTTAAGTGGAGAGAGAGAGAGGATGCGAGAATTTGTGGGGAAGAGATAGGAGGCAGAAGCCTAGAAGAGCAGAAGGAGGCGGTCGGGGAGCAACTTGTGGAAGTAGAGAGAGAGCCAGATAAGTTACTGAGATGGGATTGCCAGAGGAGGTGTGGAAAATACTCCAGGGGCTAACCAAGTATTGAATCAAGACAGAAAGGAAGGACTCCACAGGGAGACCAAGGGAAGAAGAGGACCCCGGAGACATTTGCGTGGGAGACAGTAAAGACATACCCTGAGACAGATGGGGAGGCAGGTGTGGAGGAGAGCCAGGGCAGAAGAAGAAGGAAGAATGATGCCATTGTTAGTTAAAGGATCATCCCTTCGGGATCCAAGGACCTAGAAGGGCTGAAAAACACTCTGGCCAATCTACATGAAGGAGCAGGGAAATGGATTAGCGCCTTTGAAGAAGAAACAGCGGGACGATTATTGGCTATGGGAGATTTGAAGGCTCTATTGATAAGGTTGATGGGAACCTCCAAATTTAATGAAGTAATGGAAATGGCTGGCATAGTAAACTCGAACGACCCGAGAACTGATGGAGACGGGTTTGACAGAGGGTATGGCAGGCCCCCAGGAAGCTTTATCCACCCAAAGTGGACCCCAAAGCCTTAAAGGGTGATCCACTGGGAGACACTGAAAACCCAGCAGCCTACGTAGAAAACCAGTTGAAAAGGTGGAGACTGGAGACTGAGCAAGAGGTGGAGAACAGCTTATTTATCACCACAATGTTCCGACATAGCATTTTGGATGCAATGCCTCCGCAAGTAAAATCCAAACTGGGGGAAGTGGTTGGGCTGACATCAATGACCCCACAAGAATTTAGAGACCACGTAGCCCATGCGGTTGAGAAATACCGGAAAGACAAACGAAGGTTGGCTGAGCAGCAGGAAGAGGTGCAAAGAAAGTTAATACAAATGCAGCTCGAAGAACTCAAAAAGAAGGAAAAAGAGAAAAGCAAAAAGATGCTGCCAGCAACCACCGGTCCGAGTACAGCCATCGAACTGGACAAAGCACCGCTATATGGAGGAACCGATCATACTGTAAGACAAGGGTCGAAAAACCCCATGCCAATAATCAACGTCTTTGGAGGAGCATTCCCACAAATGCCCTATCAGGAACAGACTAAATTCAAACAGCCCTGATAAGACTGGAAGTCCCAAGGACGGGGACAGAGGAGCTATGGGCAGAGGGGACCAGTGAGGAAACGGGGGGAAAGAGAGGTAGAGAGATTGTTCTGGGGATGTAATCAGCCAGTTCACATGAGAAGAGATTGTCCGTTTACACCATGGCCTGACACACACCAGCAGGAACCGATAAGAAGGGAACTAAAGTTTAGCCAAGGACCAGCCCCCACAGGCCCAAGCGGACCTGGGAACCCCTATGCGAGGTATTAGGGGTGCCCCGAGAACCCGAGTGGGAGGGGACAATACCCAATGATAACAAGGGAGGCATTCGAGGAACCCATTGTTCAGGTTATGTTAGAAGGGCAACTGACACCAATGATGATAGATACTGGAGCCACGTACACTTGTGTACAGCCACAGTATGCCCTTCACCTTCCCGTGTCAGGAAAGTTTATTAAGATGGTAGGATTCTCGGGGAAAGCACAGTTGACACAGTGCACGGCTCCAGTGCAGTTGAGAATTGGAAATAAAGGAATTGTTTTGCCGGTGCTAGTATTTAAAGGAACTCTGATTAATTTGTTAGGCAGAGATGCCTTATTGAAACTGGAATTAAAATTAGAATGCACCAGAAATGGGCTGAGTGTGGAAAGAGATAGTGCAAGAAGACAAGAAGGCTAATGTCTTTTGGATAGGAGACATCGCAGATCAGATTCAGGAAACCTGGGAGAAATGGAAAAAGGGTGTGCAGGCTATATTACCCAGGGCAGTAATGCCCAGATCTGAGCTACATTGTACAGTGATTTTTGATGCGACTCAGAACAGGGAGTTAGAGGAGAAATGAGACCCTTTCAAGAAGGAGCTAGATAGATATCTGATGGATAGGGGAATCAAGGGATATGGGGACAAGGCAGGGACTGGGTATTGATAGTGAATGATCAGCCATGATCTCAGAATGGCGGTGCAGACCCGAGGGGCTGAATGGTCTACTTCTGCACCTATTGTCTATTGTCTATTGTCTATTGACACCTGGAGGCATGTACCCAACAGCACCTGGAAGGGGAGGCTGTGATAATTGGAAAGCAAGGGGCAGCTTTACGAGTTAAGTGGAACACCTTTTTAGAAAAATGGTACAGGATACTGGAGGCTGTGCCCAAAGTAACGTTGTTGGTAAACAAGGGATATCAGTCTAAAGACTTAGGACCCTTAGTTAAGAGTGCTGAAACCATAACAGTGTGGAGGAAAATCACGCCAGAGGTGTAGATATCAGAAGACAACAATTGCATTAAAATAATGGTAAGTGTAGATATGGTAGGGGCAGTGAGAGAGGTCGAAATGACTCCCCAACCACACCTGCTCTTGCTGGGAAAGGAAAGAGGCCAGCAGAAAGTCAGAAGGTTAGATGAGTTGCCAACTTTTCTGTGGTCACAGCATGTCACGGACATAGGGAAAATAAAAACAGCTAGTCCGGTGGAAATAAGGCTGAAAAGGGGAGCAATTCCACCCAGGAGACCACAATACCCTCTAAGACCAGAAGCAGAAGAGGGAATAGCATCGACAATGCAGGGGTTGCTTGAAATAGGAGTGCTTAAAAGAACAAACAGTCCATGCAATACCCCGTTGCTGCCGGTCTAAAAAGAAGATAAATCTAAGTGGAGATTGGTGCATGATTTGCGAGCAGTAAATGATGTGGTAGAGGACTGTCCAGCGGTAGTCCCCAACCCACACATGCTTTTGACTAATGTTCCACCAGAAGCAAGTTACTTTTCAGTGATTGATTTGTGTTCGGCTTTCTTCAGCATTCCTCTAGCTGACCAGTGTCAGTATCAGTTTGCATTTACTTACAGAGGTGCTCAGTGTACCTATACCAGAATGCCGCAAGGGTTTAAACATTCGAAGGCAGACCTAGAGGGCATACCATTGGGAAGTACTTTGTTACAGTATGTGGATGACCTGTTGATTTGTTCCCACAGTAAGGAACAGTGTGAGCAGGACACTATAACTCTGTTAGAGAAGCTAGCGCACGGAGGACATAAAGTATCCAAAAAGAAACTGCAATTTTGCACGCAGCACGTGGAATACTTAGGCAGGGTAATATGCAAGGGAGTGAAGGCGATAGCACCAGATCAGATTGAGGCAATAACTAAGGCCCCAAAACCCCAGACTGTAGGGCAGATGATGACGTTTTTGGGAATGGCAGGGCACAGCTCAGATTGGATAGGAGAATATGCTGAGATTGTGGCACCTTTGAGAAAGATAATGAAAGAAGCAGGACATACAAATTTGAAGAACGGCTTACAGTGGAATGGAGAGGCGGAGATAGCTTTCAATACTATTAAGCAGGAATTGCAGTCAGCACCAGCATTAGCTTTGCCTGACTACGAGAAGGTTTTTCACTTGTATTATCCAACCGACAGGAGGGTTATGTCACAGCTGTTCTAACACAGGAGACAGGCACAGGGAAAGCAAAGCAGCCGATAGCATACTACAGTACGAGACGAGATGAGGTGGCTCAGGGGTATCCACCCTGTTATCAGGGATTGGCAGCGCTGTACTATGCATATGGAAAGGCATAATCTGTAACCCTGGGCTATCCTGTGACTCTGTACACACACCATAAAGTAGCAGAATTGCTGGAAAGTGGGAAATTTGTGCTGACGCCAGCCAGGATAGCAGCGTATCGGATGCTATTGACATTTTCAGACATAACTATACAGAGATGCACTACCCACTACCAGTAATATAGCCAATTTTGACCCTTTGGGCTATGAAGGAGGAACCCCATGATTGTGTAGGGAAGACGATGACATTTGCCAAATTGAGAGCAGATTTACGGTCAGAACCACTAGAGGATGCAGATAAAAAGGTTCTGTTCGTAGATGGCTCTTGTTATAGGGATTATGATGGAAATCATGCAGGGTTCTCAGTAGTGCAGCAGGATCAGTCGAGCTATAAGATTATTAGGATGGAGCCCTGTCCCCAACCGTGTTCCGCCCAACTAGCGGAAATCAAAGCCCTGACAGCTGTGTGTGAAATGATGGAAGGTGAGAAAGTAGACATCTATACTGATTCGGCATATGCTCATGGAGTATGCCATTAGTTCGGGGCAGTGTGGAAACAGAGAGGTTTTAAAAAAGCAGTGGAGATCCCATACAACATTGTCAGCAAATTCTAGACTTAATAAAAGCCATAATGAAACCTAAAGCATTGGCTATAGTAAAATGCCAGACACATAAAAAGGGAAATGATGTAATAACAAAGGGAAATCAAGCTGCAGACGAGGCAGCCAGAAAAGCATCTGGATGTACATCAGCTGTCATTGCCCCCCAGGTAAGCCTAGCTCCAGAACCTGTGGTAGAGGACCTAATTGAAATACAAGGTAAGGCAACATTGGCAGAACAGGCAATGTGAAGACGAAGGGGGGCCAAGCAGAACCCAGAAGGCTTGTGGAGCATGGAAGACGGTTTGTTGGTAGCGCCCACCCCTCTACTGAAGATTCTGATTTCAGAAGCGCATGGGATTGACCATTATGCAAGGGGGGAGTGATAAAGAAAATAAAGAAGGATGGTTTTTGGTCACCTTATTTACAGGCTTCAGTGGATTTTGTCTTGTCACAGTGCGAGGTATGCGCACAGAATGCAGGGTTCGGACATCAGTTATTTGACTGGTTAGAAAGTAGACTCGGAGGATGGGGAGCATGGCTGACTAAAATGGCAATAATCATCCGTATTGTATTGTTGAGCTGTGTGCTAGTGCTGTGCTGTTTTCTTCCTTGTCTCAAGTCTCTTGTAGTACGTGCTGCAACCAACAATTTCCGATGCTCGTGGCAATTACTGAAGCAAGCTTAGTGGAGAAAGAAACACCGAAAATGTATCGTTACAGCCGACAATACCTGCAGGATGAACCACAACAAAACGACAATGTGGGAGTAGATTGTAAGGGCTTCTGAGTCTTTTTCCCTGTCTCAGGTACAAAGGGACAGGTTTTTGGCTCAGCAGCCCAGGGTAACGGAGAGAATACTCTGAGGTCTTGGCGCAGAAAATTATAGTTTAACCTGAGATTTGAGTTTATTGGGGCTTTTGTGTGCGGACTCTTAAGTCCTCTTTCTCTGTGGGAGTCCCTCTGGGTCTCAAAGGGGGTATAGAAGTATTGAAGTATAAAAGTTGCATTATTTGCTGAGTAACCAAAACTATGTAGTCTGAGTTTGCTATTTGCTATGCATGTATCCAATTGAATGTAGAAGACAATGGTGTGTTAATGAGAGGTAGCTAAGAGATGTAGATTAGAACATGATTAAGTCAATAGATAGAAACAATAGTGGCTGATGTACTTGTGAGACGAAACTGTAGACCAATTGGATATGCTAATACAACTAAACCAGGAAATTGCTATAAAAAATGCTATGTACAAGGATCGGTGGGCAATCAGCGACTAGCTCAATGACTCTCAGCCTTGATTTGCAAATTAAAGTTTAACCCTTCTTGAAGAATCTTCTGCGTCTCCTGGTTGTTTGTGGGGCACGATAAACCATGACAGCAGCAGTGGTGATAACAGTCTAATAACACATTTTTTCAGATGGCATATGTATATGCATTCAGAATCAACATGTCAGATTTGCTGGATTTGTATAAAGAATCCTAACCATGAGATTGTAGCGGTGTGCTACTCGCAGCGCTAAAATTACGACACGGAGTCGGTAACTGCAGTCGAAGGAAAAAACTTTATTCGAAAACTTCAGCCTCACTTTTAAGCCTCTGTCAACCGGCCCCCCATGGCGCAGAGGCTCCAAAGCTCTGTGCTCGCAAACCCCCGTAGGCTATCTAATTGTGAGTCGGTTCGGATACGCCAGGAAATGGGTCGCCACAAGATATCATTAACACCAATCACTGTCAATGACAGGGAAAAAGACTATTGGTGGAAGTTATCAAACTTCTTGAGTTTTGGCATTCTGTTTTGGGGAAAACCAAGTCAGAATGGTCTATTCCTGCTAAATTTACCCCTTAAGGTCGCAATTTAAGGAATTTATCCTTAGTAATCCCCGGTGGATTAAGTGCTTTAAGACCATGTTACCATTGGTTTAACTCAAAGGCCCCATCTGACAGGGAAGGGAAACAAACGTTGGTGTAGGTGCAGGACTAACCAGTCAGTGGGACACAGCAAGAGTGAGCAGGAACAGTTTTCTGGGACAATTGTGTCTACACCGAATGGTGCTGTGAAGGTGGGCACACTCTAGACACTGAATGGCATTTACTAGATGTGTGGCTCCCAGGTCTACCCATGACTCCCCACAGAGTGGTACGGCTGCTGCTATCTGGGATATATTGTGCTGTACCTCAGTGCCCTGGATAAACACACTGTTTGTCAGAATAGAAGGAGTGTTATTCAGTGGTCGAAAGGTTTTGGATGATAACCTTTTCCAGTATATTATATCTAAACTTTTCTGGGTTCTGATACAGATTGCCTTAGATTATCTGTTTGCAAAGGAAGATGTCACTTATACTGCTACCAGTTAAGGATGTGGCACCTCCATTCCTGATACGTAAGGGAACAACACTCACCTGACAGATCACATCAGACATTTAGTGGATAAGAATTAAATGGGAGGCCAGTTCCATAGTTATTACACTCCAGTGTGGACTTTTGGGGCGCTAGAATTCTGGTAGACTAGTAGAGTACACTGGTAGGAGAGGGATGCCAATTGGATTCATAGTACTGAGTATTGTACTTTAGTGTCTTACGTATAGTTTAGTGGAGCATTCATGCAGGTCAGACTAGTCTGATGTCTGAATTGTCACAGTGTTGCATCTTTCAAGGGGCAGATGTTAGTGTGAAGTGTAATTTACTTGCCAGTCAAAAGTCATTTCTGCCATGCTGTTTGTTGGTTGGCCCATTCAAAGAATGCAGCAGTTGTTTCCCATTGGTTCCCATGTATCCCAATGCACCATTATCCAGTTTTGGGTGCCTTAAGGGTATGTGAATAGCACTGCGAGAGACTCGCTCTTTTTCCTTTGTCTCCAGGGGTCATCTTCACATTGAGGCTGGGAAAGGATGCTGCTTACCTGGAACCTGAAGGAAATGAGACATAGCTGATGAAGGAGACCGGAAGAATAAAGGAGCCCAGGGCAAAATCCCATCTTGTCATTGACAGCCTGAAATCCTAAATGAACAGAAGGTAAAAAATGTTCTCTCCCAGCAACTTACTCCAGTAGGATACTGATCTCACACATGGCATCACTCTGCTCATGAAGGGAGATGTAGTGATGTGTATCATTCCCTTGCTTCTGTAAATTGGCAGCTCATGGGCTCAACTATGTGTCCAATAAATGCAGCAAATTGCCTACAAATGGTATCTCTCATATCAATGAAAGCACATAACTGCTTCCTTAGTGACATCTGCTATTCCTTTCAAAGTTCAAGGACTGTTGACTAGATTGGTATCAGACAGTATTGAGGCATGCCACCGTCAACTGTGCCTTACAACAGCTGCCAAGTACACTGTGGTGGGATTCTTGACAAGTTCTTGCAAGGAACTGCACGTTACCTCTAGAATAGGCTAGGGTCAGCAGACAATTCCTTGTTAGAGCAAGAAGCTCAATCCTCCATACATGTGCACCATTCTGTGCATCTATGTCTGCTTTGTCATTGAAGCATCCCAGAAGTGGTCCTCATTTGGGTACCCCATGGCAGCAAAGATCAACGCACCCACCCTCTGGCTAGCATTTGCCCTAGACCGGGGGTCGGCAACCTGCGGCTCCCGAGCCATTTGTGGCTCTTTCACCTCTGTGCTGCGGCTCCCTGTGGCTTTGGGAAATAATTGGTCAGTATTTAATTAAAATGTATTTTATGTTAGTTTGTTAGCTTTTGAAATGTAATTCTAAATTTGAAGATTATGGTGATCTTGTACAATCTAAGTGTGGCGACACATTTCCTGGCACATCCGAAACGGCTCACAATTAGCCAGCATTCCGGCTAAGGGAGATAGCCTACGGGGGTTTGTGAGTACGCGTCTTTTGCAGCATCTGCGTCCATGGGGGCTGGGTTGAGGGAGGCTGAAAAGCAAGGCTGTTTAGTTCGAATAAAGCTATCTTTGACTGCAGTTTACTGACACCGCTACAACGTGTTTTTTATCGCTGGCTGTCCAGACGGAAGGTGCTGAAACGCTTTGTCGCGTGTCTGGAAGAAGTGAAAACTTTCCTGGGCAGCAAAGGGCTCACCTTTCCTGAGCTGGAACAGCCAGAGTGGCTGGAAAAGCTACACTTCATGGTAGACATGACAGCGCACCTGAACACGCTGAACACAGCTCTTCAGGGGAAAGGACGCACAGCCCTGCACATGTTGGAGGATGTTTTGGCATTCGAGCGCAAGTTGACGTTGCTTGCCAGAGATTTACAGAAAGGCACTTTGTCTCACTTCCCCAATTTGAGAGAGTTCAAACAAGGTCACGACATGATAATTTCGGAGTATTTACATTCTGCAATCATCGCAATGCAAACATCGTTTGGGAAACGCTTCTGTGAGTTCAGAGAGGAAAAAAACACATTATCCTTCCCGGTCACTCCCTTAAGCATCGATCCTTCCCTACTGAATACGACTGCATTGGCAGGTGTGAGTCAACCTGATCTTGAGATGGAACTGGCCGACATAGCCGACAAAGACATATGGGTGTCCAAGTTTAGACGCTTGACAGCAGACCTTGAAGATGTTGCCCGTCAGAAGGCCGTTCTTGCTCAGAAACACAAATGGAGTGATATTGAAAACCTTCCAAAACCGGACAAACTTGTGTTCGAAACATGGAATGCTATGCCCGACATTTATGTAAACATTAAAAAGTATGCGCTTTGAGTCCTGTCGATCTTTGGATCCACATATGTAAGTGAGCAGGTGTTCTCCAACATGAACTTTATTAAAAACAAACATCGCGCACGCCTCACAGATGACAGCTTGCGATCCTGTGTAAAGATGAAGGTGACGTCATACAGCCCTGATGTGCAGACGCTGTGCGCTGAGGTCCAGGAGCAGAAATCCCATTAACCAAGTATGATAAATATTTTAATTGCCTATTATTTTATGTATATTCATATTTTTTCATTGTTCAGTGAAATAGTCCTTTTATTTTTCAGGCTGACAGCTGGCTGATGTTATTTTTGGTTTGCTGCTGGCGGAAAATTTAAGTTCGGCGTTTTTCATAAATACAAGAAGGACTCAAATAGACATTGAGTATTTTACTTAAAAGTAACTTTCAACCCAACGTCTTTTTTTCGGAGTTCAAAATGTTTTTGTTGCATGCAGAAATGTAATTTCGTTTTCTCTGCAGGAGTTCATCAATTTCATCAATGCAACACATTATAGTTTGTTTATACATAGCATAAAGGCAAAAAAAAAAACGTTGTATGCAGTGTTATTTCATTTTAAATGTCAAACGGGTTTTGCGGCTCCCAGTGTTTTCTTTTCTGTGGGAAACGGGTCCAAGTGGCTCTTTCAGTGGTAAAGGTTGCTGACCCCTGCCCTAGACGCATTACATCTTGGGCCACGCTGTAGGCTGCCGCTATTTTCCCCTGACACATAACTCTCAGCATACCACCACTGACGCTATGGCAGTGTTGTGGTCTTTGTGGTGATGCAGCAAAGCACAGGTGGGTAGGAGAGAGTACTGTGGATCAAATCAGAGGGGAGGCAGCAATTAGAATGAAAGAATCATGAAGTAACCTGGCACATTCTGTATTGATCTACTTTCCACTGTGGCCCTCATGTCCAAGATAGTAAAGATGGTCTCTGAAAGTCTGGTAGGTTTTATAATCAAAAGGCACCCTCTTCTTTTCTGGTAACTGCTCTCTGACCTCCCATTGCATTGAAGCCAACAGAGGAAATATGAGAGTTATTTACATTTTCTAAATTAAAAGTGGATACAGTCATAGTCAGTTGCTTTAACCTAGTGATAACCTGTAAATATATTACTTCATGCTCTTTATTTCCTAATGGACATCTGCCTATCATATATAGATTTCCATTAAAAGACCAAGATCATAACTCCTAGCATTACTTGAGAGTTGTAATCTCTGCCTGGGAAAGCTGATTGGGAAAATAAAGCGGTGTTCCATTTCATCAGTCACCTGGAAGTTTCTGATGGAACTGGTCCCTGCCTCAATAAAGCATGTCAACTGGAAACCGCTTGGACATCTGCCTTTTGATCCACCTCCAAATATAGTAAAATTAGTTGAAGAGTACCACACACAAATTAGGGTTTAACTGGTATGCTGAAATACATACACTTAATTTCTTTTCATTAATACCATAAACTCTGTAAAAAGATACAACAGCTGCTGGTAAGTATTAAATCAGTAAGAAAATTGAACATTATTAATATTTTAATAAATGTTTTCTATATTTACCTTGGCTTTGTCAAACAGCAAAAATGGTCTCCATGCACATTACAGTCAGAAACAGAATCAAGTTTAATATCACTGGCATATATCGGACATTTGTTGTTTTGCTGCAGCAGTATATTGCAATACATAGGAATGAAAACTATAAATTGCAATAAGTATATACTGTATAAAAATAAATTAAATAAGTCATGCAAAAGAGAGAAAGTGTTCATTGGATTAATGTCCATTCAGATCTCTGATGGCGGACGGGAAGAAATGTCTTTGAGTGTATGTCTTCAGGCTTCAGTAAGGCCTTTGACAAGGTTCCACACGGAAGGTTAGTTAGGAAGGTTCAATCGTTAGGTATTAATATTGAAGTAATAAAATGGATTCAACAGTGGCTGGATGGGAGGTGCCGGAGAGTGGTGGTGGATAACTGTTTGTCAGGTTGGAGGCCGGTGACTAGTGGTGTGCCTCAGGGATCTGTACAGGGTCCAATGTTGTTTGTAATATACATGAATGATCTGGATGATGGGGTGGTAAATTGGATTAGTAAGTATGCAGATGATACTAAGGTAGGTGACATTGTGGATAATGAAGTAGGTTTTCAAAGCTTGCAGAGAGATTTAGGCTAGTTAGAAGAGTGGGCTGAAAGATGGCAGATGGAGTTTAAGTCTGATAAGTGTGAGGTGGTACATTTTGGTAGGACTAATCAAAATAGAACATACATGGTAAATGGTAGGGCATTGAGGAATGCAGTAGCATAGAGTGATCTAGGAATAATGGTGCATAGTTCTCTGAAGGTGGAATCTCATGTGGATAGGGTGGTGAAGAAAGCTTTTGGTATGCTGGCCTTTATAAATCAGAGCATTGAGTATAGGAGTTGGGATGTAATGTTAAAATTGTACAAGGCATTGGTGAGACCAAATTCGGAGTATTGTGTATAGTTCTGGTCACCGAATTATAAGAAAGATGTCAACAAAATAGACAGAGTACAGAGGAGATTTACTAGAATGTTACCTGGGTTTCAGCACCTAAGTTACAGAGAAAGGTTGAACAAATTAGGTCTTTATTCTTTGGAGCGTAGAAGATTGAGGGGGGACTTGACAGAGGTATTTAAAATTATGAGGGGGATAGATAGAGTTGATGTGGATAGGCTTTTTCCATTGAGAGTGGGGGAGATTCAAACAAGAGAACATGAGTTGAGAGTTAGGGGGCAAACTTTAGGGGTAACACGTGAGGGAACTTTTTTACTCGGAGAGTGGTAGCTGTGTGGAATGAGCTTCCAGTAGAAGTGGTAGAGGCAGGTTCAATATTGTCATTTAAAGTAAAATTGGATTGGTATATGGACAGGAAAGGAATGGAGGGTTGTGGGCTGAGTGCAGGCGAGTGGGACTAGGTGAGAGTAAGTGTTCAGCATGGACTAGAAGGGCTGAGATGGCCTGTTTCTGTGCGGTAATTGTTACATGGTTTTATATGGATCTATACCTCCTCCTCGATGGTAGCAATGAGAAGGGGGCATGTCCTGGGTGGTAGGGCTCCTTACTGATGGATACTACCTTTCTGAGGCATGGCCTTTAGAAGGTGTCCTGGATGCTGGAGTGGCTAGTGTCCATAATGCAACTGACTGAGCTTACAACTTTCTGCAGCATTTTCTGATCCTGTTGGACAGAGTCTGAACTACATCTAGGAAATGGTGGTTGTAAGATATCGTTGCAATGACATTCAGTGAGGCAGAAATCAGGGTATTGGTAATTTGTTTATATTACATGTACTAAGATACGGTGAGAAAGCTTCTGTTTGAATATCATCTAGACAGATCATTCTATACATAATACATTAAGCAGATACAAAAGAGAAAAATCTACAGAATGCAGAATATATTGTTACAGTTACAAAAAAAGTGAGGTGCATGTCGTCAGATACAGTGCAAGGACCATGATAAGGTGGACTGAGAGATTAATCATTCATCTTAAGCATGTAAGAATTTCATCCCAGAGTCTGATGATAACAGGACTGAAGCTGAACTGAAGCCTAATTAAAAGCATCCTCAGCTTTTTTTCTGTCATCTTCTACTCACCGTGAAGGGTGGAGGTGTGAATGTCTAGGATGGCAGAGGTCTTTAATTATGTTGCTTGAAAGTGTAGACAGAGTCCATGGAGGATAGGCTGATTTTTGTTATATACTGGGGTTCATTCACAACTCTGTGATTTCTTGAGGTCATGGGCAGATCAGTGGCTCTACCAGCCTGTGATGAATCTGGATCAGCTGTTTTCTATGGTGCAGCTGTAAAAGTCGGTGACAGTCATCAGAGACATGCCAGATTTGCTTAACATTCTGAGGAAATAAAGGCATCATTTTTTCTTGGGCATTGAATCTACATGCTGAACCAGAACAAATTGTCAGTGATATTTTCATCAAGAAACTTGAAGCTCTTGGCTATCACCTCCACAGCACCATTGATACACAGAAGGATACATTCTCCTCCTCACTTCCTGAAGTATATGTCTCCTTTGTTTTGCTATATCGAGGGAAAGGCTATTCTCTTGACACCATAGCATTATGCTATTTTATTTCTGTATTCTGTCTCTTCACTGTTTAAATATTATGATGATTATGTTGTCTCCAGGAACCCGTAGCACAGTTTCCCCTTCCTAAATGAAAGAGATTGGGTCAGTAGTTCATCCCAGAAAGATTTTCCCACTATATTTAAGTACTTCAAAGAAGATTGTGTCCACTCCAGAGATCTTTTTTTGGTGTTTGTTTTTCTCTCTTGGATGGTTGCTTAAAGCTACTGTCATACTAGTATAACTCTGAGATTCCTGGAGATTATATGCTATGATTTCAATGAAAGGTGTTCTCTACAACATAAAAGCTTTGGCTGAGGAGTGTTTGTTCCAGAAGATACTGACTCCCCTTCTCTACTTGAATGATTCTTTCTCTCACTTTGGGTTCTCAGCAGAATGGTTCTTTGGATATTTAGCCACAGAAAATCTTGAAGGAGTGAAGAATCTTCTTATGTTTTTAACATCAGCAAGCTGCTGAACTCCCACACTCACTTGACAAGTGCTTTGCAGGATATTGCCATTCAGATGCCACATGCTTTTATTTTTTCCTCTAAGACACTTCAGTGTTTCAAGTACAAGAATACTTTGCTTTTATGATTACTTTCCACTCCTATCAAACAAAGCTTTCTGTAATAGTCCTTTTTCTATAAAGAAGCCAAGAATACCTTCATAGACACAAATTCTGTTGTATTAAATGGCTTTTGTGGTCATAATTAGCCCCATATTCTCTTGGAATTTATCTCACTCAGATCTCATAGAGGTACATTAGGCAAAAATACTTTGCAATTTTGTGTAGTATATCAGAAAAAGAAATTTATTACCTTACTGGGCATGTATATGCATAGCGGAAGACTTACCAAACTCTTTCTTTTCTTTTTCAATCTTTTTATTAAATTTCACATATAAAAAAACAACACATGATAATGAATAGATTACAAATTCAATAAACTTGAAATTACATTAGTAATAGGATAATAATATCCTATTAAACATCAATCAACAAAAGGTACATAAATCAATCAAGTCTATATAAATATATAGGAAAAAAAAACAAAAATAATCATCAAAAAAGAAAAAAAAAGTTTGAAAATATATAGAAGAAAATATATATTGAAAAAAAATACTAAACTAAACTAACATGGGCAATAAATAACAGTTTATAAATATATGATAGTGTCAAGAAAAAAACTCCGGAACTCCATACCTGAACAAGGATAAGTAGAGAAAAGGATCTGAAATAGGCCAAATTAATTCATATGAAAGTGTCGAATAAATGGTCCCCAGGTTTCTTCAAATTTAATTGAAGAATCAAAAATAGTGCTTCTAATTTTTTCCAAACTCAGATAGGAAATAGTTTGGGAGAACCACTGAGATGTAGTAGGAGGATTTACTTCTTTCCAGTTTTGTAATATAGACCTTCTGGCAATTAATGTTACAAAGGCAATCATTCGTCTGATTGCTGATTGCCATCTTCATTTGGTATACCGAAAATTGCAGTAATAAAATGGGGTTGTAAATCGATATTCCATACTGAGGAAATGACATCAAAGATGTCCTTCCAATAGTTATGTAAAGTGGGACATGCCCAAAACATGTGGGTCAATGAAGCCACTTCTAAGTGACATCTGTCACATTGAGGGTTGATATGCGAGTAAAATCGGGCAAGCTTATCTTTAGACATATAAGCTCTATGTACAATTTTAAATTGTATTAAAGCATGTTTAGCACAAATAGAAGAGGAATTAACCATTTGTAAAATTTTTTCCCATTTATCTGTTGATATATTACATCGAAGTTCTTTTTCCCATTCTTGTTTAATTCTATCCGATATTTCTGGCTGTATCTTCATAATCATGTTATAAATAAAAGCTACTAATCCCTTCTGACAAGGATTAAAAGTAAAAATCAAATCTGAAAAATCCGATGGAGTTGAATTAGGAAAAGATGGAAGAATTTTATGTAAGAAATTTCTAATTTGTAAGTATCTAAAAAAATTCGATTTAGGTAATTCAAATTTGTTGGAAAGTTGATCAAAAGACATCAAAGTACCTTCAAAAAAAAGATCACAAAAACATTTTATACCTTTCCTTTTCCATATGCTAAAAGCTTGATCTGTCAGTGAAGGTTTGAAAAAAAAATTACATAAAATAGGGCTGTCCAGAACAAAGTTTTTCAGATTAAAGAATTTGCGAAATTGAAACCAAATTCGTAGTGTATGTTTGACAACAGGGTTAGATATCTGTTTATTGAATTTAGCTAAATCAATAGGAAGAAAAGAACCAAGAACGGAAAATATAGAATATCCCTTTACCTCACTACGTTCCAAATTTACCCACTGTGGGCACACAGGTGAATCCAGATCTAGTTTCCAGTACATTAGGTTACGAATATTATTCGCCCAATAATAAAATCTAAAGTTAGGTAAAGCTAGACCACCATCTTTTTTAGACTTCTGTAATTGCCTTTTGCTTAACCTAGGGTTTTTATTTTGCCACACAAATGAGGAAATTTTTGAATCAATATTATCAAAAAAAGATTTAGGAATAAAAATTGGTAAAGCTTGAAATAAATATAAAAATTTCGGTAAAATCATCATTTTAATAGCATTAATCCGACCAACTAATGATAAAAATAAGGGAGACCATCTTGTAGTAAGTTGTTGAATTTGATAAAGCATAGGTAAAAAATTCAGTCCAAATAAATCTTTATATTTCTTGGTGATTTTTATACCTAAATAGATAAAATTATCAGTAACAACTTTAAATGGCATCCTGTCATTCAATAAGGTTTGCGCGTTTAAAGGGAATAACTCACTCTTATCTAAGTTTAGCTTATAACCAGAAAAGCTACCAAATTGAGCCAACAAGGATAAAATAGCAGGAATAGACCTACTAGGATTAGAAATATATAACAGCAAATCATCAGCATAAAGCGATAATTTGTATAACTTCTCATTACGGATAATACCAAAAATATTAGGAGACTCACGAATAGCAATAGCTAAAGGTTCTAATGCAATATTAAATAATAAAGGACTTAAAGGACAACCTTGTCTCGTACCATGAGATAATTGAAAAAAGAGGATCTATAATTATTTGTAAGAACAGAAGCAACAGGTTTATAATATATTAATTTAATCCATAATATAAAATTAGGACTAAAATTAAAGTTTCTCAATGCATTAAATAAATATGTCCATTCAACTCTATCAAAGGCTTTTTCAGCATCTAATGAGATAACACATTCTGGGGTTGTAGGTGATGAAGTATAAATTATGTTAATCAATTTTCTAATATTAAAAAAGGAATACCGATTCCTAATAAAACCAGTTTGATCTTCTGAAATAATCTGTGGTAGTACCTTTTCTAATCTAATGGCTAAAATTTTTGTAAGAATCTTAGAGTCTACATTTAATAATGATATAGGGCGATAAGATGCACATAAAGTAGGATCTTTATCTTTTTTAAGAATTAGAGAAATAGTAGCTTCATAAAAAGATTGAGGTAATCTCTTCTTAACAAAAGCATCATTAAAGATTTCACATAGCCAAGGAGAAAGCAATGAAGAAAAAGTTTTAAAAAATTCTACAATAAAACCATCAGGACCAGGAGCTTTCCCTGAATTCATTGATGAGATAGCCTCTCTTATTTCATCCATAGAGATAGGAGCATCAAGCAAGCTACAATCTTCATCTATCAGTTTAGGAATATTCAAGTTATTAAAAAAATTATCCATCATAAACCGGTCACCGTCAAATTCTGATTGATATAAAGATTTATAAAAATCTTGAAAAGTGTTATTGATTTCTTTATAATCAGTAGTTAAATTACCGTCTTGTTTACGAATTTTAATAATTTGTCGCTTAGTCAAAATAGCTTTTAATTGATTAGCTAACAATTTACCAGTTCGATCACTATGAATATAAAATTGAGCCCTGGTCTTAATTAATTGATTCTCAATTGAAGAAGATAATAATAAACTATGTTCCATTTGAAGCTCAACTCTCTTCTTATAAAGTTCTTTGGTAGGAGTAACGGAATAAATCTTATCAATTTCTTTAATTTTATCCACCAATAAAGCTATATCTGAATATCTTTGTTTTCTTTTACCAGCGGAATATGAAATAATTTGTCCACGAATAAAAGCCTTGAAAGAGTCCCAAAGTATTCCTCTATCAATCTCTTCAGTATAGTTTGTTGAAAAAAATAAGTCAATTTGTTGTTTTATGAAGGTAATAAATTCTGGATCTTGAAGCAAAGTAGCATTAAGTCTCCAAGATCTAGTATTGATAGAAGAGTCCAGAATCTTGATAGATAACTTCAAAGGTGCATGATCCGAAATAGCAATAGAATCGTATTTACAATCAATAACATCTGTTAATAAACAATGATCAATAAGGAAATAATCAATTCTAGAATAACTATGATATACATGTGAAAAAAATGAAAATTCTTTATCTTTAGGGTTCAAAAACCGCCATATTTCAGTAATTCCAGAATCAACCATAAAAGAATTAATAAGTAAAGCTGATCTATTCGGAAGAGTTCGAATAGGTTTAGATCTATCCATCGAAGGATTCAAACAACAATTAAAGTCTCCACCCATTATCAACATATATTCATTCAAGTTAAGAAGGGAAGTAAATAAACGTTTAAAAAATTCAGGACAATCAAAATTTGGAGCATAAATATTAACTAAAACAACTTTCCGATTAAAAAGTGAACCAGTTATCAACAAAAATCTACCCTGTGGATCAGAAATAACTTCATAGTGTGTAAACGAAATTGAGGGGTCTATAAAAATAGACACACCCCTAATTTTAGCGGTACAATTCGAGTGAAATTGTTGACCTTTCCAGAACCTAAAAAAAACGTTGATTATCCTCCCTCCTAATATGGGTCTCCTGTGCAAAAATAATATTAGCGTTCAATCTATGGAATACTTTAAATATTTTTTTACGTTTAATCGGATGATTTAAACCATTAGTATTCCACGAGATAAAGTTAATAGATTTATCCATCATACCAATATTAATTGTGTGTATCATAAAAGGTTAAAAAGACACATAACCCACAATTTAGGAAGAAGGAAAATTGATTCTGGATCAACCGGAGATCCTGACACCTCAACAATATTAATAATTTAAAGTCGGCCCATAAACTAAAAGCAAAAAAATAAAAAGCAAAAGTGTGAAAAAAGATCCCTCCCCCCTCCCCCCACCCATTGAAAGAAAGCCAAGCGGCAGGCGCATAAACTAATACTAATATTACCCCCATTTCAAGATGGCAGCTCCATAAGAAATTTTTTTTAAGAAAAAACTATATAACACCCAAATTAAAATATAGAGTTGCAAAAAAAAAAAATATATATATATATATATACATACACATACACATACATACACATATCAGTCAAGTTAAAAAAAAACTAAAATAGTAAAACCAGAAAAATCATTAATAAAAAAATGAACATTAAAATTTAAAAGTGTAATACACCTTTAAAAAAAAAATTCCATATTCAAATACAAAGATGATGTTTCAAAAGCAAAGACTTATGGGAAGAAGAAACGACATTTTGAGAAAGCCATATTACAAAATATGAATATAAGTTCAGCAATCTAATAAGAAAATTTAGTAAAAAAATGTTATCAAAATAGAATTTTTTTTTTAAAAAAAGATTTAATAGACACTACAGCATATATAAAAAAAGACTAAAAAAAAGAATTCAAAACATTTGTTCCATTTCTAAATACAGGCAAGCAAATAAACGCTTATCAAAAAGCAAAGACTTATGGGAAGAAGAAACGACATTTTGAAAAAATAATTCATTATTACAAAATACAAACGTGTATAAAAAAGGATATTATAAAAATTAAAACAGCATCTATAAGCAATGATAATAGTAGTAAAAAAAAACCCAGACCCATAATTCAAAATAATAAGTTATAACCCAACTTCAAGGGTTAAAACTTAAAATGAAATGGCATCCTCTCTCCAAAAAAAAATCTTCAATGTAACTCATAGTTCAAGTTGCACTAGAGGATCGATATTCTTCAACAAATTTCTTCGCTTCTTCCGGAGTGTTGAAAAATCGTAGACTGTTGTCGTTCAGCACAATTCTAAGCTTCGCTGGATACATTAAAGCTTGTTTAAGTCCAATCGAGTGAATCTCTGCCATCACTGGTTTAAAAGCGATTCTGGCTCTCATTACTTCATAAGAATAATCCTCAACAATTCGAAATGAATAGTTTTTGTAGGAGATCATACCTTTTTTACGAGCTAATCGAATTAGAAGCTCTTTCTCACGAGGATAATGAAGATGAACAATCACCGCTCGTGGTTTATCAGTCGCAGACGAAAACCTCGCAACTCTGTGAGCACGGTCGATAACAGGTTCATTTTGCAAACCTTCACCACCGAAAATTTCCCACAGTAATTTAGAGAAAAATTCAGTTAAATCACCGGACTCAACTTTTTCGGGAAATCCGATGATGCGCAAATTCTGTCTGCGAGATCGATTTTCATGATCAGTAATTTTAAACTTATACTGATCCAAAGTTTTAGCAGTCGACTCTATCTTCTTCTCCAACACTTCAATTGTACGTGCTTTTTCACAAATTGATTGTTCAAGAGTCGTGATCTTATTTTCATGCCGCTGAACATCTAACGCCTGCGATTGAAACTTAATTTCAAGCGATCTAACAACTCCTTCAAGATCGGATATTTTCGTGGTAAGCCTTTTTTCCAAACTTGACAGTTTACTATCCAATTTACCTTCTAGTCTGCCTTCCAAACCCGCAAGTTTAGAATCCAGAAGGTTAGCAACTGTATCGATAGATAAAGGATCCTTAGCCGATTTCTTACTTGTAGCCATTTTAAGTTTGACAAAATTAGATCAAATATTATTTTAGGAAAAAAGGATCAATCAGAAGTAGCAACTCATATGATTAAGTTTGAAAAGATTTAATTAAAGGGTGATTATAGTTGAAAAAATAAAGAGCGCCTAAAAGGCAGATGCTTACGTCGCCATCTTGAAACTCCACCCCCTACCAAACTCTATTACATCACATTGTCTCTTTCTTTAGGTTACTCGAAGATATTGCTTTTGGATTTATTGAGCCACCTGAAGTAAATAAAGCAGGACTTACATAGGATTTTCCAAGGCTTATTCAAGCAAGAAGGTAAAAACGAAGAAGTGATAGGGAAGTATCAGGAAAACATGCTCGCTTTATATTTCTTTTAAACTCAACAATTTCTAAAATTGAGATTCATACTGGTGATAGACAGCATCCCGAATTCTGTCTTGGTGTGCTATCCTTTAATATTTCTGCCTTAAAAAATAGATTTTATAGATCATCTTCAAAAGGAAAATTTACAACTTGGAAGGCAGAGGAAAAAACTTACACTACCAGTAAGTTTCACAGATGACAGCCAATGCTTTACACCTCCTGCACCTAATAGAGTGGCCACTGAATGTACATTCATGGGCTTCTGCTGCTGTAACTCATCCGCTTCAAGGTTTGACATGATGTGCATTCATTCAGAGATACTCTGCTACACCTCACTGTTGTAAAATGTGATTATTTGAGTTGTTGTCATCTTCCTGTTGGCATGAACCAGTCTGGCCATTCTCCACTACCTCCCTAATTAACAAGGCATTTTCATTCACAGAACTTCCACTTGCTGGATTTTTTTTTCAACAATTCTCTGTAAACTCTAGAGACTGTTGTGCTTGAAAATCTCAGGTGATCAGCAGTTTCTGAGATACTCAAACCAACCAATCTGGCAACAAGAAACACTCCACAGCCAAAATCACTTAGATCACATTTCTTCTCCATTCTGACGTTTGGCCTGAATGACATATGAACCTCTTGATCATGTCTTCATGCTTTTATGCATTCAGTTGCTGCCATATGATTGGCTGCAAAATACTGTATTTGCATTAATGATCAGGTGTACGGGTGTAAAATAAAAATGGCCATTCAATGTATATTCATTATTAGGCAGTAAACTTTGAAATGGATTTTATTAACACCATGGTAGGCAATTTAAGTTATATTGAGGTTGAATGATGCTTTCAAATTTAGAGCACTTACACATATACAAATAACGCTTTATATCAAACTATTGACAATAAGTCAAATGGCAAGAGACTTAATTATGTTACAAAATTTGTTCAAAGAAAAAAAAGGCACCCAATGGAGCCAATGCACTAACTGCATATTCCTTCTTTATCTTTAAGCTCTTTTCAAAAGCAGGAGTGCTTGATTTGAAGCCTTCCTTCCAAACTCCACTGCTTTCTTACATCCTCTTAAAACATACAAAATTTAGACATTTACATCAAGCTAGAAGTAGAAAATAAAAAGGGTTACATTTTGCTAAAAACATAGTTACTTTAACTATTATTTTGCAATATAGACATCTGTAAATGCTGAAGGAAACACAATTATGGAGAAATTTGGAAGAGAAACAGAAATTAATTGAAGTAATTTCAGTCAGTTGATACTGAAGAGTTTTGACTAGTGGTTGCAATATTGACATTATATTACAATTCTAATTCTGTTGTATCTTCTATCACAGATTTGTTTTATTCACAGTTATAGAGTGCTAGCAAATTACAACACAGAAGCAGGACATACAGCCCACTTAATCCATGCTGAGCTATTAATCTACATAGTCCAATTGTCCTGCAGCTGGACCATAGCCTTCTATACCCCCTCCTATCTATGTACCTATCCAAATTGCTCTTAAAAGTTAAAATCAAACCCACATCCACCACTTCAGCTGGCAACGATGGAGTACTTGGCACTGTGCATAGCCACTCTCAAGCTTGCATGGTAAACCTGCCTAGGTAGTTGATTAATTGCTTTTGTTCAGTGAGAAATTCTATTTAGCTTGTGGATCTAGTGATGGAATGGCTTGATGAGCAACTGTCATGGATGAGGAATAGAAACAGAGTGTGCAGGAAATACTCAGCAGGTCAAGAATCATCTCTAGGAAGATATACAGAGTTAATGTCTCAGGTCAAAACTCCATCAGAACTAGGAAGGCAACAAAAGAAAGTTGTTCGAGAGGGAAGATGTCTCTG
Source organism: Hypanus sabinus (assembly GCF_030144855.1). Lineage (NCBI taxonomy): Eukaryota > Metazoa > Chordata > Chondrichthyes > Myliobatiformes > Dasyatidae > Hypanus > Hypanus sabinus. The sequence goes on along the minus strand of NC_082710.1, from coordinate 117,016,776 downwards.
ATTGGATAAAATGAGACTGCCATTGGGATAAACTGTAAACTGTAAATATTGCCTGGTTAATGAATGATTGGGAACAGTTGGAGAGTGAGAATATAGATAAAATACGACTTAATACAAAACGATCTTCCCCATTCTATTAGCTTCTCACATGCAATGTAGGTAAAATAGTAAAGGATCTGAGTTTTGATGCAATACCAAAGAATCCTGGAAGTAGTCAGAAAATCAAATGCAATAAGAGGCCTTTGTATTTATAGTACACTCTATGTGACTTTGTGATGATGTCTGTGACAAAATGGTGCCTGAAACTGAAGGTAGAATAGTTTGGTGTCAGTATTTACTTGACTAAAAACACTGTGAATTTCAAATATTAAGCAGGGCAGAAAAAATGAAATTTGTATTTATTTGGCACCTTTCTCAATCCCAGAATAACGTATTTTACAAGAAGTATTTTTGCAGTGCAATCTGTGTTGTGATGTTGGAGGCACAAAGGTCAGATCACATAGTAGTCCCAGAAATTTCAAAGTGATAACAACCAGTTGACTTAATTAGGTAAATCAATTTAAGTAACTAGTAATGGGTCAAGAGAAAACCTATAACCTCTCTGAACTTAACAAGTCTGCCCACTTGCATACTCCTGAATGAGATTTCCTGATCCTGACTCTCCCAACAATGATTGGCATTCGTTCTCCAGTCTGTGATCCTCTCTGTTCCCAGTCTCTTTCTTTGTCACCATCTGCTGCAGGGCTGCTTTCCAACAAACAGGCTGCCCAGGGAATGCTGCAAAATTGAAATAATTCATCTGGTGATTCACTTCAACGATATATCTGGGAAACCCTCACCACCAGATATTCTGCTCTAGATGGATCCCTCTCCTCGGCATCACCAAACCCCAGTTCACTGTTGCAATATCTGTAGGAAGAATAGCTCATTAAAACAACATGAGTACTGCTAGATGGCTGTGGTTTTAGACACAGTTTGTGACCCATAAGTCCAAAGATGGATCAGGACTGTAATATCCAATGCATTCTGAATGAATTAAGATTCTATGAATGTATAAGGACAGAGAGAAGAGGATTTGGTAAGATCTGTGAGGATATTATGTGTGTGGGGGAGAGACAGAGAGAGAGTGAGAGACAGACAGACAGATAGAAAGAAACAGAGAGAGAAAGGGCTGATACAAATTGCCACTATCCACAGAATAATAATCTTGTGAACACTGTCATAAAACAGAGGTTCTATATCCAGAGTTCTATCCTTAAATCTTTAGAAATGTTGGTAATATAAAAATATTGAGACAGAAGCCTGAAGAAAGAATACAGAAGGATTTTTGTGTTTGTTGGTGGCAATTCATGAAAATGCCTGTTAGGTTATCTTCAATAAAGGTAGAACAGGTGCTGGATATTCCTAAATGTTGTTTGACTACCTGATGTGCAACCCCAATTTTGAATGAGTAATTCTTACAAAACTGGTTTGAAACTTTATCAAAATAAAAAGACATAAACACATTTGCACAACGCTTTACAATGCCAGTGATCCAGGATCATTTCCCACCGCTGTCTGTAAGAAGTATGTACATTCTCCCTGTGACCATGTGGTGCTCCCGGTGCTCCGCTTTCCTCCCACAGTCCAAAGACATTCCTGGTGGTAGGCTTATTGGTGATTGTAAATCATTCCATGATTAGACTAGAGGATTATTGGGTGATGTGGCTTGAAGGGAAGAAAGGGCCTATTCCACACTGAAACTGACTAAATAAGTAAATATTGAAACTGAATTTGACCACCTGCAAAGAGGAATTGCAACTTCAGAATATTTTAAAAATTACGTGAAACAGTTGACACTGATACCAGACAGGACAGAGAATGAAGTTGAAGTATTACTTAAATGGAAGGACCCTAACCCTCCTACCACCTTTTATTGACTTTCCTGTATCATGTCCTGTTTAAGTCTAGAGAAAATAAGAAGTTGGACATTGGATACATCCTTTAAATTTGGAGATATCTGGCGATCTTTTATTCAATATTTTCATATGATCTGATTTTTGTACTGATTCTCTTCTAGCTATTTTTTCAGAACCTTGGATTTGATCAGAGAGTCTCCCTTCTCGTGGTTTCTCTCTCAGGATGGACTGCCCAGTCTTTTTTTTCTATTTAGAATAGTGTTTTTTTCTCTCTTTTCTTTTATATAAAAATATCTAATAGTCCTTCCTTTCTTCATAAATTGTTAAGAGAATAATACATTCTATATCAAATTTATACTTTGTAGATTAACACTATGTCTGATTCTGATATTGTTTATTTTACCTTCTGTATGTACTGCTATTGACATATAGACCAGAGATATTCTCCTCCTGTTTGTATACACACCTTTTTCTTTAAAAAATCAATAAAAAGATTGAAAAAGAAAGAAAAAAAGTTGAAGTAGTGTTTGGTTTGCTCAGGCCAGTAGTGGAGAGAGGTGGTGCTGAAAAACACGGTGACAGACTGAAGAGGACTTTAGCTTATGGCCCATCTTCAGTTCTTACTGTTAACAGCAAGCAGAAAATTGAAGTTAAACTGGCCCACGACTAAGATATTGCATATGCAGCAGCCAAATGTTAAAACAATGGGGCTGTGTTAATTGAACTGCAGCAATCTATGGGTTTCAGCAATTTGCACCGTAAGTACATTCTAGGAAGCTTGCAGTTAGTTTGCTACAGCAAATCTATTTGAACATTCAGAGATGTTTCCTGCTGTAGATATAAAATTCAAAGGGAACATTATCAACCCAAAGTATTGAAGCAAGCATTGTCATTGAAACTATTATATCACCTAGTGGTTGTATACAATACAATTATTATATCAGTTTTGTATCATCTTTGATCTTAAGGGTATAGCATGTGATGTATTTTTTTTTGTTACTGAAACTCTACCATGTGTGCCTCCACAAAAATGCCTGCTTGCTATGTGAATAAAGATGTCTTTATCACCCACTTCAGTGTCTCTGGAGTGGCTATGAACACAGTCATAACATTTAGGGGCTCATCCAGAATATATTTATAACCCACGGTGTGCCCAGTGACAGTCTAAGAGGGTGAGTATTTTTAAGTGTACTCTTCGATCCATTCAGGTCAATGACCACAGGATCATGGATCAAAAAGTATCAAGTGAACGGTGGAGAGCTGAGCTGGTAAATAAGACCATAAGACATGGGGGAAGATTCGGCTATCTGGCCCATCGAGTCTGCTCCACCATTTAATCATGGCTGATCCTTTTATTTTCTCCTCCTCAACCCCAGTTCCTGACCTTCTCCCTGTAACCTTTGATGCCATGTCTAATCAAGAATCTATCAATCTCTGTCTTAAATACACCCAACGACCTGGTCTCCACAGCTGCATGCGGCAACAAATTCACCACCCTTTCGCAAAAGAAACTTCTCCACATCTCTGCTTTGAAAGGGCACCTCTCTATCCCGAGACTGTGCCCTCTTGTCCTAGACTCTCCTATCATGGGAAGCGTCCTTTTCTCATCTACTCTGTCTAGGCCTTTCAACATTCGAAAGATTTCAATGAGATTCCCCTTCATCCTTCTGAATTCCAGTGAGTACAGACCCAGAGCCATCAAACGTTCCCCGTATAGTAACCCTTTCATTCCTGGAATCACCCCTGTGAACCTCCTCTGGACCCTCTCCAATGCCAGGACATCTTTTCTAAGATGAGGGGCCCAAAACTGTTCACAATACTCAACCTGAGGCTTCACCAGTGACTTATAAAGCTTCAGCATCACATCCTTACTCTCGTATTCTAGACCTCTTGAAATGAATGCGAACATGGCATTTGCCTTCCTCGCCACAAACCTGCAAGTTATCCTTCAGGGTGTTTTGCACAAGGACTCCTAAGTCCCTCTGCATCTTAGATTTTGGATTTTTTTCCCCATTTAGAAAATAGTTCTTCTACCAAAATGCATGACCATGCATTTTCCAACATTGTATTTCATTTGCCATGTTTTTGCCCATTTTCCTAAACTGCCTAAGTCCTTCTGCATCCTACCTCTTTCCTCAACACTACCTGCCCCTCCAACAATCTTCGTATCATCTACAAACTTGGCAACAAAGCCGTTTATTCTATCATCTAAATCATTTATATGCAGCATAAAAAAGTGGTCCCAACACTGACCCTTGTGGAACACCATGAGTCACTGGCAGCCAACCAGATGAAGATCTTTTTATTCCCATCACCGCCTCCTACCAATCAGCCAATGCTCTAACTTTGCCAGTAACTTTTCTGTAATACCATGGGCTCTTAACTTGGTAAGCAGCCTCATGTGTGGGACCTTGTTAAAGGCCTTCTGAAAGTCCAAATATATAACATTCACTGCATCTTCTTTATTTATCCTACTTGTCTCCTCAAAGAATTCCAACAGGTTTATCAGGCAGGACTTTCCCTGAAGGAAATCATGCTGACTTTGTACTATCTTGTCCTGTGTCACCAAGTATTCCATCACCTCGTCCTTAACAATTGACTCTAACATCTTCACAACCACTGAGGTCAGGCTAACTGGTCTATAATTTCCTTTCTGCAGCCTTCCTCCTTTCTTAATGAGTGGAGTGGTATTTGCAATTTTCCCGTCCTCTGGCACCAATGAATTCTGAAAGGTCATTTCTAATGTCACCACAACCTCTAACACTATGAGAAAATGGTGTGTGTGTGTGTGTGTGTGTGTGTGTGTGTGTGTGTGTGTGTGTGTGTGTGTGTGTGTGTGTGTGTGTTGTGTGTGTGTGTGTGTGTGTGTGTGTGTGTGTGTGTGTGTGCGCGCATGCACACGCTTATAAAACTCGATCAGTGGTAACATAATTTCTGGTCTATTGGAATTTCTGATAGTTAGGAAAGCTCCTTCACCACTTTCTACAGAATTTCTATTAAATGATTGCACTCTTTATTCTGGTGTAAGAGAATTGCATGACTAATTTAGATTTAAATGATTTGCTTGAATGGCCCAACATTGCCATTTAAGAACCAAGGCTTCAACAAGACACAATTTACCAAAAAACAGCAAGTAATATGTAGCCTGGCAAATATCAGAAAGTACAATTAAAAATAACTTTTGAAGATATTTCGCTGGAAGTTTATTATGCCCTAAAGAGGTGAAATAATGGCAATCTACCTTGAAATCCACTTTTAGAAGTATTCACTCTTTATAGGGGATAAAGTTCAACAACTGTATTGTACAACTAAAACTGCATTCCTCTGCCAATTCACTATAAACACCACCTTAACATGCACAGATTATTTGATAGATGTATTATGAGGCAAAACTTTAAGTAACACTTTGCAGTTGTATCCCCTTATAGATGAGGCAACCAGAATCAGCAATAATTGATATGAACTCCGTTAAAAATACACTTGAACATATTCGATCATATCATAAAACAATTTTGCTTTCACTATGAGTTTAAATCTATGGATATGAAATTTATTCTCAGAGATGTTGGTAGAGACAAATTGTGATAACAAAGTGACAGAGAGAAATGGTAAGGAACCTCTGTAGATGTGCTTATGTTTCTTTTTAATAAAATATTCTACACTGAGGGAAGCTTTTGTCACATAAAGCAGACAGTAGAACAGTGAGTGGAAATTAATTATCTTTTTATGCACTGTGATGATATTGGGTTTGCTGAGTGCTAAATACTGAACTCAGTTGAAGACGTTAAGCCCTATCTGACATAGAAAACTACTGATCCACTCACTAAGGGAAGGTTGTACTGTAACTACCAACTCTTCAAGAATGAATTCACTTTCCTACTTATCTTCTGTGGTGAGTTTAGCTGCCAGTACCCACTATATCAGCAAATTTATAGCTGGTATTTGAGTTATGCCTAGCCATACAGTCATGGGTATATAGAGTGCAGAACAGTGGGCTAAGCCCCTGAGGAGCACCAGTGTTGATTGTCAGCGAGGAGGAGATATTATCACCAATCTGCACAGATTGTGGTCCTCTGGTTAGGAAGTTGAGGATCCAATTGCAGAGGGAGATACAGAGGTCTGGGTTCTGTCATTTCTTTATCAGGATTGCGGGAATGATGGTGTTAAATGCTGAGCAACAGTCAATGAACAGCATCTTGGTGTAGGTGTTTGTATCGTCCAAGTGGTCTAAGGCTTTGTGAAGAGCCATTGAGATTGCATCTGCCATTGACCTGTTGTGGCGATAGGCAAATTGCAATGGGTCCAGGTCCTTGCTGAGGCAGGAGTTCAGTCTAGTCATGACCAATGTCTCAAAGCATTGCATTACTGTAGATGTGAGTGCTACTGGACGATAGTCATTAAGACAGCTCACATTATTCTTCTGAGGCACTGGTAGAATTGATGGTTTTTTGAAACAAGTGGAAACTTCCGCCCATAGCAGTGAGAAGTTGAAAATATCCTTGAACACTCCCACCAGTTGGTTGGCACAGGTTTTCAGAGCCTTACCAGATACTCCATCAGGACATTTTGCCTTGTGAGGGTTCACCCTCTTTAAAGACAGTCTAACATCAGCTTCCAAGACAGAGGTCACAGAGTCACCTGATGCAGCAGGGATCTTCACAGCCTTAGTTATTCTCCCTATCAAAGCGGGCATAAAAGATATTGAATTCATCTGGTAGAGAAGTATTCCTGCCGTTCACGTTATTGGGTATTATTTTGTAGGAGTATTGTCTTGCAAACCCCGCCAGAGTTGCCATACCTCCGGTGTCACCTCCAACCTCATTTGAAGTTGTCTCTTCATCTTTGAAATAGCCCTCTGCCACTTCTACCTACATTCTAGCTACTTTTCTTCTGCCACTTGAGTGACTTCATACATTTATAGATTTTTTTCGTATATCCTTTTCACCCAATTGGCTTCTTGGAGACACAGTTCCCAGTTCCACAATTAATGCTGTGAAGCTAACTCCTTGAGCATACAAACTTTCTAACTACAAAGGGTGATTGATAAATTTGTGGCCTAAGGTAGAAGGAGTCAATTTCAGAAAACCTAGCACATTTATTTTTCCTACATTTACAGCGGTTGTGGAGCATATGAATCCCCTCTTTGTAGAAGTCGGTGTCTTGGACCTCCAGAAGTGGTCCACAGTATGGGGTGATTGATAAGTTTGTGGCCCAAGTTGGAAGGAGATGAGTTATTAACTTCAAACTTTCTGCATTATCACTCAAAGAGTTGACCTGCATGTGCACATAATGAGAGCTGTATAACTCATCTCCTTCTACCTTAGGCCACAAAGCTATCAATCACCCCTGCTGTGGACCACTTCTACAAAGAAGGGATCCGTATGCTGCATGACCGCTGGACTAAGTGCATACATGTAGGAGGGGACTATGTTGAAAAATACATGTGTTAGGTTTTCTAAAATTGACTCCTTCTGCCCTAGGCCACGAACTTATCAATCACCCCACGTATTAGCATATTAGTCATTTGATATGCCAGGCCATTGTATCAATCTGGTCTGCAAGCTTCCATGAAATAAATAACTTAGACAGGGAATCTAGTTTGCAAAAGCCGAATTAATAGCCTATTATCTTACACTACTACTCTTGAGATGTCAGTCCAAGGGCTGTGAAACAACATCCTGTGTTCTCGAGGAAGTGCGTCAGTTTGCAAAGCTGTCAATTCAACTTTAAACTGATTTTTGCTTGCCATTTACAATAAGAACTGAAGACTGCTTCCTGTTTATGACAAGAAGCTGAACAAAGAATATTGGTTGGAAGTTTCACTTACTCAAAAACGACACTTTGATCTCAAGAAGTGTCAGCTGCTGTGTTTAGAAAATAGAACTTGGCAAAAAAGTAGAGGCCCCTGGCCCATGAAACAAATATCCGGCACAGCACTAAGCATGCAATATAGAATCACGTGTACGCTTGAGTCCTGCTGAAGGGTTTCAGCCTGAAGCGTCGACTGTAGTCTTTTCTGCAGGTGCTGCCTGGCCTGCTGAGTTCCTCCAGCATTTTCTGTGTGTTGTACTCAAGATGTCCCCGTCAGTTCAATTTCAGGAGCAGAGTTCACTACTCGAATGTTAAAATAGAACACAAAATGTACGATACACAGAGCAGATCAGGGAGTGACCGTGGAGAAAGCAACAGTAAAGTTGCTGCATAATGACCTTTGATAAGCTCTGGTCCAATGGAAGGTCAACACTATTGCAAAGCTTCCTCTTCATTCTGAAGAACATAAAATAATAAATAATGCAGAGTTGGTTTTTCAGCCACTTGTGCCACTTGCCGAATTCAACAAGGTGACAGCTCATCACTTACCTTAGTGCCATATCTCTTGATTCTTCTAACTTCTCAACATCTATGAATCCATGTCTTGATTGCACAGTGCATGTAGAAGAGAATGTCATAAAATTATCATCCTTTGTACAAGTAACTCTGTACATCCTGAATCTCAGATTGACACCTTAAATTAAGATCATGACCACCCCCCCCCCCCCCCCCCCGGTTCAGACGTTACATTTGCTGGAAATATCAGCTGTTCCATCACTCTATCAATCTCCTTAAGAATTTTATATATTTCAATAAGATGACCAGGGACACATAAAACTGGAGATGCTGGAATCTGGTGCAATAACCACAAAACGTTTAGAAACTCTGGGATTCAACCTAAGATCCATGGTCTGCAGAGTCAGTGTTTGGAATCTTACAACAGGAGCACATAAGATCTGCAAATGGGTGAGGTATCAAAATGAATGAAACTGACAGCATGCTGGGGAGCTTGCTCTATTCCTGCTGAGTTCTGGCTTTTACTGCATCTTGTTAAGCTGTTTGTTAATAGCCCCCTCAGGAGAAGAGGTCTTGGCTGCAATCATATGTTAATTACTTAACTAGAGTGATGGTGACCCAGATTTTTTTACTTCAAGCTTTTGTGGTCTCTTGGAACTTGTTTGTAAAGACGGGGTGAGAACGCAATGGCAAGTCAAACTACTGAAGCAAATGCAAGTTAATAGATCCTTAAGCATCATTATTCAAGCTATCCCTACTTCTTCTTTATTTGAAGGAAGGCAAGATTTCACAACTAAAGCATTCTGTTCCACCTCCTTAGCAATGCGTACCTCTATCTTCGCCTCAGCTATATTATAATGTTTTTAACCCACTATCTTTACTATTTCCAAGTACTCCGAGCTGGCCCTTCTATTTCTTCTTTCCTTAAATGATTTGGTATGACGGCCACAAATACGAGAAAATCTGCAGATGCTGGAAATCCAAAGCACACACAGAAATGCTTGAGGAACTCAGCAGGCCAGGCAGCATCTATGGAAAACAGTAAACAGTCGACATTTCAGACCAAGATGAGGAACATGTGCTTGCCCTTGTAGAAATGTGGGTCCAAGACATCCCGTGAACCATCATCAGGCACTTGACTTAATATTATTTTGTGACTGTATGTGCTGTCATAACTGTTTGTGCTCTGTGTGACTGTATATACTGTGTTTTGCACCCTGGCCCTGGAGGAATGATGTTCCACTTACCTGTATACAAGTGTTTGGTTCATAAACTTGAACTTGAACTTGAATCATGGGTTTTATGGATTATGATATTATGGAGAGCATATTAATGGATTAATTATGAGAAAAAATCTTCAGAAAGCAAAGCCTGTTCACAATTTAACTTCAACTGATACTTTGTGGACAGTGAAACCAGTCCATTGGCTGTGGGACATTCTGATTCTGTTCAAGTGAAACTACACAGGGGAAGACAAGAGATGAATGTTCCTGTTAGTCAGTGATCAGTGCTACCGTGAGATCAGGAGTGGCATTAAGTGACCATCTCCTATATTAACACATGGTTAAATGAGTATCTCTGTCATTTAATATACAGTTCAGGACAGGTCTGCTGTGTCACTTAACATGCTAGCTAGCTGTATAGACATGGAGCCAATTCAACACTGTGACAAAGGGGTACATTATGGGTACCTTGCGCTTGTGACCAGAAGCTTTCAGAACTGACACCAGTATTGAATATTCAGAGGGGCTCAGATCGTTAAGATTTGCAGCCATTGTAAATATGTAATTCTCCAAAGATATATATGGATGAACGTAGATGAACCAGGAAGAAAGCCGCCTGCTGAAGGCTAGATCTGTGGCATTCACAGGCCTGTATCAGAAAACCAGGTATAACTTGCAGAGGGCAATTTCAATGGTGAAGAGACAATTCCAAATGAGGTTGGAGGCAATATCGGATGTATGACAACTCTGGCAGGGTTTGTAAGATGTTACTTCCTACAAAATGAAACCCAATAGCATGAATGGCAGCAATACTTCGCTACCAGATGAACACAACACTTCCTATGCCCACTTTGAAAGGCAGAATATAAGTACAGCTATGAAGATCCCAACTGCACCCGGTGACCCTGTGATCTCTGTCTCAGAGGCTCATGTTAGGCTGTCTTTAAAGAGGGTGAACCCTCACAAGGCAGAAGGTCCTGATGGAGTACCTAGTAAGGTCCTGAAAACCTGTGCCAACCAACTGGTGGGAGCATTCAAGGACATTTTTAACCTCTCACTGCTATGAGTAGAAGTTCCCACTTGCTTCAAAATGGCAGCAATTATACCAGTGCCTAAGAAGCAGAATGTGAGCTGCCTTAATGACTATTGCCCAGTAGCACTCACATCTACAGTGATGAAATGCTTTGAGATGTTGGTCATGACTAGCCTGAACTCCTGCTTCAGCATGGACCTGGACCCATTGCAATTTGCCTATTGCCACAATAGGCAATTGCAATCTCGGCAGATGCAATCTCAATGGCTCTCCACATGGCTTCAGACCACCTGGACAACACACACACCTATGTCAGGACGCTGTTCGACTATAGCTCAGCATTTAATACCATCATTCGCACCATCCTGATTGAGAATTTGCAGAACCTGGGCTTCTGTATATCCCTCTGCAACTAGATTGTCAATATCCTAACCAGAAGACCACAATCTGTGTGGATAGGTGATAACATATCCTCCTTGCTGACTATCAACACCAATGCACCTTGGGGGTGTATACTTAGCCCACTGTCCTACTCTCTCTACACCCATGACTGTGTGGCTCGGCATAGCTCAAACACCATCTATAAATTTACTGATGATACAACCTTTGTTGGTAGAATTTCAGTTGGAGACAAGAGGGCATACAGGAGTAAGATATGCCAACTAGTGGAGTGGTGTCGCAGCAACAAACTGACACTCAACGTCAGTAAGACAAAAGAGCTGATTGTGGATTTCAGGAAGGTTAAGACGAAGGAACACATACCAATCCTCAAAGAGGGATCAAAAGTGAGAGAGTGAGCAGTTTCGAGTTCCTGGGTGTCAAGGTCTCTGAGGACCTAACCTGGTCCCAACATATTGATGCAGCTCCAAAGAAGGCAAGATAGTGACTATAATTTAATAGAAGTTTGAAGAGATTTGGTATATCAACAAAAACTCTCAAAATCTCCTATAGATGTACCATGGAGAGCATTCTGACAGGCTGCATCACTGTCTGGTATGCGGGGTGGGGAGGCTACTGCCTAAGACCGAAAGAACCTGCAGGGGTGTCATAAATTTAATAGCTCCATGTCGGGTACTAGCCTACAAATTACCCAGGACAACTTCAAGGAGCGGTGTCTCAGAAAGGCAGCATCCATTATTAAGGACCTCCATCACCCAGCACATGCCTTTTCTCTCTGCTATCTTCAGGTAGGAGGTACAGAAGCCTGAAGGTACACACTCAGCGATTCAGGAACAGCTTCTTCCTGTCTTCCATCTGATTCCTAAATGGACATTGAACCCTTGGACACTACCTCACTTTTTTAATATATATAATTTTTATTTTTGTATGATTTTTAATCTATTCAATATATGTATACTGTAATTTGTTTATTTATTTGTTTGTTTATTCTTTTTTCTTCTTCTTCTTCTATATTATGTAATACATTGAACTGTTGCTGCCAAAATAACAAATTTCATGTCACATGCCGGTGATAATAAACCTGGTTCTGATTCTGATTATCTGTGTCATGGTCCGGTCCAAAGTCCGCTTTCTGGTTCATGTTCCGGTCCGCGGACTCCGGACTCCGGGTCCTCCGACTGTCCCTTGTTTCGGTTGGGCTCAAGCATTTGCACCTGATGCTCATCTTGTTGGCCGGGAATATAAGTGGCTCTGGGATTGAGTGTAGTTGGGTGGTTGTCTGGTCAGTCCTTGCTTGGAGTAACCCACTGGTGGAAGGCTAGCTCATTCAGTGAGTTATGGATTTGGCTGTTCTGTAGCCGGCTGAGGTTACTGGCTGCCTTGAGTCTTGGAGCCACCCCAGACCGAGCTCCCTTCCTGTCCCTTGCCTCCATTGGGTTACCCAGGCCGGTTGCTGTTACCCTGCGGTTGGTTCTGTCCCTCCCTGTTCATTGCCTCTGTTGGATTGTGCCCCACATCCTGCCCAGGAGGCTACCTCCAAGAACTCCAAGCCCCAAGACTCTAGCCTCGAGCTACCTATCTCCAAGAAGTCCAAGCCCCAAGACTCTAGCCTCGAGCTACCCATCTCCAAGAACTCCAGGAACCCAAGTCTCCAACTCTTAGAATCCAGGCCTTGTCATATCTCCCCCTGGTTTGGGGGTCCGAGCCCGAGTCAAGGCCCAGGCTCTGGGTCTGTGTCCAGTCTCAAGCTCGGAGTCCACCCCAGGCTCCTTGTTCCCAGTCCTCTGTCCTGGTCCTGCTTCCCCAGCCCTGTCTGCGACCCGTCCTGTCCTGTTCCTACTACTTCAGTGTCTGCATCCTGCATTTGGGTCCAGTCTCAACGCGCCCCCCCCCCCCCCACTGCCTCTGTATGACAATCTGACTATATCCAAGATGTTAAATTTAAGTAGGTGATTATTGCCATTGAAACTGTAGTAATTATTTGTTTTATTTTTGTGTTTAAAAGGTATAAAACATTCTGTCAGGAGAATGATATTCTCTTAAACTCTCTTCTTTGAAAGTTCACTGTGAATGAAGAGTTCTATATTTTCCAGTTACAGCTTCTCTGTGGCTCAGTTTAATCAGTCATAACTGTTGGTTCTACAGTTCTGCTGCTGAATCCTCAACAACATTAAATGCCTGTTTAACTATCACTTCTCCACACCCACCATCCAACCTCACAACCATCACCTTCTCCACCATGCCCCCCCCCCCCCAACACTCTCCAGGCTAAATGATTTATCTTGGTTCCAACTTAATTAATGCTTCAGTTCAAAGTTTTCATCCTATTCTTAGAAATCTTTCCATGGTTCTGTTCCTCTGTGGGTTAATCTGAGCTGATCTCCACATGCCATCTGCACGTTGCCTGTGGCTATCACCCTCCCACATCTACCTGAGCCCAAGGAGGGAGAGATGTAATGAAACCTCAGTGGCATCAGGCAACAGACTTTCCAGATTCCACCCACATGTCTCCCTAAAACCCTTTGACAGGCATGAGCCTAAAATCAGTTCCTCACATTTATTTAAATCAAACAGTGTTTTAAAGTGGCTCCTATTCAGCAACATTTAAAAAATACTAAAATAGATGCTAATAATTTTAGAGCAGCTAAAGATAATAAAAATGAAATTAATATTGATTAGACATATTAAACACTAAAACTAATTATAAGAATTAAAATATAGATAATAGAAGAACGACACCTCTTTTTCCTCCTTGGTTCCATCTCAGTATATTCCAGTGCATCAAGTCTGGGCAGTACTGGATCACAGAAAGACGTTCCTTATTTTGGGGCATGCCAGCCTGCTTGAGCTCCACGTTGAACTCCACATGGAATCCTGCAATGCAACAGATTGACAGATGAGCTGACACCTGCCACTGTACGTTTCAGGCTTACATCATGTCAGCTTATGTTGAGAACTGCTGAACATTGGCAGTTTCTTTCGGAACCAACAGCCAGCATGATTCGGTCATTTAATTTTCTGCACCCTGCAAATTTCTGAAGCACCTGTCCTCCACTCCTTCTGAACTCCTGATTATCTCTGAGTTTTATTTATTGGGCAGTCATGCAGCTTGTAATGCAGCATTTGGATCGGGAGCAAGTTACAGCTTGTGATTCAGCTGGGAGCTCAGAGAATTCGACCGTGTAGGTAGGATTTAAGCCTACCTCGGGGGTCGGCAACCCGCGGCTCTGGAGCCACATGTGGCTCTTTTACGTCTGTGCTGCGGCTCCCTGTTGCTTTGGGAAATAATTGGTCAGTATTTAATTAAAATGTATTTTATGTTAGTTTGTTAGTTTTTGAAATGTAATTCTAAATTTGAAGATTATGGTGATCTTGTACAATCTAAATAAGACGTTGTGGCGACCCATTTCCTGACACATCCAAACCGGCTCACAATTAGCCAGCGTTCAGGCTAAGGGAGATAGCCTACGGGGGTTTGTGAGTACGTGTCTTTTGCAGCATCCGCGCCCATGGGTGGCGGGATGAGGGAGGCTTAAAAGCAAGGCTGTTTAGTTCGAATAAAGCTATCCTTGACTGCAGTTTACTGACTGCGTGTAGCACACCGCTACAACGTGTTTTTATCGCTGGCTGTCCAGAGGGGAGGTGCTGAAACGCTTTGTCGCGTGTCTGGAAGAAGTGAAAACTTTCCTGGGCAGCAAAGGACTCACCTTTCCTGAGCTGGACTAGCCAGAGTGGCTGGAAAAGCTACACTTCATGGTAGACATGACAGCGCACCTGAACACGCTGAACACAGCTCTTCAGGGGAAAGGATGTACAGCCCTGCACATGTTGGAGGATGTTTTGGCATTCGAGCGCAAGTTGACAGTGCTTGCCAGAAATTTACAGAAAGGCACATTGTCTCACTTCCCCAATTTGAGAGAGTTCAAACAAGGTCACGACATGATAAATTCGGAGTATTTACATTCTGCAATCATCGCAATGCAAACATCGTTTGGGAAACGCTTCTGTGAGTTCAGAGAGGAAAAAAAACACATTATCCTTCCCGGTCACTCCCCTAAGCATCGATCCATCCCTACTGAATACGACTGCATTGTCAGGTGTGAGTCAACCTGACCAAATATGATAAATATTTTAATTGCCTATTATTTTAAGTATATTCATATGTTTTCATTGTTCAGTGAAATAGTCCTTTTATTTTTCAGGTTGACAGCTGGCTGACGTTATTTTTGGTTTGCTGCTGGCTGTAAATTTAAGTTTGGCGTTTTTCATAAATACAAGAAGGACTCAAATAGACATTGAGTATTTTACTTAAAAGTAACCTTCAACCCAACGTCTTTTTTTCGGAGTTCAAAATGTTTTTGTGGCATGCAGAAATGTAATTTCGTTTTCTCTGCAGGAGTTCATCAATTTCATCAATGCAACACATTATAGTTTGTTTATACATAGCATAAAGGCAAAACAAAACGTTGTATGCAGTGTTATTTCATTTTAAATGTCAAACGGGTTTTGCGGCTCCCAGTGTTTTCTTTTCTGTGGGAAACGGGTCCAAGTGGCTCTTTCAGTGGTAAAGGTTGCTGACCCCTGCCCTACCTGGTCAATACCTGTGGAGGAGGGGGAACTGCGCAGGCGCGAGTGACGTCAGCGTCGAGCGCGCACTTTAAAATGCAGGACTTCTTTTCAGAGTGGTCATTTGAATCGGGAGGAAGTTACAGCTTGTGATTCAGCTGGGAGCTCAGAGAATTCGACCGTGTAGGTAGGATTTAAGCCTACCTGGTCAATACCTGTGGAGGAGGGGGAACTGCGCAGGCGCGAGTGACGTCAGCGTCGAGCGCGCACTTTAAAAGGCAGGACTTCTTTTCAGAGCGGGCAGCGGAGTCCGTGGAAGCAGAGTCCTGGGCTTTGGCTAAGTGGGCTTCGGCGTAAGGGGACTTCAGTAAGCTTGTGTGATTGCTCACTGAGGGGAAGAAGGTAAGGTCGCTAGGTGCTTTTTAGACATTCTATTAATCCAGTTCAGGTATGGGGGAGACAGTCAGAGCAGTGGTGTGCTCCGTATGCAGTATGTGGGAGGTCAGGGTCAACACAGTTGTCCCTGATGACCACACCTGCAAAAGGTGCGTCCAGCTGCAGCAACTATCAGACCGAGTTAGGGAGTTGGAGCAGGAGCTGGATGAACTACGGATCATTCGGGAGGTGGAGGCAGAGATAGATAGGAGTTACAGGAGGTAGTCACACCAAAAAACCAAAAGTAGGCAGATGGGTGACGGTCCAGAGAGGCAGGGGGAGCAGGCAGAGAGAGCAGAGCACCCCTGCGGCCATTCCCATTAACAATAAGTATACCGTACTGGATACTGTTGATGGGGATGACCTACCAGGAATGAGTTGTAGTGGTCCTGCCTCTGGCACAGAGGTTGAACCCTCAACTAGAAAGGGGAGGAGGGAAGAGAACAGAGCGATAGTTTTAGGGGATTCTATTGTCAGGGGGGCAGATCGGGAGTCTCGGATGGTATGTTGCCTCCCTGGTGCCAGGGTCCGGGACATCTCAGATCGGGTGCAGGCTATTCTTGAGAACGAGGGCATGAACCCAGATGTAGTGGTCCATGTAGGGACCAACGATGTAGGTAAGGTGAGTGAGGGGGTCCTGCTTAGAGAGTTCAGGGAGTTAGGAGTGAAGCTGAAAGGCAGGACAATCTCGGGATTGCTACCTGTGCCACGTGCGAGTGAGGCGAAGAATAGAATGATTATGCACATTAATGCGAGGCTGAGAGCATGGTGCAGGAAGGAAGGGTTCAGGTTTTTGGATAATTGGTCTTTGTTCCAGGGACATTGGGATCTGTTTCGAAGGGATGGTCTACATCTGAACCGGAGGGGTACTAACATTCTTGAAGGAGTGTTTGCCAGTGCTGCTCGGGGGGGGTTTAAACTAGATGTGCAGGGGGCAGGGATCCAGATCCAGAGGGTTGGTCAGAAGGTGCATGGGGTTAAATGTGTACAAGGTTTGGGTGATCTTGAGAAGGTCATCAAAATTCAGGGTGCAATTTGCCTGATGGAAGTTCAAGGAGCTGGGTTAGGTACAGTAGACAGTGTTTTAAGCAAAGAGAGGAGGAATGGGCTGAGAATTCTATACTTGAATGCGCGTAGTGTCAGAAATAAGACAGATGAGCTTGAAGCTCAGATGAAAATGGGGAACTACGATATTGTTGGGATAACGGAGACATGGCTGCAAGGGGATCAGGCCTGGGAATTGAGTGTACCAGGATATACGTGCTATCGTAGAGACAGAAATATGGGAAGAGGGGGTGGGGTGGCCCTGTTGGTGAGGAATGAGATTCAGTCCTTAGCAAGAGGTGACTTGGGAACAGGGGAAGTAGAGTCTGTGTAGATTGAGCTGAGGAACAGTAAGGGTAAAAAGACCCTAATGGGTGTTGTGTACAGGCCCCCAAACAGTAGCGTGGATATTGGGTACAAGTTGATTAGGGAGTTAACATTGGCATGTGCTAAAGGTAATGCAGTCGTTATGGGAGATTTCAACATGCAGGTGGACTGGGAGAATCAGGTAGGTGCTGGACCCCAGGATAGGAAGTTTGTGGAGTGTCTAAGGGATGTATTTTTGGAACAGCTTGTGCTTGAGCCAAACAGGAACGAGGCTATTTTGGACTTGGTGATGTGTAATGAACAGGAATTGATAAGTGATCTTGAAGTAAAGGAGCCATTAGGAAGTAGTGATCATAACATGATAAGTTTTTATCTACAATTTGAGAGGGATAGGGGCAGATCAGAGGTGTCAGTGTTGCAATTAAATAAAGGAGACTACGGAGCTATGAGGGAAGAGCTGGCCAAAGTTAAATGGGCGGATGCCCTGGCAGGAAAGACAGTGGATCAGCAGTGGCAGATATTCTTGGGCATAATACAAAAGATGCAAATGCAGTTCATTCCAATGAGAAGGAAGGATTCAAAGAGGGGGAAGGGGCCACAGTGGTTGACAAAGGAAGTCAGAGATTGTATAGCATTAAAGAAAAAGAAGTATGACAGGGCTAAGATGAGTGGGAATACAGATGATTGGGGAAGTTTTAAGGAACAGCAGATCTTAACTAAAAAAGCAATACGGAGAGAAAAAATCAGGTATGAGCTCAGTCTAGCCAGGAATATAAAAGGGGATAGCAAAAGCTTTTTTAGCTATGTGAAGAGAAAGAAGATAGTTAAGAACAATGTTGGCCCCTTGAAGAATAAATTGGGAGAAATTGTTATGGGAAACAGGGAAATGGCAACAGAATTTAATGCATACTTTAGATCTGTCTTCACCAGGGAGGACACAAGCAATCTCCCAGATGTATGGATGGGCCAGGGTCATAAGATATCAGAGGAATTGAGACAGATTGACATTAGGAAAGAAACTGTGATGAGTAGACTGGTAGGACTGAAGGCTAATAAATCCCTGGGTCCAGATGGTCTGCATCTGAGGGTTCTAAAAGAGGTGGCTCAGGAAATTGCGGATGCATTGGTAATCATTTTCCAATGTTCCTTAGATTCAGGATCAGTTCCTGAAGATTGGAGAGTGGCTAATGTTGTCCCACTTTTCAAGAAGGGAGGGAAGGAGAAAACGGAGAACTATCGCCCTGTTAGCCTAACGTCAGTCGTGGGGAAGATGCTTGAGTCCATTATTAAGGACGAAATAGTGGCACATCTAGATGGCAGAAATAGGATTAGTCCGAGCCAGCATGGATTTACCAAGGGCAAATCATGCTTGACTAATCTGTTGGAGTTTTTTGAGGGTGTAACAAGGATGTTAGACGAGGGTAAGCCAGTGGATGTTGTGTACCTAGATTTTCAGAAGGCATTCGATAAGGTGCCACATAGGAGATTGGTGAGTAAAATCAGAGCTCATGGCATTGGGGGCAGGGTTTCAACATGGATAGAAAACTGGTTGGCAGATAGAAAGCAAAGGGTAGCAGTCTGGCTGGAGGTGACTAGTGGGGTACCACAGGGCTCTGTATTGGGACCACAGCTCTTTACGATTTATGTCAATGATTTAGATGAGGGCATTGAAAACTATATCAGCAAGTTTGCTGACGATACTAAACTGGGTGGCAGTGTGACATGCGAAGAGGACGTTAGGAGAATACAGGGAGACTTGGATAGGCTGAGTGAGTGGGCAGATACTTGGCAGATGTCTTTCAATGTGAATAAATGTGAAGTTATCCACTTTGGAAGCTGGAACATGAGGGCAGAGTATTGTCTGAACGGTGTCGAGTTAGGTAAGGGAGAAATGCAAATAGACCTAGGAGTCCTAGTTCACCAGTCAATGAAGGTGAATGAGCAAGTGCAACAGGCAGTGAAGAGGGCAAATGGAATGTTGGCCTTTGTTACAAGGGGAATTGAATACAAGAGGAAGGATGTTCTTTTGCATTCGTACAGGGCCCTGGTGAGACCACACCTGGAATATTGTGTACAGTTTTGGTCTCCACGTTTAAGGAAGGACATTCTGGCAATTGAGGAAGTGCAGCATAGATTCACTAGGTTGATTCCTGGGATGGCAGGGCTGTCTTACGCAGAGAGATTGGAGAGATTGGGCTTGTACACGCTGGAATTGAGGAGATTGAGAGGGGATCTGATTGAAACGTTTAAGATAATTAAAGGATTTGATAGGATTGAGGCAGGTAATATGTTCCAGATGTTGGGAGAGTCCAGTACCAGAGGGCATGGATTGAGAATAAGAAGTCAGTTATTTGAAACAGAGTTGAGGAAGAACTTCTTCTCCCAGAGAGTTGTGGAGGTGTGGAATGCACTGCCTCGGGTGGAGGCCAATTCTCTGGATGCTTTCAAGAAGGAGCTGGATAGATATCTGATGGATAGGGGAATCAAGGGATATGGGGACAAGGCAGGGACTGGGTATTGATAGTGAATGATCAGCCATGATCTCAGAATGGCGGTGCAGACTCGAGGGGCCAAATGGTCTACTTGTGCGTCTATTGTCTATTGTAAACCTACTGCCTCATAATTCCATGGTCACATGTTTTACCTGTATCTCAAGTATTTTATGTGTGTGCATGTACTCTCCCTGTAAAAACACACAGGATTCCCCCTGATGTTCCAGATTCCATCCCCAACCCAAGGACATATAGATTTACTAGCCACTTCAAGTTTCCCTAATATGAAGGTGGATGGTCGAACAGAGGGAAGTGTGGAGAAAATAAAACTTGGTTAGTGCAAGATTATTATAAGTGAGACCTTGACAATCGCCATAGGCTCGATGGACTGAAAAGCCTGTTTCACTGCTGCTTGGCTGCCTAAGCCCCAACGATAAGTATGCCTTTAACTATTATGTTCCAAAGCCCTTGAATGATCTCCTTCAATTTCTCCAGCGCTTGAGGTTCCTTTGCATTGTTAAAATTCTGGAAAAAACCCTATTTTAGACAAACTTTCACTCATTTATTCTGTTCAACTTCAATTTTTGTGTAATTTAATTGGCATTATAGAAGCTTTGCACAGAACACTATTATTACCGTTAAATAAATGCTTCCAGCAGGACTATGGGGCTTCTCTGGTTAGGCTGGCAGAAGACTTCCGTCAAATGCCATTAGATAGGTGTTGGTCTAACTTCTGTTCCTTATACGTAAGCACGGATATGTAGGTTTGCCGACCATTGCCGTACTGAGGGAGTGCTGTACTTCAATGATACTGTGCAGGAAAAAGGAATTGTCAGCTCCTTTGATCAAAATCTTGCATCGGAAATGAGAGGGAAGAAGGCTGGAGAATGAATAATGGTGTACCTTTATATAAGAGGGACTAGAAAGACTTACCAGGGAACTACAGGTCAGAGAGAAAGAGAACATTAATCTAACAGAATATTAGAAGTGGGAAAGTAATGAGAGATTCTGAGTAATAGAATTTAGTTACGTTCAGAAAGGCAAGAGCAAATGAGAGATAAGTCAACATGGCTTTGCGTATGGGAATTCATACCTCACAAATTTTAAAGAGGTAATCATGAAAATTAATGTGGATGGGGCAGGAGACATTGTCCACATGGACTTTAACCATGCTTTGACAAATCCTCACATGATAAGCTTTTATGGAAGGTTAGAACACCTAGATTCTAGCATCAGCTATCCAATTGGATAAAAAATTGGCTTAATTAAAGGAGGCATAGTGTGATAGGAGAGGGTTGTTTTATCAGATTGTGGGCTTATAACCCAGTGAAAATGGGATAAATGTCGTGTTTCCTGATTGTGATATAGTTTAGAGTTTTGGATGAGAATGCATGTGGAATAATTAACAAGTCTGCAGATGGCATAGTGGCCATTTAAGATTACAACAGAACATTGATCAACTGCAAAAAGTAGGCAAAGGAATAGAAAATAGAAAACTCAGGCAAGTGTCACATGATATATTTTGGGAAGCTAAACCAGAGCAGGACATATACAGTGAATGGGAGAACCCTGTTGAGTTTCGCTGAATAGAGACAGTCTCATCCTGCAAGTTAACCTTCAGGGACTCCTTCATGAGGACTTCAGAGCCCTTTGCACCTCTGATACAGAAAACAATCTATACCTTTATTCCTTCTTCTGAAGTGCATGACCATACACTATATTCCACCTGCCACTTTTTGCCTACTTCCTAATTTGTTCAAGGCCTTTCGCAGACTTCTGACTTCCTCAACATTACCCGAGCCTCCAGCTACCTTTGTATCATTCACAAACTTTGCCACACGTCCACCATCCAAATCATTGGCAAATAATGCAAAAAGAAGTAGTCCCAACAATGACCCCTGTGGTACACCATTAATCATCAGCAGCCAATGAGAAAAAGCTCCTTTATTCCCTCTTAGTTCCTGCCAGTCAGCCAAACTTCTATCCATGCTAGTACAATTCCTGTAATAACATGGGCTCCTATCTTGTTACATAGCCTTATGTGTGGCAAAAAGGCCTTCTTAAAATCCAAACAGCCATCATCCACTGACTCTTCTTTGTTTATTCAGCCTGTATTTCTCAAAAAATACTAATAGATCTGTCAGGCAAACTTTCCTCTTCAAGAAATCATACTGACTTTGGCTTATTTTCTCATGTTCCTCCAAGTACCCTGAGATTTCATCCTTAATAATGGACGGCAGCATCTTGAAAACCACTGAAGTCAGGGTAACTGCCCTATAATTTCCTGTCTATTACCTCCCTTCCTTCTTAAAGTGTGGAATGATATTTTCAATTTTCTAGTCCTCTAGAACCATTCCAGAATCCAATAAATTTTGAAAGATCATTACTAATGACCTCTTTAGCTACCTCTTTCATAACACTGCAGTGCAGTCCATCTGGCCGAAGTGATTTAACTTTCGATGCTTCAACTTTGCAAGCACCTTCTCCTTTGCAAGAGTGATCCCACTTTCTTCTTCCCCCTGACACTCTTGAATTTCTGGCATGCTCTTGGTGTCTTCCACAGTGAACACTGATGCAAAATATTTATAGAGTTTGTCTACCATTTCTTTGACCACCATTAATATCTCTCCAGTGTTATTTTCCATCTATTCTCACTTCCTTTACTCTTTATATTCTGAATAAAACTTCCAGTATTCTCTTTTATATTACTGGCTATCCTACCTTCATATTTCAATCTTTCTCTCCTTATTGCTGTTTTAGTTGCCTTCTATTGGTTTTTAAAAGCTTCCAGTCCTCTAGCTTCCAACTATTTTTTGCTCTATTATATGCCCTCTCTTTTGCTTTTATTGTTGAATTATTTTGTCAGCCATGGTCGCCTCATCCTCTTTTAAGAATACGTCTTCCTCTTTGGGATAAATTTATCCTGTGCCTTCTGAATTGCTCTCAGAAATTTCAACTATTACTGTTCTGCTGTCATCCATGTTAGTATCGCCTTCAATCAACTTGATCAGCTCCTCACTCATGCAGTGGGCTCAACCAGAAGCTGCTTGAAAAAACAATCTCATAGTCATTCACAAATTCCTTCTCTTGAGACCCAGCATCAACTTGATTTTCCCTATAACGAGTGTATTAAAATCCCATAACCATCATTAAATTGTCTTTTTTACATGCCTTTTCTATCTCCCATTGTAACATGTACCCCGCAATCTGGCTACTCTTTGGAGGCAAATGTATAATTTCCATCAGAGTCTGGGAACCATTCCCTCCTTCACCTAAAGCTGATTAAGAAGCTAATCTTCAGAGCTGATTTGACATTGAGGTTTCATAAATTTCCAGACTGGTTGAGTTTATTTTAACTTTCCAAAATGCGTCTCATAACATTTATCTAAGTTAAATTCCATCTACTATTCTGTTGCCCAGTTTTCCAGTTGATCAATATTCTGTTGTAACCTTAAACGAGGGGTTCCCAATCTGGAGTCCACTGACCCCTTGGTTAATGGCAGGGGGTCCATGATATAAAAAAAATGTTGGGGACCTCTGCCATAAACAAGCTTTTCAAATGGCCACTATGCCATTGTAAAGAGGGTTTCTTCTTTTTTGTTAACTAGCAGGAATGCTAATTTACTGATAACGAGAATGGTAATCCTTTGTAAACCAAATGGGGATTAATGTTCTTTCTTCTGAGTCTGTAAGCTTTTGTTGACGGGCTTTTGGGCAGATCGAGAGAGAGGACGCAATGCTCTAAGCTGGGCGAGGATCGGACCCCAAAGGGGGGTCCGAGGCCGGGAGATTCTCCGAGGGGGGGGGGGATGAAGCTAGATGTGCTTGGTTGACCACTCGGAGGGTCCTGAGCTGTTTGGAGAGTCCGAGGAGTTCGGAGGGTCCTGAGCTGTGAGTCGAGGAGTTCGGAGGGGATCGAATGGTGGCCAGAAGACTTCAGAAATTGAGCTCCAACGGCTGTGCACGAAGTGGTTTGGACTTTGATAAGTTTGGCGCCTTTTCTTTAATTTTCTCTTCCTATATACTGTATCGTTATTAATCACTTAGTTATAGTAACTTTTATAAATTGTACTCATTTAATCGCATATGGTGTACTGTCTGTTTTTTGGGCGAGGCGGGGACATCACACAGCATCCACACCAGCTGATTACCCAGTTTGGCGGGGCCGAAGGCTGCTCCCCCTAGACGAGAACGAGCTGAGCGAGCCTGAGGCGACCCAGGGGGTTACATTGTGGGGTGCTCGTCCGGGATTGATTTCTGTGGAAGCTGTGTGATCACCCTCTTTAAATTGTGTCTGCGGCGAAGAGCTGGTGTGCCTTTGTGGGTGTGTGATTGCTGGTTATCGCTGCGTGTGTGTTGGGTGGGGTGGCTGCTGTTGTTAGCCTCGAGGTCGTTGTTTGAGTTCCAACTAGTGCTGACGAAATGGTGGTGGGACCATGGGTTGTCCGTACTATTTGGAGAGTGAGGAGTGACAGGTTGGGATGTTTCAGCAGCGGTGAGCTCCGCCCGGTTATTGGAATAATGTCCAGCCCTAAAGGGGCGGAGGCGTGGGCGGAGCGGACCTCTCAGTTGTTGGGTGAGTGGCAGTGCTTGGCTGAGGGAAAGCGACAGGGACGGGTTGAAAGTTTAAGTAGACGGGCTGGTGACTTTGTTAGAACTGTCGGGCGCAATTACCTCGAAGTGACCGCTGCCAGTTCTGGGAAAGTGTGGGAAAATGCGTGTGGTTTGACTGGAAGTCAAATGCCGCAGTTGGGGGGCTTATCATATCCGTGGCAGGAGATTGGTGGGAAGTTTTTAGGGTATCCCTATTTGCCTAGGGGGGCAGATAAATTGCTTGTGGTGCCAAGGGGATCAGTTGTTCCGTTGATTTGAGAGATGTCGGGAAACTTAGAGGAGGCCCAGTGGGGGAACGGCTTGGGGTCTCTGGGGGAGCACATTCCCAGCAATGTACCAAGGAACTCCCGAAAGGAGCAGACTCTATTCCTGAAGGCCATGCGCACAGGTGTTGTTACGGATGGATGGAAGTCAAGTTAAAGCCATCCTCAGCACCGGGGCGCCGGTTAAGTTGCTGTACAGTTTGTTTCATAACCGTTATTGGAAGCATTTACCCTTGGCGACATTGAGGACACTGGAGATTCGGGGTACCAGTGCCGTTGATTATCCAGACGACGGTTGTTGGTCAGTGAAAATGGAGTTCTTGGAGGCAAATGTGGAGGAGACTGAGGTTCAGGAATCGTTAATGCTGATGTGTCCGGACCCTGTTGAGACGGGCAGCGTTTCTATTCTAGAGAGAACCAATATCCTGTTGGTGTGCTTGAGGGCCTGCCCGGAGGAGGTGGGTGAGCGCTGTTTGGAGACATTGTCGATGCACCCAGGGTTTCGAGCTGCTTGTGCGGACGTGTGTAGCAGCATTGGGCCGATACCGAACTCAAACAAGAGCCAGTGGTGGTACGGCCTGGGGGAAGTATCTGAGGGTGAGACCCTCTTAGTGGACGCTGCGAAATACCACGAGGGAGCGGAGTTGACTGCTGAAGACACCTCGGAGAGAGAGAGGTTGCGGCGACTGGCCCCTGAAGCCGTGGAAGACGTAGGCAGCGTGTGCGTGGATTATATTGCGTTGAAGAGGCGCACTGTCAGTGACCAGAATATGGCCCTGAGGGCCGAAGAGGCGATGCCTGTCTGAGTGGTGCGATGTGGTTTAAGGTGCTGGATCGGAGGAGTGGATGTTGCCAGATCCCGATGAGTGGGGCCGGCAAGGAGAAGACGGCCGTTATAAATTCCCTAGGAGTCTTCGGGTCCGAAAAGATGCCACAGGGCATATCTGGAGCCCTTGCAACCTTCCTGCGGGGCAGGTGGAAGACTATAGGGGATGTGGAGGCATTTGGAGTTTTGGTTTATGTGGATGATCTCTTGGTGTTTGGATTTGCCTCAGGAGAATATGAAGTGAGGTCGTTGCAGGAGCAGCTGAGAACTACCGAGTTAAAGTGTTTTCGGGACACGTGCCAGGGCTGGCGAAGGTCGCAGCTCGTGAGTGACTGTCTCTACGGAATCAAGTTTGAAATGAAGATGGAGAGACTGGAGAAAGTGATCTGGAACCATTTGGAAGACTTACAAGTTGGAGAGAATGAATAAAGTTGTCTGACTGAGGGTAACAGCAAACTGAGAACCCGGAGAGGGGAGTTTGCGGAGGTGAAGAAATTACAGACGAATCTCAGCAGAGAGAAGCGGAAGCTTGAAGGGAACCTAAAGATGACCATCAACAGTTCAAATGAAGTGCAAAACCTGAAAGTTGATCTGGAAGAAGTCATGAGGAAGAAAAAGCTGGAGAGAAATGCAGTGAATACTGAACAGGAGGCTGAAGAGACTGCGGGAGCAGTGCAGGCCACGAGTTTCCATTTGGAGAAGATCAAACAGCAACTACCGATCACAGGAATGAGGAAGAATACAGATTCGATGGATGATGTGCTGGATGTGTGGTACATGCTGCCTTTTGCTGACTTTCCCTCGATTGAGGAAGAGACCTTTGGCCCTTCTCCCATTGAGTCAGGTGTAGCGGGGAGGGTTAGCTGTGTGCAGTGTGGGGCATGAGTGAGAGGTTGAGAGAGGAGTTGGTAGTGGGCCCAAGGTATCCCCAGTTGTGTCCGAGCCTGAAGGGTTTAGGTGAGGGGGTACGGAGGCCTCAGAAGGATTAGGGAACTCCCAGATAGTTGGCCTAAGTAGCGCCTGAGGAACAGGGCCTGAGGGTTACTGTGTGGGGAGGAGATGTCACTGTTCGTGCTTGGGTTACGGTGTGTTGGCAGGAAAGGTGGCGAGTTATTTAGTAGTCATGAGGACATGACTTTTATTTGGTGGAGGGAGAGTGTAAAGAGGGTTTCTTCTTTTTTGTTAACTAGCAGGAATGCTAATTTACTGATAACGAGAATGGTATTCCTTTGTAAACCAAATGGGGATTAATGTTCTTTCTTCTGAGTCTGTAAGCTTTTGTTGACGGGCTTTTGGGCAGATCGGCGCAAGGGGGTCGAGAGAGAGGACGCAATGCTCTAAGCTGGGCGAGGATCGGACCCCAAAGGGGGGTCCGAGGCCGGGAGATTCTCCGAGGAGGGGGGGGGATGAAGCTAGATGTGCTTGGTTGACCACTCGGAGGGTCCTGAGCTGTTTGGAGAGTCCGAGGAGTTCGGAGGGTCCTGAGCTGTGAGTCGAGGAGTTCGGAGGGGATCGAATGGTGGCCAGAAGACTTCAGAAATTGAGCTCCAACGGCTGTGCACGAAGTGGTTTGGACTTTGATAAGTTTGGCACCTTTTCTTTAATTTTCTCTTCATGTATACTGTATCGTTATTAATCACTTAGTTAAAGTAACCTTTATAAATTGTACTCATTTAATCGCATATGGTGTACTGTCTGTTTTTTGGGCGAGGCGGGAACATCACACAGCATCCACACCAGCTGATTACCCAGTTTGGCGGGGCCGAAGGCTGCTCCCCCTAGACGAGAACGAGCTGAGCGAGCCTGAGGCGACCCAGGGGGTTACACCATCTATATGGGTGTCATCTGCAAACATACTTATTATGCCACATGTATTCTCATCCAAATCATTGAAATATTAGGAGAGATTGGATGAGCTAGAAATGTTTAATCTGGAGAGAAAGAACCCAAGATTGAGGTTTCACTGAGGTTTAAAAATTTATACAGTAGATAAAAT
The DNA here is from genome assembly GCF_030144855.1 of Hypanus sabinus. Lineage (NCBI taxonomy): Eukaryota > Metazoa > Chordata > Chondrichthyes > Myliobatiformes > Dasyatidae > Hypanus > Hypanus sabinus. Next base: position 116,989,333 of record NC_082710.1, on the reverse strand, counting down.
CACAATAATTTTCCCAGGATGGGGGACTTAATCTAGATTAATGTGAGACGGAAAGATTTAAAAGGCATTGGCGGAGCATGTTTTTCACACAGGGTATATAGAATGAGTTCTCAAATGAGTTAGTAGAGGCAATTACAATTACAACATTAAAAAAATACATGTACTTGGATGGGTAAATGGACAGGGGAAGTTTGGAACTGTATGAGCCAAATGCAGGCAAATGGGATTATTATTTTACAGAGGATTTTGTTTGACATGAATGATTTGTGTGGAAGGGCCAGTTTTCATGCTCTATAAATCCATAAATCTATCTTAACTACCACATTGATTGTTTGGTGATGAAACGTATCAACTTCTGCCTGAAAAGTGTCTTGGATCTGCTCCAATTTGCCTACCAACACAACCAGTCCACAACAGAAACTATCACCCAAACTTGGAATACATGGAGAGCAAAGATGCATACAACAGGATATTCTTTATTGACTACAGTTCAGCATTCAGTACTATTATCCCTTCAAAACTAATCAATAAACTTCAAGACCTTACCTTTCCTGTGTAATTGGATCCTTAATATCCACATCTGCAAACCCCAGTAATTTTGGATTGGCAACAACATTTCCTCCATGATCTCCATCAGCACAGGTGCACCACAAGGCAGTGTGTTTAGCTTCCTTCTCTGCTCACTTTATACTTAAGACTGTGTGGCTAAGCAAAGCTCCAACGCCATATTTCAGTTTTCTGACAACACCACTGTCAATGGTGGTGATTTCTCACCACCTAATCAAAGGTGGTGAGAAATCAGCATTTAGGAGGGAGATTGAAAATCTGGCTGAGTAGTGCCACAACAACAACCTCTCACTCAATGTCAGCAAGACCAAGGAACTGATTATTGACTTCAGCAGTAGAAAACTAGAAGTCCATGAGCTAGTTTTGCACATTGGTTGTTTATCCCTCCTGTTGGGTGCAATCTTCATTTGTTCTATTATGATTCTTGGATTTATTGAGTACGTCTGCAATAAAGTAATGTCAAGGCTGTATATGGTGATATATATGCAATTTGATAATAAATTTACTTTGAACTGTAAACTTTGAAAATAATTTGACCTTCTTAAGTCCTCTAAATCTCATAGCTTTGCTAAAACATAGTGACCAAAACTAAAAAAAGTTTCCAAGAAGAAATTTAGCCAACACAAAATAATACTGATATTTAACTTATTCACTTGGTATTGCAGTCCTCTAGAGATAAAGGCCAATGTCTTATGAGACCACTTTATGGCTTTTTGTATTTTGTTTGCTCACATACATTTAGATTCTCAAATTTATTGGTCTTTTATAAATCTATTACTTAAGAAAAAGCTACACCTTGGCTTTTGAGGTCAAACACAGGGGACTCAGATTTACAGGTGCAAGGTGATGCACCTTACGTAGTATGAATAGGAGTAGGACATACGTAATAAGTAGTGTAGTGATAGAAGATATTGACGTGCAGAGAGACTTTAATGTTCAAGTCCATAGTTCCTGGGAAGTAGTAACACAGTTGAAATTCAAGTTTATTGTCATTCAGCCGTATACATGAACAATGTTCCTTCAGACTAAGGTACACATGTAATCCACACATAACACAAAGTATATATTAACAAATATTAAAATATACCCCAGTAGATTGACATTTAGCTTAAGGTGCAATATATGACGCAAGTTAAAAAATAAACAGTATAATGCTATTGGTGCTTCATAAGTCAGGGAGGTCAGTGGTCTCATGTCCTGGAGCAAGAAGCTGAATTTTATCCTAACGGCCTAATGCTACGAAACTTCCTGCCTGATGGTTGGGGGGTGGTCAAAGAAATTGTGGGATTAATGAGAGGAATTTGTAGGTCAGATGCCTTGCAATTCCTGTACCAGACAGTAATCCAGCTGTCTGAACACTCAGAATGGTGCTCCTGTAAAAATTGTTTAGAATGATTGTATAGGAGCCTCACTCACCTCAATCTTCTCAGGAAGTGGAGACACTGTTGTGTTTTCTTGACTAAATAGGTGGTGTTGAGGGACCAAGTGAGACTGTCGATTATGTGCACTCTCAGAACCTTGGTGTTCCTAACTCTCTCCACTGAGGAGCTGTGATTGGAGCTAAAGTCCACAATCACCTTTTTATCTTTGCTCACATTGCTGTGCTCACACCATTCTATAAGCCACTCTACTTCTCTGCATATTGTCTCGTCATCATTGCTGATGAGGCCAGCCACTGGTGATTTGGTTTGAGTTGGGTCGAGCAGTGCTGTCACGTATCAGCAGCGTGAACAGCAATGAGCTCAACATGCAGCCCTGGAGAGTAGAGGTGCTCAGCGTGATGGGGCTAGAGATGTTGTTGCCAACACCGACCGATTGTGGTTTTCTATCAAAAAGTGCAAGATCCAGTTGCAGAGAGAAATGTTAAGACCCAATGAGGACAGTTTACCCACTGGAGGCTGCTCGTATTAAACAATGAGCTGAAGTCGATAGGATTGGTGTATGAAGCACCATTTACCAGTGGGGACAGGATAAAATGAAGAACAGAGTCTATGGCATTGTCATAGCAATATGTGAACTAAAAAGCATCCAAGACAGGTTTTAATGTGACCCATAACCAGCCACTAAAAGTAATTTATTATTGTTGAAGTTAATGCCACTGAAAGGTAGTCATTAAGGTAGATTACCATCACCACTTAGGCACCATGATGATGGTCACCACCTTGAAGCCTGAAGCGACGTGGATTGTTCCAGAGAGATGTTGAAGACGTCTGTTAGTACCTCTTTTAACTGGGCTCAGCAGTATCTCAGCACCCGGCCAGGAACGTTATCAGGCCCTGCAGCTTTATGTGGTTGACCTTGGCTAGGGACTTCCTTATGTTAGCTGTGACCAGACAGATTGCCTGCACCTCAGGTGGAGGGAGGGTAGGTGCACCGTTCTATGTGTAAAAGGCATTCAGCCTGCGAGGAAGGGAAGTGTCACTGTCATTGACATGCAGGGAGGACCTGAGGTCTCTAACATAACAGACTTGTATTCTGTAATGGTCTGAAAGCCCTGCCGCATATGCATCTCTTGTCTCTGCTATCACACAAGTGGCTATAGATTCTCCGTGAATAATCTCTGTGAATTTAGGGTGTTGAAGAGGACATCTGGCATGAATACCTTCAGAGGTCAACCCACAGAATTTAAAAGTTGGAATACTATGTTGCAAGTTTACATTGCACTGCAAGGTCTGAACTTGGAGTATTCTGTGTAGTTCTGATCACCACATGATAGGGAGAATGTAATTGTGCTGCAGAGAACGCAAAGGAATTCACCAGGACATTGCCTGGATTGCAAGACTTCCACCTTGGGAGAGATTTCTTGCTTTGCCTGGAACCAAAAGAGGTTGAGGGATGACCTGATAGAGACTATGTAAAAGTAAAGAGGCACAGTTAAGATAAAAAGCCATGGTAGAGATATCAAAAGCATAGGTTTAAACTGATAAGGGGAGAGAGAGTTTTAAAAGGGATCTGTGGGGCTAGTTTTTACACAGAGAGTGAAAGCACAGATGGTGGAATGAGTTCAGTTACAATGTTAAAGAGGTAATTAGATAAGTTGAGACATAGAAGGATGTGGTCCTCATGCAGACAATTGGAATTTATGTAGGTGGGCAAAGGGATTGGAATGAACGTGGTAGTCTAAAGCGCCCATTTCTGCTTGTGTGTCTCTATTACTCTGAAACTCTGCATATCTAGCATTTTAAGTAGAAAGGCAAGTTTACTTCAGGAAAACTGGTGGCAGAGATATATTGCTTACAAGGTAGAATGACAATAGTTCTTAGTAAAGCAAAGCTAAATGTGGCTGCTTGTGATTTGTTTTGCTTTTACATTGCAAATAACTGCTGCACATACACTGATTCTAGCTTCAATTCCCTTTATGGCTGAACTCTATTTCATTCCCTACAGATCTCTCTCTGAACACTCACTTGAGGTCTAAACTTTATGAACAATTGCAACACGACCCACTGTAACATCCTCCTCTAAACGAAATGAATAGATATCTAGTGCAGGCTCCAGTTTCCAAGGCAACCGATCCTTGAAAAAAAATGACTATAAGATTTATCAGAGACATTGTCCGCTATTGGTATTCTGCACTTGACAGAAATAAGATGCACAAACATATTTTTTTTCACTGCACAGAACAATGTACAGTGTGTTTAACTTCGGTTATTTAAGCACATCAGTTACATATTTGCCTTGAATGCCTGGCCAGTAATCTAGTGTAACAATTGTTTTCACTGATAACACCCACTTGAATTTTATTCCTTGAGTTTTGGTGAAGCTGAAAAATACTTCGGAGTGATTTGGGGTGTGAGAGTGCGGTTCTATAGTTTGCATCAAAATGGGCTGATCTCATGTGAGTAGTAAAAGGTCAATTAATTTAAGTATCCAGTACCAGATAATTGGCACATGATATGGTGAGAGCACTGTAATGATCAAAAGCTAAAATATGGAAATCTTACTGCTGAAAAATGGACTGAATTCTGCTTGAAAATTTATACCGTTATTTTCCTTGTAAAAAAAATCATTGCACATAAAGATTATTTTCAAGAATTTGTCATGAGGGAACAAATAAATATCAATATAGAGATTATGTGCTGCAAATTCAAGCTGAAGTCCACGAAGGGAATAAACATATAACATTCACAGGTGATTTTCCTTCACGCATAAAAATTTAAAATATTGCTGAAGAAATCCTGCTTAATTTAAGCCTTCATAAACAGGAGAAAGTCTGCAGAAGCTGGAACTTTAAGGCAACACATACAAAATGCTGGAGGAACTCAGCAGGCCAGGAAAGGAATAAACAGTTGACATTTTGCACCAGGATCCTTCTTCAGCTTTGTTGTAAGCATTTAGGCTCCTGTTTAAGTGGTAAAATGTTAGGAAAAATGGACTCAAATACCAAACGTATACCTATAAAAGTAGGACTCAGCATTCACACTGTACAAATGCACAAAATGTTGGAGTGTACTTCCAGCCCCAGTATATGAAAACAAAACACTGTGGATGCCAGTAAGTTGGAATTCTAAAAACAGAAAATATTAAAAACTCAGTAGATCAGCCAATAACTGTAGGGAGTGAAATAGAGACATTATTTCGGGCAAAGTATATTTTATCAAGGCTGTGATGTGGAACAGATAATAAGTCGTTAGTCATACTGTTTCTTATCGTTGTATGTTATGGATTTGTTTTGATTGTGAAACAGGAAATCATGTGACTGCACTGAGATTTTAAAAGGAGTTATAAAGTGCTGGCAGGATTTAAGTGTTACTTCCTGTACTGAAGTGCAACTACTCTACAATTCATGATTTTCAAATAATATATTGATTTGAAAATGTGTAAAGTTCTGAAATGAAAATAAATATGCCTTTTGATTTTGTGCTTTCACTCACTTTTTGTTGCCGTTTGTGCGATTATTTTTTCTGTGTGGGTGGGAGGACTGTTTGATATTTTTCTTTGCAAGGTTGGGTCCATGGTTCTTCTTTGTTTTAAGACTGTGGCAAAAAGGAATCTCAGAGTTGTAGACTGCATACATACATTGATAATAAATATACTTTGGATCTTTGATATTAATTCTCAGAATGCACATGCGTGGCATGGTATGGTGACATAATGTTTTGGTGGAGATACACAGCACAGTCTGTCAGTTCACTTGCTTTTGCTTAGATTTCATTTTGAAAATCAGTATGTTAATTGGATTAAAGAAGTGGAAAATGCTGGGAATCTTCAGAAGATCAGGCAACATCAGCAGAGTGAGAAACAAATCTCATCTTTCTTTAGAAGTGACAAATAGACATTGATTTAAAACAGTTTTTTTTCTGTACAGACGCTACCTAATCTGTTTGGGTATTTTCAGCAATTTTGGCATATTGTTGGGTTTCCAATATCTACACTTTTTTGTCCTTCTGATCAAATATTGTAAATCTAATTGCGCTAAGTATGTCAATTAAATGTTTGAGCTGGTATTAATGTTAGCAATGCTGTGTTTAGCACGTTGACAGAGAGAACCTAATGACAGCACTATCTTTAAAGACAGAATTTTTTAGAAGAGCACTTTGGGGACATAGAATGAAGGAAATGGTGAAGTGGTAATGGGATGCCTTGCTCAGCAAGTTTAATTAGGGCAAACCAATGTAAAAAAAAACTTTGTGATATTAATATTACAAATGAGCCTTGTCCCAGTTAGTTAGGAGATTAAAAATACTTGATTCATGCTACAAGTGAAATGAAAAATGATACCACAGTAGATATAAGATTATTATATAATATCAACAGCATTCTATATATATCAATGTTATCATATGATATAAGCTGATTTTGTCCTTTGCTGAACCCACAAAATAATCCTTACTGGAACTTCTACATTTTTTTTTAACCTGACTTGCTTTGACATATTTGTGCAAGTGAATGTTGTGTGGACTGTCTGTATAACAAGTATTAAACCTAGTGGCAAGTCTAAACAGCTCTATAAATGCCTACAAATTTCAACAAAATATTAACTGAAACTTCTTCTCGTTCAGTGTAAATGTTTTCAGCTTCCTAACTTTCTGCCTAAGATTCAGAGAAGACTCTTTTAAAAGCACATTCCAAAACATATTTTCCTGTGCGGTCATCACTCAGCAACTTAGGGCATAGGTAGCCTCGACTTGGAAGAATTATCCCGAGGTCTGTGGATGTTACACCTGGTAAGTAATCCAAGCAGTATTAAATATAACCAGCCCAAGCAGCATTGCGTCTATAATCCTTTTTTGGCCAATAGAGATTTAAGAAGCAACAATCTTTCCACAAAGCTCTAGGATTTTGCTTTTATTAGTTATATTTTCCCTCTATTTTATTATTTCTTTCCCAAAATACCCTCATAGATCTGATTACAGATGCCCAGACTCAATATAATAGAATTTTCAGAGACACCACCTTGTTTTAATTTTAAATTGATTGGCGTTATACACTCTGTGGCAACTTTATTAAATACTTCATAAAGGGGCCACTGAGTTTACGTTCATGGTCTTCAGCTGCTATAGCCCGTTCACATCCAGGTTCAACTTGTGGTGCATCCAAAGACGCTCTTCTACACACCACTGTTGTAATGTGTGGTTACTTGAGTTACTGTCCCCTTCCTGTCAGACTGGCCATTCTCCTCTGTGCTCCCGCATTAGCAAGATGCATTCACCCACAAAAGTGCAGATCACTGGGTAGTTTTCTTTTGGTATTTGTACCATTCCCTGTAAACACTAGAGATTTTTGTGTGAAAATCCCAGGAAATAAGCAGTTTCAGAGATACTCAAATTACTCCATCTGGCACCAGCAATCATTCCACAGTCTAAGTCACTTAGATCATATTTCATTCCCCATTCTGATGTAACTGAATCTCTTGACCATGACTCCATGCTTTTATACATTGAGTTGCTGCCACTTGGTTGACTGATTAGATATTGGCATTTACGAGTGGTTGTACAGGTGTACATAATAAAGTGACCACTGTAATACACAGGTGTTCTACAAATCCCTGATATACATTTGAGTATATAACCAGCTTCATTATACTATCACTTTAAATCCCAGTACCTGTGTTGTCTTCTCCACAGCTCTCTTTTTTGTTATTTCCAGTACAGGTAGTCCCCGAGTTACAAACGTCCAACTTACGGACAACTTGTACATACGAATCGAGGAAGGAAAACACTGTCCGCCATTTTAAGTCGGATCCCGACGCTGACCGCCATTTTAAGTCATTGCCGTTGACACTGTGGAGTGTTTAACTTTGTATTTGGCTTAAAATTTTCTTAGTAAGGTTCACCCTGACCCCCTCTTCTCATTCCGGTCAGCTGGTGGAGCAGTGAGATCAATGCCGGGCTGGAGAATGGAGGTTTCCGTGCTGGGTTGATTTCGATCCAGTGACTCCCGTACTATCCGTGCCGGTTAGATATCGAGCTCGCAACTCGACCTCGTAAAAGAAAACACTGCCACCTCCAGTTTAAATACCCACGTGGAATATTGTGGATGATTAAATATGCAAACCCAGCACAGCCCCCACTTGTCCCATTCAGCCTGTCTCAGTGCGGTGGTCCTTAAGACCCAGCGGACCTCGAGAACCGGCGGAGGTTGGGACCCGACACCCGCAGTGTTTCTTTTCTGTTGATGGGAAGCGATCGCGATTGAAAATAAAGTGGAAATAATAAAGTGTTTGGAAAGAGGTGAAACACCATCGGTCATTAGAAAAGCATTAGTCTACAGTCGGTCAATGATCGGAACAATTTTAAAGGACAACGGATAAAGTGAGAATAATGGAGCATTTGAAAGGCCCTGCCCCGATGAAAGCTACAATTATTACTAAGCAACACTATGGTTTAGTTATTGGAATACATACATTTCTTAAGTGTTTTATATGCATAGAAAGGTAAAATATATACTATATACTAAGACAAACGTTTGGCTGACGCTAAATAATACCGGATGTACTTGTTCCAACGTACGTACAAATCCGACTTAGATATGGACTCAGGAACAGAACTCGTACATAACCCGGGGACTGACTGTAGTTTCTGTTTCATTTCAGTTTTCCTAAATCTGCCGTATTTTGCTTTTGCATTAGAATCATAGGGTAATTCAGAAAAGCAACAGAATCCTCCCACCGTTTCTGCACCGTCTGTCAGGAACATATTTACACTGATTACATCTTATTCTCCATACATTCCCATCATGTCACTGGAGATTCCAGTGACCTGCACTCTAGGGAAAATTTAAAGTGCCTAAGAGATATGAGAGGAAACCTTGGCACACAGAAGTCATAGGAAAAACATGCAAATTCTACATAGATAGCACTGGATATTAGATCATGAAAACTGTGAGGCAGCAACTCTTCAAACTGTACTGCCTAATTCTGATGCTAATATTCATTTCTTCTTGGGAAATTCCACATTTCTGGAAGGTATTGCAGTTCTTTTTCAATAAACACAAGGAAGTTAAAAGTATCTGACAGTATTTGCCATAGAATGTCATTTGATTTCCAAGTGTGGTTAAACCCTTTTAGCGTTGTACTGGCTTCCTGAATACTTTGTGTTTTGAAACAGGCTCCCGATAAGGAATCTTTATGGCTCCGTGAGTAAAAATAATGGGAGAATGGAGGAAGTTACCTAAAATTTCATGCAACACGCACAAAATGCTGGAGGAACTCTGCAGGCCAGACAGCCTTGAGGAAAAAAAGAGCAGTCGATGTCTTGGTCTGAAACCCTTCAGCAGGAAATTTCTGGCATTGGCTTCAGGCTGGCAGGAATGTGGGGAAGACAGAATGGGGAACTGGAGGGGAGGGGGATGGACGTTCAAAGCAGCTTAGATCCCGCCTAAGGTAAGAGCAGAGCATTCAAAGGCTGGATGAGTACCTTTTCTACCTCTTTGCTGATGCCCCAGATCTGTTACAAGTTTGCACCTAGAAAACATAGTAAAATGTTTCAGCCATTCATCAAGTCCTCTCAAGGTAGGAAATTCCCAACATTTGGGGTTTAAATTTGCTCTAGTAAGTCCACTACTGGCAGGAACATTATATTCTGTCAGATATGCTGTTAATTCCTGCATGGAGGGGTCACGAAAATTTAACTTTACACTCAAATAAAGATTGAGAATTGAAGTATGAAAATAAACCATAACACAAATACAAACAGAATTAACAGTAAGCTGGGAAGATCAAAAGTTCTATGTCAAAACATAAAGTGAAACTGAGACTCTTCTTTAATTATGCTGAACAGTTTTAAGCCTGGGACACAGAATTTTTTTAAAAAAGCACTATTTCTGATGTTCTGCGTCTGTGTGCTGATGGCGCTGTAAGTCACTGGGTACAGAAGGAAGAGAAATCTGGGTTAACAGTTAATGTGTCAGACTTTAATTTGTCCTGGGTTTCATGATGGATAAGCCTCTGACATTCTCAGAGATGGTCCTGGAGCAACAATCTCCTGTAGTGAAGGGAGAAGTGAATTTGAAGAAGGATAGAAATGTATTCTAAATGCCCTCAGGCTCTGTCTGACTGCTAACGAGTGCATGACAAACACATCTAACTGCAGGCCTCATGCATTTGCACTCCCATTGTTTTCAGCAGGAGGATAAACTATTTAAGATATAGTTTCCTTGACTGGATAATTTCTTAATCTCAAAGTAACAGAACATAAGCAGCTAATTATGACTTTTACATCTATGGTTGGGAGGTTATTGGAGAACTTTTAATGGACAAGATTTATGTGCCTTTGCAAAGGCAGGAACTTATTAGTGATAGCATGGGTTTGTGCCAGTGAAGTTCAGTATCATTAACTTGACTGAGTTTTTTTGAGGAGGTAACAAAAGATATTGATGAAGATAGGGCTATGGATGTTGTCTATTTGGACTTAAGTAAGACATTTGACAGGGTCCCATGTCATAGATTGGTCCTGATGGCTTAGGCACATGGGAAACAAAATGAGATGTTTAATTGGATCCAACCTGGCTAGGTCAAAGGAGGCATATGAATATTGTGGAAGGTTTTGTTTCTGATTGGAAGGCTATGATCTGTGATGTGCTGCAGGGATTGATGCTGAGACATTTGCTATTTGTGATACAGTATATATTTGCAACTTAGATGTGAACATAGAATATACAAGTAGTAATTTTGCAGACACTGTAGAAGACTGCCTATGAACACATACACAGTCTAATGTTGGGCATAGCATCGTCAGATTGCATTTAATCCATACAAGTGGAAGGTGATACATTTCCAATAGAGATAGACATATGCAGCAAACGGTATGTCACCCATGGAGACATCATGGTCCAAATCCATAGTTCCCTGGAAGATGCAACTCAGGAAGATAGGCTGGTGACGAAGACATATGGAATGCATTCATTCACTGATCCCAGTATAGAATGTAAAAGGTGCAGCATTGTGCCGCAACTTTACAACACACCTGATCAGACTACACTTGCAGTATTGTATACAGTTCTAATTGCTGCAGTTGTATACAGTTCTAAACGTGTGGGGGAGATGCAGCAGGCTGTTGCCTGGATCAGGAGACTTTAATTATGGGGAGAGATTGAAGAGGCTGGGTTTGTTTTGTTCCATTGAAGGAAGTGGAATTATAACCTGACAGTGATTTATAAAATTATTATAAGGCACATTGACAATCTTTCCCATGTAAAAAGTATTATAAACCAGAAGAAGAAGATTTAAAGTGAGAGGAAAGAGTAAGGTATTGTAGACATTGATGATATATGGAATATGTTGTCAGTGTAAGTGGTAGAATCTGATATAATTATTATGTTTTAAATGGCATTCATACATTGAAATATCAACAAAAAGCTGTGGATGAACCAGGAGGTACACCGTCTGCTGAAGGCAAGATCTGTGGAATTCAAATCTGGTAACCCAGGCCTGTGCCAGTAAACCAGGTATGATTTGTGGAGGGCTATTTCAAGGGCAAAGAGACAATTTCGAACAAGGCTGGAGGCCACATCAGATGCATGGCAACTCTGACAGTGACTGCAAGACATTACTTCCTACAAAGCAAAACCCAATAGCATGAATGACAGTGATGCTTCACTACCAGATGAACTCAACGCTTTCTATACCTACTTTGAAAGGGAGAACACAACTACAGCTGTGCAGATCCTTGCTGCACCTGATGACCCTGTGACCTCCATCTCAGAGGCCGATGTTAGACTGCCTTTAAAGAGAGTGAACCCTTGCAAGGCAAAAGGTCCTGATGGAGTACCTGGTAAGGCTTTGAAAACCTGTGCCAACCAACTAGCGGGTGTATTCAAGCACATTTTCAACCTCTCACTCTCACTTCTCGCAGAAGTTCCCACTTGCTTCAAAAAGGCAACAATCATACCAGTGCCTTAATGACTATCACCCAGTCGCACTCACATCGACAGTGATGAAATGCTTTGAGGGTAGACTGAACTCCAGCCTCAGCAAGGACCTGGGCACATCGAAATTTGCCTATTCCCACAATAGGTCAATGGCAGACTCAATCTCAATGGCTCTCCACATGGCTTTAGACCCCCCTAGTCATCAAACACCTACATCAGGATACTGTTCATCGACTATAGCTCAGCATCTTATACTATTATTCCCACAATCCTGATTGAGAAGTTGCAGAACCTGGGCCTCTGTACCACCCTCTGCAAATGGATCCTCGACTTCCTAACTGGAAGACCACAGACTGTGCAGATTGGTGATAACATCCTCGCTGACGATAAACACTGGTGCACCTCAGGAGTGTGTGCTTAGCCCACAGCACTACTCTCTCTATACTCATGACTGTGTGGCTAGACATAGCTCAAATACCATCCATAAATTTGCTGATGATACACCCATTGTTGGTAGAATCTCAGGTGGTCACGAGAGGGTGTACAGGAGTGAGATATGCCACAGGAACAACTTGGCACTCAACGTCAGTTAGATGAAAGAGCTGATTGTAGACTTCAGGAAGGGTAAGACGACGGGACACATACAATCCTCGTAGAAAGATCAAAAGTGGAGAGGGTGAACAGCTTCACGTTCCTGCGTGTCAAGATCTCTGAGGATCTTACCTGGTCCCAACATATTGCTGTAGTTATAATGAAAGCAAGGCAGTGGCTATACTTTATTGGGTGTTTGAAGAGGTTTGGTATGTCAACAAATACATCAAAAACTTCCATAGTTGTACCGTGGAGAACATTCTGACAGACTGCATCACTGTCTGGTATGGAGGGGCTACTGTACACAACTGAAAGAAGCTGCAGAAGGTTGTAAATCTAGTCAGCTCCATCTTTGGTATTAGCCTACAAAGTGTCTCAGAAAGGCAGCAACCATTATTAAGAACCTCCAGCACCCCAGGCATGCCCTTTTCTCACAGTTACCATCAGGTAGGAGGTACAGAACCCTAAGGCACACACTCAGTGATTCAGGAACAGCTTCTTCCGCTCTGCCATCCGATTCCTAAATGGACATTAAAGCTTTGGACACTACCTCACATTTAAAAAAAAATTACAGTATTTCTGTTTTTGCATGTTTTTTTTCAAATCTATTCAATATACATAATTGATTTACTTGTTTATTTATCATTATTATTTTTGTTTTTATTTCATTTATTATTTTTTCCCTCTGCTAGATTATGTGTTGCATTGAACTGTGAAGTTAACAAGTCTCACGTCACATGCCGGTGACAATAAACCTGATTCTGATTCTGAAGTAGGCAAGGTACAGAAGAATATGGTCCTAATACAGGTGAGATGAGTGCCGATTGACAATTAATCAGCTTGAACTTGGTGGGCTGAAGGGTCTATTTCTGTTCTGTACAACCCTACAACTCTTTGACTATGTGACTAACCTATAGTAGAAAAGAATTTTGACTGATATGGGAATTATTAAGTTCAAGTGCGTCATTAAAGAAAATGAGTACTTCTCAAAATTACAACTCATTGGGTAGTCATGATTAAGATATAATCAAAAAGTTGTCATTATAAACACACAATTGGATCTCTGGTTAGTCTGGAGTGTTCATTCTAGCAAACTGTGTATTCTTGGACCAGTAGGTCCTTCCAGTGTTAGCGAGGAGTTGATCAGAAGAAGATTCATAGCACCAACTTGCAAACTCATTATTTTCAAACTAATTGTTATTTCTTTTGTATGGAATGATCTGTCATGATGGCACACAAACAAAAATAAAATAGCTGCATCTCAGCACACATGGAAATAAAATGGTTCAAATGGTTCAATTTAATAACTGAAAATGTATACAGTATTAACCTGAAATTCTTACTCTTCACAGAGACAGGCAAAGGCCTCTCCCCACACCTACACGCAACCAGCCGCAGAACCTTTGGCCACTCCCCCACTTGCAGAAGCACCGCCCCCCCCCCCCCCCCCCACCATGCAAGTAATAGCAAATGATTCCAAAGAGACCTTGATCTAGAGTCCATCAAAAAATATAGTCCATCCCAACACTTCAGTATCTCAGACAGGCTCTCTCTCACCAGCAAGGGATAGAGACAGAGAATGCTTATGCAATAACAAGAGAGGGACACCAGCAGCTTGCTGTTCCAATGCAACAAACTGACATGTCCCGAGAGAGGGAGAGGGAGAGAGGGAGAGGAAGAAAACAAACAGCAGGACGACGGACAGCAGTGCAAACTGCCTGCTGTCCCAATGTTTCAGTCTCCCACGATGCTTCAGTAGGAGAAATTGGCAAGAAACCAGATTGTCTATGGAGCCGCTTCCCGAAGGTGCACATTTTCCAGGCTATTGCTGGACATAATGAAAAGCCAGGTCGCACAGCTGGTTCAAAATCCCACCACTTGTGGAGACCCATAGTTTGAGCTGTAGCTGCAGTTCCTGGATTCCTACAGAATCTCAGCCACCTTGAAAAGAAAAGAAAGACATAAGCAAGGAATAATAAAGTGTTTCTCGGATGATCTGGAAGAAGTCACCTGGGTCTACAAAATCATCTGGCGCCAGCTTCCCAATTCCATCAATTCAGTCACGTGTCTATCAGCTTGGACACATCTTTCACAAGGATTACAATCCAGAATTGAACAGTTCAGTGGATCGTTAATAGATACTTTAGTTTGGTATGATTCTCTTGATGAAGGAGTCTAACATTCTACATCATCATCCCAAATACAAATACTTTTAAGACATTTTGCAAACTTACAAAATAAAGTTGAAACAAAATGGGAAATATTGAGTGTCCTTAAATCTATGTGGGTATCAGAAACATTTACAGTTTGGCCATTTTATATAAACACCATATCCATTTGATAAAGGTAGCCCCTCTGAGATTTTAGCTAAGGGATTCCACCATTTTCACCCAGCAGGAATGAAGGAATGGAACAGTAATTCCAACTCTAAATTATAAAGGCAACATAATGGTATTAGCTGTCAATGTATATGTTGTCTTTATAGAAGTCAAGGTGATAGACTTGCAGGTGCTTTCAGAAAGATACCTCAAGTTGCTCTATTACAGCTTGAAGTATTATGCTATTATTTCATACAGTTCTAGTTGCCCCACTATCGGAACAATGTTGAGGCTTTGGAAAGGGTGCAGAAGAGGTTGACCAGGATGCTACCTGGTTTAGAAGGCATGTGCTATCATGAGAGGCTGGACAAACTTGGGTTGTTTTCTTTGCAGTGGTGGAGCCTGATGGGAGATCTGATAGAGGTTTATAAGATTTTGAGTAGTTAGCTGGTATCTTTTTTCTCCCCCAGAGGGCATACATTGGAGGTGAGAGGGAGTAGGTTCAAAGGGGATACTTTTTATTCACAGACTGGTGGATGCCCGGAATACACTGTCCATTATGGTGGTAGAGGCATTTAAGAGACGTTTAGATAGGCTCATGAATATGCGGAAGCTGGGATGATATTGAACTTGTGTAGGTAGGATAGGTTCAGTTTTGGGGTTTTTAGTTTATTTTATAGCTGGTTCATCATAGTATTGTGGGCTGAGTGACCTGTTCCTGTGCTGTACTGTTCTGTGTTCTATGTTAACAAATTCCATGGCTATGGAATGTCAATAAGGAGAAAAATTACTGTTTAATATGGTGTCTATAGTTTTGCAAAGGTGCCTATAGTTCTCACAAATATTTTAGCCACTTTTAAGCATCGACCATAGCCTAACCAATACTATTGATATGTGTGCAAACACGAGGAAATCTGCAGATGCTGGAAATTGTTGTGTGATGTTGTCTATTGATATCTGTTGTTGTTAGAGAAATTGGTAGATGCTCTGTCTTTCAATACAATAAGCAAGGTAGTGCTAACTGTAGCAGTGGATTGGGGTCTTGCTCTAGGAGACATTACAACTCTGTGATGACTTCAACATGCTCAAAGCTCTGGATACTTTAGCCAAGAGCCATTAACTCTGCTGATGGAATGGTTTCCTACAGGCATAGCTTATTCTATTTCCTTACCATGTAGTAGGAGCTCTGCTTGATCCCTCCACCTGCTGCTGCATTTATTCATCCAGTCCTTCTGAATCAGAATTGGCAAAATGCCTTCCAGGAAGAACCTAGCCAGAAGTAGCTTAGCTATTCTGAAATCTCAATAGCTTGTGCAAACACTTTGAAATGATTTCAGAAAATCGACAGAAAGAAATATAATCCAACACTTTATAGGATTTTACAGCTGACTATCTCTTTAAATATCACTGGCAAAGATCCAGTCCTATCTTGCTCTGAATACGGTTTCAGGATGGGATCTTTAGCTAGTTGTAGAAATATGTCCCATTTCAGACAACTGACCCCAATTAGCCTGTATTCACCTGACTGCCTGTTTTTAGAAGAACCTCTGAAATTCACTCAACAATCAGAATGCATGAGTCGTGGTCACACAGTTTCTCATGCACACACATACAACAAAAAATACTTATAATGAATAATACTTCCATCATTTACTGCTTCTGATGGAAGTCATGAACCCGCGAATTAGTTTTGTATCTCCATGGATGCTGTCTAGCCTTGTGAATATGTCAAACTATTGTCATTTAGAAACATAGAAATATAGAAAATCTACAACACAATACAGACCCTTCAGCCCACAAAGTTGCACCGAACATGCCCCTACCTTAGAAATTACTAGGGTTACTCAAAGCACTCTATATTTATAAGCTCCATGCACCTATCCAAAAGTCTCTTAAAAGACCCTATCGTATCCACCTCCACCACCATTGCCGGCAGCCCATTCCATGCACTCACCGCTCTCTGTGTAAAAAACTTACCCCTGACATCTCCTCTGTACCTACTCCCAAGCACCTTAAACCTGTGTCCTCTTGTGGCAGCTATTTCAGTCCTGGGAAAAAGTTTCTGACTATCCACATGATCAATGCCTCTCATCATCTTATACACCTCTATCAGGTCACCTCTCATCCTCCATCGCTCCAAGGAGAAAAGGTCGAGTTCACGCAATCTGTTTTCATTAGGCATGCTCCCCAATCCAGGTAACATCCTTTATTAATCCAATGAGGGTATACTACCCAGTACTTTGACTTAATTCTAGTGATTTATTTATGTTTTTATTTGGCTTTAGTTAACTTCAACTTTTCATAATGAGTTTAGTGTTCTCAATATTTTGAATGAACATTTAATTTAATTTGAAGAAATTCTAATATAAACTCTTTATGATTAAGGCTGTTTTGTTTTGAAGTACATTCCTACCTGTGTGAAGGATATATTTTTAATGCAGAAAATGGTCTGGTAAAATCTAAACATTGGCTGGTAACGCTATAACTAAACAGTAAGCTTAGAATATAGAACATAGGACGGTACTGCACAGTACAGGCCCTTTGGTCCACTGTTTTGTGCAAGCTTTTAACCTATTCTAAGATCAATCTGATGCACGGTGCTCAATTTTTCTTTCATGCATGTGCCTATCTAAGAGTCTCTTAAGTGTCCCTTATATATCTACTTCTACCACCACACCTGGCAGCACATCTCACACACCCACAACTCCCTGTGTGAAAGAACTGTCTCTGACATCCCCGATATACTTCCCTCTGATCACCTTACATGATCAAATCAAATCAAATCAAATTCAAGTTTAATTGTCATTCAACCATGCATGAATACAGCAGAATGAAACAGTGTTCCTCTGGGGCCAAGGTGCAAAACATACACAGCACATGGCACAGAGCACATTCAATAACATACAATAACACAAAAATTATATGTATCTCCCAAGTCCCTGAGTGACATGTCCTGCAAATTAATGGTGCTGTTCCCGGCAGTTTGTACACACACACACACACACACACACACACACAATCCAGCTTGTAATTTGACCCATTGGACACTGGAGCGCAGCCCCAATGGGAGCGACCAACCCTCAACCAAGCATGGATATCATGCTACACCACCTCTGGCGTTTCATCTCTCAGACTGCAGCTTGGGGCCAGGTCCTTGCTACACCAACTGCTCCATCCTCTGACCTATTACTCTCGTTCCTAATTCTTTGCTAAACTATGTTAAACACTCTTCAACACCTCAAGCAAGCCTGCTTTGCTTTTGAAATTGTTCCCCCTCAAGTTAAATTGTAATCTATACATTTTGTACATGTCTTATCTTCCCTAGAAGAAATCACAATGACCCAATAATCTAAATCCCTGCTCCCTGCACCAATTCTTCAGCTGCACAGTCAACTACCATATTATCCTGTTCTTACCTTCACTGGCATGTAGAAGAAACAGCAATCTAGAGATTACTGATCTAATGTTGCTACTTTACTGATTCCTATCGAGGTCCTTATATTCACTCTTCAGGACCTAATCCCTTGTTGTTATCAATATATACTGTAATATATACTGTAATTTCCCATCCATTCCCTAAGAACGCTATGGACCTTATCTGGGAATTCCCAGATCCTGGAACTTTGGAGGCAACATACCAGCTGGAAGTGTTTTTCACCTCCATAGGATCTCCTATGTATTTGGCTAACTATTGAATCCCCCGTCAGCACCACACTCCTCTTCCCCACCGTCTTTCCTATCTGCTGCACAGAGCCAGACTCCATGCCAAGCATCTGGTTATCTGGTTGCTGTAGGTAGGTGTTTTCCAAGTACACCCCCCTCCCACATTATCCAGTGTAGTGTACTCTTTATTGAGGGGAGCAGCTCAATAGGATATTCTACACTATATGCCTATTCCTTTCCCCTCTCCTGACAGTTACCCAGTTACCTGCCTCTTGCAGATGCCTTTCTGTAGCTCCTGACTACCTCCTCCTCATTCTTTCAAATGATCCGAAGGTTATCTGCCTCCAGCTGCAGTCCCCTAACTTCATCTGTTTCTAACTGTTTCTAAATGTTTCTAACTCTTCCTTTTTCTTGTACCCTACATATCACTGAAGGAAATGGCACTGAAAATATGTTTTTGATGATGATTGACCTCTGCATGTGGAACTACAAAACTGGGTAATTCTCTCCTCAGCTGTGTTACGGAATTATCAGAATCAGTTTTAAAATCACAGTCATATGTTGTGAAATTGCAAAACATGATAAATATACAAAAATGGAATTACAGTAATTATATAAATGTATATTAAATAGTTGTTAAAATAAGTAGTACAAAAACAGAAATTAAAAAAAAAACATTGAAGTAGTGCTTATGAATTCAATATCCATTTAGAAATCGGATGGCAGAGGGGAAGAAGCTGTTCCTGAATCATTGAGTGTGTGCCTTCAGGCTCCTGTACTTCCTTCCTGATGGTGGCAATGAGAAGAGGGTATGTCACGGGTGGTGGGATCATTAATGATGGATGCTGCCCTCCTGAGGCATTGCTCCTTGAAGACATCTTGGATACTATGTTGGCTAATGCCCATGATGGGGCTGAATAATTTTATAACTTTCTGCAACTTACTTCAATCCTGAGTAGAAGCCCCTGACCCCCGTACCAGACAGTGATGCAGCCAGTCAGAATGCTCTCCACAGTACATTTGTAGACGTTTTCAAGTGTTTAAGTTGACAAACCAAATCTCTTCTAAATCCCAATGACATATAACCACTGACTTACGTTCTTTATAGCTGTATCAATATGTTGCAATGAGGTTAGGTCATCGGAAATATTAATGCCCAAGAACTTGAAATTGCTCGCTTTCTCTACTTCTGATCCCTCTAAGAAGATTGATTTGTGTTCCTTCGTTCTACACTTTCTAATGTCCACAATCAGCTCTTAGGTCTTACTAATGTTGAGTACGAGATTGTTGTTATGGCACCACTCAACCAGCTGGTATATCTCGCT
The DNA here is from genome assembly GCF_030144855.1 of Hypanus sabinus. NCBI lineage: Eukaryota > Metazoa > Chordata > Chondrichthyes > Myliobatiformes > Dasyatidae > Hypanus > Hypanus sabinus. The sequence continues at coordinate 116,969,559 of NC_082710.1, read as the reverse complement.
GCTGCACACTCTCTCGTCTCCATCTGAGATCCTGTCACGAATGGTTGCATCACCAGCAGATTTATAAATGGCATTTGAGCTTATGCCTAGCCACACAGTCATGGGTGCAGAGAGAGTAGAGCAGTAGACTGAGCATAAATCCCTGTAGTGCACTAGCGTTGATTGTCAGCAAGTTGGAGATGTTTCCAATCCATGCACATTGTTGTCTTCTGGTTAAGAAGGATAGAGGATACAGTTGCAGAGAAAAGTATAGAGGCCCAGGTTCTGCAATTTTTCAATCAAAACTGTAGGGATAATCAAATATGTTATGTCGCTCTAGCCATTCCATAAAATCAGACCAATTATTGCACACTTCACTTACTCCCTACCGAGCCTTTGTCAAATTTCAAACATTTATTTCCCATTTACCTTAGCTTTCTCTTACCCGGTCTTCTCAAGTTCAAATGTTTCAAAGGTAAATTTAATATCAGAGAAATGTATACAATATTCACCCTGAAATGCTTTTTCTTTGCAACCATCCACGGAAACAGAGGAGTGTCCCCAGAGAATGAATGACAGTTAAGTGCAGGAACCCCAAAGTCCCTCCCAGCTCCACCTCCCCCCACCGGCAAAAAAAGGCATCGGCACCCGCCACCGAGCACTCAAACATGAGCAAAGCAACAGCAAAGACACAGACTTGCAGTACCCGAAAGACTACTCATTCATCTGGTATTCGACATACTCTCTCTCGCTCCACCTAATAAAGGAGAAAGAGGTGTCTCCATTTCACAGCGAGAGGGGAGACATAACATACAACTCACTAGTTTATGATGTTAAAAGTCTGTTGTGTTGCTGTTTCCGAGCTCTGTGCCCAATGATCTCAAGTCTCTGGGCACACAGCCAGGGATCTTCCAACTCCCACGACGCACCGATCTCCTGCCAGGACACTGACCATCAATCCGCCTGTCTCCAGAGCCACGAGATCTCGGACCTCCGAAGGCCAGCTGTGCTCTTGGGCCGTGTCCTTGGCACTTCGAATAATGGCCAGTCGTGAAACTCTGAGAGCGGGTCCCGTTTCTGCAAAGAACCAAAGTCAGCACATTACTCTGACCCTAAAAGGAAGGACAGAAATATTAAAGATGGAAATAGAGCTGCTTCCGAAGATGCAAGCAGAAGAGTCGCTGTTTAGCGCCATCATAACTAAGCTCCACCCTCGAAATGTGAAGTTGCTTTCAGGGCTCCTGAAGACGTGAAATAAATATCACGTGTATTAATTTACCTTTATTTGCACACATCTCTTAATTTAAAATGAATAACTTGAATATTCAACTGGGCTGGGCCCATATATAGTGGCAAGGTGGATTGACAACTATATCTCTTTACTCAGAACAGTCAGTGCACACCTGTAATGAGGTACCTTGTGTCACCAAACCCTCCACTTCGCAGTAGTAGAATTTTAAATGCCAATACACTTGGCAATCGATCTGTAACTTCGGCATTTTATTTTGCTTATATATTATTTATGCATCCATGGCAATAACTTATTTAACTATAAAGATTTTATGGTGTATTAGGATATTCTCCAGTTTGTGGTGAACTGTAACTCATTTAAATTCATGCAGCTGATGTTTTCATTTTTGTACTTCTACCTGTGTAATTATGAAATTATATTATGCAGCGATGTAAGCAGCTGGGTCTCATAAAATGCAGTGGTGCAGAAATGTCTCTGTTCTATAAAAAGCATAAATTCCATAGTAACAATGTCAAATATCTAATAAAAGAGTAACTCTCTCTCTCTCTCTCACACACACACACACACACAGCTGCATATTTACTTGAAGCTGAGCTTCACAACAATGTCAAGATAGCAAGTTATGGTTAACAGTTGTTTTCATCACTTGCAACACTAGTGTTTTTGTAATGAGTCTGCAGCATGGTCTGCAGAAACCATGCTTTGCCCTATGGTGTAAAGTAACTTTAACAATGTTCCTCTGCTGTTTGTAAATGCTGAAGTCAAAATCATGTCACATCTGATCTTTTTACTATTGTCTGCCACTTCATTTTATTGACATGCCACTTAATTTCAGAAAAAGGATGTAACTTGCAATGTTGCTTTCAGACCAAAAATAGGTAACAAGTTATATGGAGATCTAACTGGGGACATGATATAATAAAACATGAAATATTGTATAAGATATAAGAGGAAATGAAATTTTTCGAGAGTATATACAGATTGAGCACATTATATATTAATTGGACACATCAGTATCAGTACATTTTGGCCCAATTAGATGAAGTTTCATAAAAATAGTTAAAAAGGTACAAAAATAACAAACTATCATTTAACTGAGTAACAATTTATAAATTTAAATGAGATAGAGAACAAATTAGAACACCACTGATACCTCTTTGAGGTTCTAACGTTGTTCTAAAATATTTCCCAATGTTGACAAGTATTGTGATAGTTGTAAAACTGAGATAACTACACTGACACATATGTTCTGGTCATGTTCTATGTGCTGTCTTTACGACAGTTATTTAGTTTATAATATTTTCGCTTAGTAATTCATTCAATAGTATTTTCTAGTTAGAATTAGAAGTGTTTAAAGTATATTCATTGCATGTAAAATATATCGGCATGCGATGACGTCACATCCGGTTTCGCCGCGTCTTGTGGGAAAACACCGGTTTGAAATTAGCGCGAGGGTGGGGGCTTTCCACGAGGCTCACCTGAGCAGAAGTTGTTTGCAGGCATGAGAAATCACAGTGAGAGCAACGCTGTAAGTTAATAGATAATCGATATATTGAACTAAGATATTAATGCTGATCCTGTTAGAGGTAACGTCGGTAGATAATGTTTATGCTTTCGTTAGTTAAAGAGTCGCGGATAGTTTGCATGGAAGTGTATTTAAAGTAGTCAATGGAGCTGGTAAACTCTCCCTGTATACTGCACCTTAGTGTAATGTAGTTATAGTCACCTTTGCAAGTATTTACACTTGAAATGTGATATTAAGGAAGGAACAAATACTGTATCAATCTTGTATTGTTTTATCAACAGTTTTCACCATATGTTAATGTGAAGAGTGAACAGTAAATGGTTAATCTTACTGCGATCTGGTTCTTATTAACTGTGGTTTATCCGGACGTTAAATTCGGCGTTTCGTTACACCCGAAGGAGAACGTTACAGTGAAAAAGCGGCATTATCAGGTGTTTCAAGTGCTGCAATGTCAGCTCAATCCAGCATCAAGTCGACGCCGCCCAGCGACAAGGGCAGTAAACCGACATCAAGTAAGCCCACCCAGGCGTTATCGGGTGTTCCAAGTGCTGCAATGTCAGCTCGATCCGGGATCAAGTCGATGGCGCCCAGCGACAAGGGCAGTAGAACGACATCAAGTAAGTCCACACAGGCAAGAGCCAAGGCAGAAGCCGCCAAGGTGCGACTGCATTACGCCAAACAAGAGGCAGTTTTGAAAATGAAACTGGCCACCAAAGAAGCCGAAAGGGCCGCCAGACAAAGAGAAGAGGCTGCCAGAGAAAGAGAAGAGGCTGCCAGACAAAGAGAAGAGGCCGCCAGAGAAGCCGAAACCCAGTTGGAAATGACAAAAATATCGACAGAGTTGCATGTGCTGCAGCTAGAAGGAGAAGGAGAAGCTGCCAGGGTGGAAGCAGAGTACATAGAAGAAGCTGAAGGGTCGCGTGATCTGACCGAAACAAGTTCTGCTTTGGAAAGGACCAGACTGGAACGCACGAGCGACTATGTACAATATCAAGCAGACAGGCAAGCTCGTCTCCCCTCTCCATACCTATTCGATAACTTCCCCAGCTACGAGGAAGAGAATTTACCCTCGCGGCCCCGCGATGAAGTCAAGAATGAAAGAGCTGACAACCGATATACTTTGACACCAAAGTTACAAAGTTCGATGCGAAGAGACGCGGAGGTTGAATCCAGGATGGCAAATTCCATGAGAAACGTGCGTTCTCAGTCATATGGGCGCCAACGTACTTCTCCAGCCCGCATGCCGCTTGCAGCCGATCCGACGCTGCAGTATTTAGCACGACGGGATCTCGTCACTTCGGGACTGTACCAGTTTGACGATAAACCCGAAAATTACCGTGCTTGGCTCTCCACATTCACCAACGTGATTGACGGGGTCCAGCTCAGTGCAACCCAAAGGTTGGACCTTATGGCGAAATGGCTGGGGAAAGAATCACGCGACCAGGTGAGACGCATGCGTTCAGTGTACATCAACAAACCTGAGCTAGCCTTAAGCGAAGCGTGGGAGAGACTTTGGGAGAGATATGGGTCCCCCGACATTATTGAAGGGGCGCTATATCGACGTCTGGAAAACTTTCCTAAGGTGTCAGCCAAAGATCACTTTAAGTTAAGAGAATTCGGAGATTTACTCATGGAGATCCAAGGCGCCAAAGAAGATGGCTATTCAGCTGGTCTAGTATTCCTAGATACTCCATCCGGGATTAGACCAATTGTGGACAAACTTCCATTTGGGCTGCAGGACAAGTGGCTGACTGTTGCCTCAGAGTACAAGGAAGACCACGATGGTCGATTTCCTCCCTTTGAGCTCCTCACTAGGTTTGTGTGCAAGGAGGCGAAGAGGCGAAACGACCCTAGCCTTGTAGGTCCAGGAAGCAGTTCGATTTACACCAAGCCAGGCAGATCCGTTTCGAATGTTTTCAACATTGATAAACCCGTGTCAGTGCTCAAGACCGAAGCCCTTACGACTAACAACGACCCTGGCAAGTATTGTCCATTGCATAACAAACCTCACCCCCTGAAAGCATGCAGAATGTTTAGGGAAAAACCCCTTGAAGAGAGGACGGCTCTTCTCAAGGAGAAAAGAATATGTTTTAGATGCTGTTCCTCAACCTCTCACCTCGCCAGAGAGTGTACGATCGCCGTGAAGTGTCCGGAATGTGGCAGCCCAGATCACGTCGAGGCCATGCATCCCGACCTGTCACCACAAACCGAGAGCGCTCCTTCACCCCCACAACAGGACGGCGGGGAGGGAGAGGCTCACTCTAGGTCAATAGCTGTCAGCACGAACTGTACAGAAGTTTGCGGTCAAGCTCAGTCAAGTCGTTCTTGTTCCAAGATCTGCCTCACTAAGGTGTACCCTAAAGGAGCCAGAGACAAGGCCATCAAAGCCTATGTGATTCTGGACGATCAGAGCAATCGTTCACTAGTCAGTCCAGAGTTCTTTAAATTGTTCAACATTGAGAGTGAGCGGTTCCCATACTACCTCAAAACTTGCTCAGGCAACATGGAAACCCAAGGAAGGAAGGCAGAAGGCATCCAGATCGAGTCCCTGGATGGCAAAGTCGTCATCTGTCTCCCTCCGCTCTTAGAGTGCAATGAAATCATGAATAACCGCGCTGGGATCCCGACACCAAGTGCGGTGCTACACCAGCCGCATCTCCACCACATCGCCAAACACATCCCAGAACTGGATCCGAAAGCGGAAATACTCCTGCTATTAGGAAGAGATGTTATCCAGGTACACAAGGTTAGGCAGCAGATCAATGGACCACTCAACGCCCCCTTCGCGCAACGTCTGGATCTGGGCTGGGTGGTGATAGGAGAGGTGTGTCTCGGTGACGTACACAAACCGATGGTTAACACACTCAAGACCAATGTGCTAGAGAGTGGCCGCCATTCAATCTTTCAACCCTGCCCGAGTGTCCCGTGCATCAAGGAAGCACAACAAGGCGTTAACAAGCGCGAGGCAAGCGACGAGTCGCTGGGCCAGTCAGTCTTCGCTCTAACGAAGTATGACAACAAACTTGCACAATCAGCTCAAGATACCATTTCTTTAAAAATCAAAGACACCAAGGTCTTCAGAGATGAAGCAAATAATGGGGTTGCCCCATTGCCAATCAGAGAACCACGCCAGCGCTCACCAGATAACAAAGAGCAGGCAGTCAAACGGTTCACGTCCTTACGGAAAACCTGGAAAAGGAAACCTGAGATACAGCAACGCACCCGATTGGCCCACGAGGTACTGTGCACCCTAATGGCAGAGGTCACAGCCATTATAAACGCACAATCATTCCTACCTGTGTCTTCTGACCCAGAAAACCCCTTCATCCTTTCGCCATCAATGCTCCTTACACAGAAGGCAGGGGCACCTCCTCCACCAGGAGACTTTTCAGACAGGGATCTGTACACAAAGCAATGGAGACAAGTCCAGGCTCTGGCGAATCAGTTCTGGTCCCGCTGGAGACAGGAATATCTACCCTCGTTGCAACAGAGACGAAAGTGGACAGAACCCCGCAGGAATCTTCAAGTCGGAGACCTAGTCCTGCTCAGGGACAAGCAGATCACCCGCAACAGCTGGCCAATGGCCAGAATCACTGCTACATTCCCTAGCGAGGATGGACATGTCAGGAAGATCGAATTGAAGACTACCGACCAAGGCGATGTGAAAATTTACCAAAGGCCAGTTACAGAAGTTATTCTACTTCTACCCAATGACTGATTAAGAGACTAAGTTTGTACTCTGCTCATTGTGACCTTACGAAGGTCAAGCGGGGAGTGTGCTGTCTTTACGACAGTTATTTAGTTTATAATATTTTCGCTTAGTAATTCATTCAATAGTATTTTCTAGTTAGAATTAGAAGTGTTTAAAGTATATTCATTGCATGTAAAATATATCGGCATGCGATGACGTCACATCCGGTTTCGCCGCGTCTTGTGGGAAAACACCGGTTTGAAATTAGCGCGAGGGTGGGGGCTTTCCACGAGGCTCACCTGAGCAGAAGTTGTTTGCAGGCATGAGAAATCACAGTGAGAGCAACGCTGTAAGTTAATAGATAATCGATATATTGAACTAAGATATTAATGCTGATCCTGTTAGAGGTAACGTCGGTAGATAATGTTTATGCTTTCGTTAGTTAAAGAGTCGCGGATAGTTTGCATGGAAGTGTATTTAAAGTAGTCAATGGAGCAGGTAAACTCTCCCTGTATACTGCACCTTAGTGTAATGTAGTTATAGTCACCTTTGCAAGTATTTACACTTGAAATGTGATATTAAGGAAGGAACAAATACTGTATCAATCTTGTATTGTTTTATCAACAGTTTTCACCATATGTTAATGTGAAGAGTGAACAGTAAATGGTTAATCTTACTGCGATCTGGTTCTTATTAACTGTGGTTTATCCGGACGTTAAATTCGGCGTTTCGTTACACCCGAAGGAGAACGTTACATTCTATATTAAAACAGTTTTGGAAGTCAGTCTTTTCAACAATTTCTAAAGCCCTCAGAATGAATTTACAACCTAATAAATTGACTGTGCTTCTTGGAATAATTCCTCAAAATATCCATGGTATTTCTGTGTCTGACCAACATGCTATTGCGTTTGTTACATTGATAGCTAAGAGGGCCATCTTGTTGAAATGGAAGGACATATCTGCTCCTACTTTGTCACAATGGTTCTCTCAAGTGATGCTGTGCCTTAGCTTGGAGAAAGTTAGAAGTCCAACCTTTGAACCTTTATTTGATTTTGAGAAGAGATGGGGCTCATTTGCTCGTTATTTCATTTTAGTTAACTGATAGATTTCCTCCACGATCTAAGTGTAATTTCTTTTCAAATCAAAAAGATTTGAAAAGAGGCTCTAACATTGTTGCTGTCACTCATACTATGGGACCTTTGTCTTTTTTCACAGATGTCTGTGCACCTCAGGAAATTCAGGTTGTATATTGTATACATTCTCTGATATTAAATGGAACTATTGAACTATTAAATAGTTTTATAAATCTCTGTATTAGATCCTAATCTATCAACAAAGGCATTTTTTTCACTGTATGTTGCCGCGACCTTTTGATTGACTACAAATGAACAAAATCAGCGCAGACACCTAGTGCAGATAATGCACTACAATGCATTCAACTACTGCATCCATCAAATCTTCATTTTCATTGTAATGTTCAATATGATTGTCAATACCTTCAAATACTTTGCAATTCCTAACTTGCTGAAGTAGTGAAATCATTCACTCCCAGCCATTTCTGGCATTTCCAACCCTGAATGTTTGAAACAGCAGTTTGCAAAACAGTTCCAAATTGTCCTACTGCTTATTTCTCCCCCCACAAAAATCACTGCTTTTTGAAGACAAACACACGAAACTGAAGCTTCTCAAAACTGTTTGCTCTAAGTACAGTGCAGTGTCTAATGGCCACACAAGTGCACGCGACTAACACTAGTTAGAAACTCTTCAGGCAATAGCCTCCTGTCCCAATTATGTAGCACAGTGTCCCAAATAAACAATGAGAATCCTGGCTATATTCTTCATTAGATTTTGTTCTTTAGGAGTTGTTGCAAATAAGCAGCTTCCCTGATTAACTGATGACCCAATTAACCAGAATCCAATGTAATTAAAGGCCATTTGTCACCAACGAGCTAAAGAGACATTACTTCTGCTTTCACTGGGATGCCAAGCACAATTAAAGGACCATTGACCTTAAAGTCCAGGTAATTGACCTACCCTTGCTCTAATACATCGATACTCGGACCAAGAAATGATCTACCTATCTCGGTGCTTCCCATTGACACGGCCTGCCTTAATCATCATCTTCTGGCAGCTGCAGTGCAGAAAATATTTGCTCCTCTCCTGCAGGTGGACCTCATGATAGCCCATTTGGGATATGATCAAGGCTTTTAGAACCAAGGGTCATTTTTTCTCCTTTTGTCATCTAGCCCCTATTTTAAGTTTTCTTTTTATTCTTTTCACTGATTAATCATACTTGCTAGAATCTAAACAGCTGCACAGAAATATGCAAAAAGGAAACGTCTCTGGTCGAGAGAGGAAACATTTTCTCTTTACAATGACAGATTATAACAAGTAAATATAAATAATTGATTTTTAATAAAAGGAACTTAGAGATTTTGAATACTATTACTCCAAAGAACCAGATGCTGGTACTCCTTGCAATGTAGCAAAAGTATAGAGGACTATTAGTCACATAATTACAATTTTTTAAAGTAGTATCAACTAAAACAATATATGTTGCAAACCTATTGAAAAGGGGGAAAACAGAATTAAAATGTGGAATCAATGCTCCAATTTCATAGAGAAGTTGAAAATTGTCTGTCTCAGGACATATCATAAAATATTGCGATCTATTAAGTTGAATAAAAAAGCAAATATTGCGTAAAAATAGTCTCAGCTACAGCTTATGCATACAAATCTTTAAATAAAATTCAATAATCATCCTGCTGTAGCAGCCCTGGAGGTCTTTTTTTTTATTAATAACTGAATATTATGTGCCAATGTAAGACTTGAAATTGTATGGTCATCCACACAGCATAATTGAAATTTAATTTTACTGTAATTAGTTGAAAACTGGTGGGTGTTTCTGGCTCCAGTACAAAACTGAAACAATTACAGTGAATGTACAGCATATAACCAGTCACTGAATCTCCCTTTTACTTTTTTATTCTTCCCTTTTTTCCCTGTTTCCATAATTATGTAAAAAGTTGTTATATTTCTTATATTTTCCAATTTTGTTAAAAATGCAGCAACTTAAAACACTAACTTTGTTTCCCTCAGCAAAAATGCTGCCTGGCCTGAAGGCTATTCACAGCATTTTCTGCTTTTGTTCCAAAGAATTGTATTTTAATTAAAATTTTACTGTCAAAATTGGTCCCACTTTGCTCTGGTATTGGATTCCTGTTTCTTCTTTTGTCATGTTTACCTTTATTACTTACTATTCATCTTCTTATGTTTGATCTCCAGGTAGTATCTTCCAAAAGTTGTTACACAGTTACATTTGTTCCATGATAAATGTAACTGTTGTGATTTCCAATGCACAAGAGATTACTTTGTCTTCAAATTTCTTGTGCCAACTATAATATATCCACTGGCTGCTGACCCTTTCTCGACGAGAACTAAAGAACAAAAGTAAATAGGAACATAAGTTGGCCACTTAATTCCTTAAGTTTGCTATGTTATCCATTATAATTATGGCTGATCTGCCTGAAGGACTCATCTTCTTTCTGCCCCAGTCTCCCACAGCCCTCACTTCTCTAATTTTTCAGAAGTGATAGTTACTGCCTCCTTGGGTACGCTTAATAAACCAACCTCCACTGTCTTCAGTTGTAGAGAATTGAGTTGGCATACAATTACTGTACAATATCACTTACCATGTCCTGATTAATGGGAAAGAATCAGTGTGACTTTGCTGGAAGAAGCAATAAATAGCATTAGAGGACAATTGTATGCAGTTCTGGACATAAAATGTCCTGACTGTTTATATCATGATTTTGGCTTGAATAACAACACTTTGATTAACAAGCAATAGAAAATACACTGAGGGGCAGGAGGATTAGAGGAAACGTATTGTCAGCCTGGTAAATGACAATGAACTTGTGCTCCATCAAGTTGCTGTCACTCCCTCAAGTTAGCAAGTAAAGTAATTTGCTGGAGAGAGTTTAAATCTCCTCATCCTAATAAACAATCCTGTGAATTTATGATGTCCTGATTTCTTCAAAATGCAACAAAGTGCATCCTCCCTTTGCAAGTGGGTTTTTATCTTAGTTTAAAAAAATCTTAGTTATGGAAGCTGCACACTGCACATGAAATATAGTCTTAGAAAAGGTTTCATTAGCTTTGTATCTGTTTTCTTTCCAGCAAAGGTCAGCATACATTTTGCCTTCTGAATTTTGTGTTCTACAAATAAACTTTATATGTCTCTTGAACGAGCACATTAAAACCCATCAGCACCAACATATACAGAACTATCTTCATGATTTCTATTCTTTCCATGATAGTACAAAGCATTGCTTTTCTCAACATTGCACCTAATCCATTATAGGCATCCGTCAGTATCTTGAGACCGTGGATTTGCGCCTTAGAGGGTTTCCAGGGCACAGACCTAGGCAGGGTTGTATGGGAGTCTGGCTGTTCCCCTCTCCACGCCACTGATGATGTCCAAGGGAAGGGCCCAAGCAGCTTGGCACCAGTGTCAACGCAGAGCAATGTGTTGTTAAGTGTCTTGCTCAAGGACACAACACGCTGCCTCAGCTGAGGCTCAAACCAGTGACCTTATCCACTAGGCCACATGTCAACAAACCTAATCTGTGCAGAATCAGAATCATATTTATTATCACTAACATACCTTGTGAAACTTGCTGCTTTGTGGCAGCAGTACAGTGCAAGACATTAAAAACTGTAACTTACAATAAAAGGAAAAATGCATAAATAGTGCAAAAGAAGAAAAATGAAGTAATGTTCGAGGGTTCAATAAACCTGAAGTTGGAGCAGAAGAAGCTCTTCCTCAAATTTGAATGTGCATCTTCAAGTTCTTGTACCTCCTCCCTAATGGCAGTAATGAAAAGAGGACATGTCCCAGAGAGCGAGGGCCCTCAGTGATGGATGGCACTTCCTTGAGGTACCGCCTTTCAAAGATGTTCTTGATGGTGGGGAGGCTTGAGACTATGATGTAGATGACTGAGTCTATAACCCTCTGCAGATTCTGTCAAGACTGTGTATTAGAGGCTTCATAATGATGCAACCAGTCAGAATGTTCTCCACCATACAGATGTAGAACTGTGCAAGAATCTGATGACATTACAAATCCCATGAAATGCATATTGAAGTATAGCCGGCCGTGTGCCTTCTTTGGGATTGCATCAATATGGTAAGCCCAGAATAAGTCTTCTGAGATGTTGACACTCAGGGACTTTGGAGCTGCTCACCCTTTTCACCACTGGTCTCTTAATGAGGACTGGTGTTAATCTCCTGACTTCCCCCTCTTGAAGTCTGCAATCACTTCCTTCATCCCGTTGGTCTTCTTATCGGTCTTTATCCATTCTCTATATCATTGTGCTCGAGAAATTTAACTGCACAACCATCAAATTTAATTGGAACTTTGCACTGCTATTCGCAATGAATAAATCATAATCTTTGTCCAGTTACAATGGAGTGCTGTAGAATAAAATTAGACCACAACATTTCAAAGAGAATCTGTCATTTAAGAATTTCCACCCAACCTGGTTTTGATAGCACTCCTTTCTCACATGTTCAGTTTTAACTTTTAAACAGTCTTTTGCAAAGCTCTCTAACAGTTGACTAATGATTGCTTTTGTTGACCACAGGGGCATTAGTTCTGGCTCGTTACCATTTCAGCAGATAAAACCTCCTCACAGTGAGCATCCGTGTGGTAATCATCGTGGATGTGCTCGAGTTTGATTTCAGTAGTAGCAAAAGCATGGAATTTGATCCTGAAGCAGCAGATGTGAAAGGAACGAAGTGCACAGGCCTTTCATTAGTCCAGAACACATATTTCTCCCCTGGCAGAGATACAATGGCACTAGAGGGCAGTTTCTTCGAGCTCATCTGTGGAAATAGCTTACTGTCTACCTTTAATGTCATTTTTTCCTTTTCAAGTTGGATGGGGTTCTGTCAGTGCCCTTGACCTGCAGCTGCCCTCAAACTGCGGTTCTTTACGGTGTTAGTTCCCACTCCTGGGCTCCTATATCTTCCTATCCCAACGGCACGGCCGAGAAGATGAGTGAGGCTCCAGGGTGCTGAGGCTTTGTAGCTCTGTTGATGAGCTGATTTCAGGCCGGCTGATTGCTGACAGGAGGAAAAGGAACATTGTGAACAGGGGTTCGGTGGTCGGAGATCTCTGTACTGGGAGGATATCTCTCTCCTTCTCGTTCTCTTTCTCTCCCTCTCTCTCTTTCTATTGATGGTGGGGAGAGTTTGTTGCTGATTCTCGAGTTGGAGAATACTGGAAAAAAAAAGATGCAGCAGAATTGCTATTGTAATCAGGGAATTGTTATTTTCATTTTGTTAGTCTCCCTTCTCGCTGTTTAACACCCCTCTGGCCCTTATTAGGAATGGAATGAGCCTATGGCATGTCAAATTGTTGGGTGAATGATTAGGTTTTGTTGTACCGCAGATCATGCTATCTCTTGGGAGCTTTGCTATTGCTTGCTTGGGTGGTGGGTGCTGATGTTTCTTGCTGTAGTAAGTGGAGGGAGGAGGGGATTTTCGATGCTTCCTGCAGCTTGTTCATGGGGGGGGGGGGGCTGGTGAGGTTCTTTGGCATTCTACATTTTACAGTCAATCATCCTTTGGGGTACCCTTCTGTTTTTGTGAATGTCTGTGAAGAGCAGGAATTTCAGATTGTATATTGTATACATTCTTTGATATTAAAGGGAACTATTGAGCATCTCTAAGGTGCAAAATCCCAGGTAATTAAAACTCAAAATTCTCAAATAATGAATTTAACCCATTACGGACTGAACTTGATGAAGTAGATTCAATAAGAAGATGGGATTTGAGTAGAAACACAATTCGATTTGCCACTTGTAATTTAATAATTGTCCATTTTACTGATGCCAGTACAGTGCAACTGGACTCCACTTCAGGATAGGGAAGTGAAAACAACCCCTTGGTTCATTGCACATTTTAACCAATCCAATTACTTTTTTTCTATGTGGAACTGGACTTGGATTTTCATGAATGTTTCCCACCATGTTGTCTTCATCTGAATCCTCTGAGGTAGTGTTAATATATGTATGGCAATTTCAGCTCCTCTCTACCTGAAAATATTTGTTTCTTCTCATGAAATATGCCTCCTTAATATTCTGCATCATGTCCCTATATCTGAGTTAATAGCTATCAATGTAAGGTATGTACAATGATGTATAGTGATTGGAGAATCTCTACAGTGGATCCAAAAGTGGATCACTTGAGGCACAGTTCAGTGCTAAAGTTCTCTCCTTTGCAATTCTGACCATAGCAATTATTTCAGTTTTGTTCCATAATTCTTGCATTCTCACAGTCATGACACCATAGAACCACAGAACATTACAGCACAGAAACAGGCTTTTTGGCCCTTTTTGGCTATGCCAAACCATTTTTCTACCTAGTCCCACTGATCTGCACATGGACCATATCCCTCTATACCCCTCTGATCCATGTACTTGTCCAAGTTTTTCTTAAATGTTAAAAGTGAGCCTGCATTCACCACTTCAACATGCAACGCATTCCATACTCCCACTTCTCTCTGTGTGAAGAAGCTCCCCCTAATGTTCCCTTTAAACTTTTCCCTTTTCACCCTTAACCCTTGTCCTCTGTTTTCTTTCTCCTCTAGCCTCAGTGGAAAAAGCTTGCTTGCGTTCACTCTATCTATACCCATCATAATGTTATACATCTCTATCAAATCTCCCTTCATTCTTCTACTCTTTAGGGAATAAAGTCCTAACCTATTCAACCTTTCTCCATAACTCAGTTTCTCAAGTCCCGGCAACATCCTTGTAAACCTTCTCTGCACTCTTTCAACCTTATTGATATCCTTCCTGTAATTCGATGACCAAAACTGCACACAGTACTCCAAATTCTGCCTCACCAATGCCTTATGCAACCTCACCATAACATTCCAACTCTTATACTCAATACTTTGATTTACAAAGGCCAATGTACCAAAAGCTCTCTTTATGACTCTATCTACCTGTGACACCACTTCTAGGGGATTTTGTATTTTTATTCCCAGATCCCTCTGTTCTACTGCACTCCTCAGTACCCTACCATTTACCTTTTATGTTCTACCTTGGTTTGTCCTTCCAAAGTGCAATACATCACACTCGTATGTATTAAACTCCATCTGCCATTTTTCAGCCCATTTTTCCAGCTGGTCCAAATCCCTTTGCAAGCTTTGAAATCTTTCCTCACAGTCCACTACACCTCCAATCTTTGTATTACCAGCAAATTTGCTGATCCAATGTACCACATTATCATCCAGATCATTGATATAGATGACAAATAACAATGGACCCAGCACTGATCCCTGTGGCACACCACTAGTCACAGGCTTCCACTCAGAGAAGCAATCCTCCACTACCACTCTCTGGCTTCTCCCACTGAGCCAATGTCTAATCCAATTTACTACCTCACCATCTGTACCTAGCAACTGAATCTTCCTATCTAACCTCCCATGAGGGACCTTGTCAAAGGCCTTACTGAAGTCCATGTAGACAACATCCACTGCCTTCCCCTCATCCACTTTCCTTGTAACTTCCTCGAAAAACTCTAATAGATTTGTTAAACATGATCTACCATGCACAAAGCCATGTTGACTCTCCCTAAAAAGTCTGTCTACCCAAATACTTGTAGATCCTAACTCTTAGTACTCTTTCCAATAATTTACCTATTACTGACATCAAATTTAATGGCCTATAATTTCCTGGATTACTTTTAGAGCCTTTTTTTAATGATGGAACAACATGAGCTATCCTCCAATCTTCTGGCATCTCAACCGTAGATACTAACATTTTAAATATATCTGCCAGGGCCCTTGCAATTTCAACACTAGTCTCCTTCAAGGTCTGAGGGAATACCCTGTCAGGTCCTGGGGATTTATCTACTCTGATTTGCCTCAAGACAGCAAGCATCTCCTCCTCTTTAATCTGTATAAGTTCCATGACCTCCCTACTTGTTTGCCTTATTTCCATAGACTCCATGCCAGTTTCCTTAGTAAATACTGATGCAAAAAACCCATTTAATATCTCTCCCATTTCTTTTAGCTCCATACATGGCCAACCACTCTGATCTTCAAGAGGACCAATTTTATTCCTTACTATCCTTTTGCTCTTAATATACCTGTAGAAGCTCTTTGGATTATCCTTCATCTCGACTGCCAAATCAACCTCATGTCTTCTTTTAGCCTTCCTGCTTTCTTTCTTAAGTATTTTTTTGCACTTTTAAAACTCTTCAAGCACCTTATTTGCTCCCTGTTTCTGATACATGTCATACATCTCTCTCTTCTTCTTTATCAGAGTTCCAATATCCCTTGAGAACCAAGTTTTCTTATTCTTATTCACTTTGCCTTTAATCCCGACAGGAACATATAAACTCTGCACTCTCAAAATTTCTCCTTTGAAGGCCTCCCACTTACCAATCACATCCTTGCCAGAGAACAACCTATCCCAATCCACACTTTTTAGATCCTTTCTCAATTCTTCAAATTTACCCTTTTTCCAGTTCAGAACCTCAACCCGAGGACCAGATCTATCTTTATCCATGATCAAGTTGAAACTAATGGTGTTATGATCACTGGAACCGAAGTGTTCCCCTATACACTCTTCCGTCTCCTGTCCTAACTGGTTTCCTAATAGAAGATCTAATATTGCATCCTCTCTGGTTGGTACCTCTATATATTGATTTAGAAAACGTTCATGAACACATTTAACAAACTCTAACCCATCTAGACCTTTAACAGTATGGGAGTCCCAATCAATATGTGAAAAATTAAAATTCCTTATTATCACAACTTTATGTTTCCTGCGGATGCTCTCTCTCTGCAGATTTTCTCCTCCAATTCTCGCTGACTATTGGGTGGTCTATAATATAACCCCATTAATGTGGTTATACCTTTCCTGTTTCTCAGCTCCACACATATGGCCTCAGTAGACAAGCCCTCCAATCTGTCCTGCCTGAGCACTGCTGTAACATTTTCCCTGACTAGCAATGCCACCCTCCCCCACCCCACCCTTCATCCCTCTGCCTCTATCACATCTGAAACATCAGAACCCTGGAACATTAAGCTGCCAGTCCTGTCCCTCCTGTAGCCAAGTTTCACTAATGGCTATAATGTCATGATTCCATGTCCCAATCCACGCCCTCAGCTCATCAGCCTTCCCCACAATACTCCTTGCATTGAAATAGACACACTTCAGAATATTATTACCACCACACACACCCCTTCTATTTGTGACTTTGCATGAACTTTTAACATCATTTATTTTCACCCCTGCTCCTCTATCTGCTGTGGCACTCTGGTTCCTATCCCCCTGCAAATTTAGTTTAAACCCTCTCCAATAACACTACCAAACCTCCCTGCAAGGATATTGGTCCCCTTGTAGTTCAGGTGTAACCCCGTCTCTCTTGTAGAGGTCCCAGCTACCCCAGAAGAGGTCCCAATGATCCTGAAATCTGAAACCTTGCCCCCTACACCAGTTCCTCAGCCACTTGTGCTGTAAAGTTATGCTAACTTCATCAAACATTGAAGACTTCCAGGCGCTCCATCATGTAAACCCCTGCTCCCCTTTCCTGGCAGACAGAAACTCCATCCTGTTAAGTACATCTTCAGAATCATGGAGGTATAAAAGGGCACACTCCTTTCCCTCTCCAACCCTCTTACTTACTGCTCCGTAAGTTTGCACAAGGGTACTGGTTGTGTATTTAATATTTGAGTAATATTGTAAATACACGGTATTGTTTGATTAAGCATTCATCATTATTACATAATTTATTATGGGTTCCATGTAAAAATATGTAAATAACAAACATTATCATGCCACCAGGGCATAAATGTGTGCCTCACTGGTTTATGTATAAACAGAGTATAAACAAAGTTCACATGCATCTATTTGACTCCCTTTTTCTTTCAATTAGTTATATATTTTAGAGACAAAGAGATTTTAAATAAACCTGAGATGACTACCTACCCACTGAAGCACAGTGAGATGATCAATTAAAAAAAACACACAGTAAGACATTTGAGTTAAAAACAAGCACCATATAAAAGAGGGAGAAAACAGACAAATTCATAAATTCATAAGCAGTGAGCACAAGGTGAGAAGAATTATAAAAAAAAGTGCAGGAATGACTGGCTACATCGGAAAGATAAATAGATAAATATGTTCAATTGCTCAAGAGATAACTGTATTTTGTGTACTAAGTGAATTGGACAGTATTTTGAAGCAAATGAAATAGCCAATGCAAAGCAAATGTGAGTTTTACTGAATGTGATAAGTGTGAAAGCACACCATTTGCTTGTACATTTTACTGCTCCAACCAAACCAGCTGAAATGAGCATTGTTTGTATCATGAAAGCAATGTGGTATCTTTTAGAAACAAAACCATTGTTGATTGCAGAATTGTTAGATTTCTTTAGTGGCATCAAAAGGAAGGGTATTCCATTTCAGCATAAGAGGCCAAACGGAAGCAACTGTCTGAGCATTGTCGGTTTGGTAGTGGGCTTAGTCATGCACTGGCAGAACATTTAGTTTGTAGAATCTTACATGAAAGCATTCAAAAACAGTTCATAAATTAAGCACAACTTACATTTAAAGGAGCAGTTGAATAATGTGTATCAATGGAAACAGCAAACAGAGAGGCAATTGAGTTGTAGTCAGCAATGAAAGTGAGTGTGAACAAATTGCTACTTTTGAACAGAATTTCGCCTGGATGAGCAAATAGTGTTACAGTTATGGCAGAGGCTCATGTAAACCAGACCATTGCAAGTTTAAAGGTAAAACTTGCAGAAAATACAATAAGTAGGATGCATACTGTACAAAGAGCATGTCAGGCAGTCAGAAAATAAATCAAGTGCACAGCAAAAAGAAAAAGATAAAAAGTCAAGATGCAGTTTCAAGAAAAGCACAACTCTGCATTCCATTGATGAAAAAACTGAAATTGTTGAGATTGACACAAGATTTGAGCTTTATAACGTGAAAGCTAACAGTTCAACACTGACTTGGCAGTTACCGTCGTTCCTCAAAATGAGTTTGAACTAAGTTCAAAGATACTGAACTGAAGCCTGCAAATATCCAAATAAGTACTTATACTGAAGAAAAGATAACTTGGATTTCAAGCTCCTGGGTGTCAGTATCCTTCAGAATCTATCCTCGGTCCAACATACTGATGCAGCTACAATGAAAGCACAACAGTAGCTATATTTCTTTAGGAGCTTGAGGACATTTGTTATGTCACCAAAGAGACTCACAAGTTCCTATATTTGTACCATGGAGAACATTCTAAATGGCTGCATCACTTTCTGGTATGGATGGTGGGGTGTTGGGGGGGGGGGTGGGGGGTAGCTGGGTGTACTGCACAGGATCAAAATAAGCTGCTGAGAGTTGTGAACTTAGTCAGTTCCATCACAGGCACTAGCTTCCATAGCAGCCAGGACATTTTCAAAGAGCGATGCCTCAAAAAGGCTGCGTCCATCATCAAGGACCCCCATCACCCAAATCATGCCTTCTTCTCATTACTACCATCAGGAAAGAGGTACAGGAGTCTAAAAGTGCACATTCATTTAAGTACCCATTTTTCCTCTCTGCCATTGGATTCCTGAATGGACATCAAACTCATGAACACCAACTCATTGTTTTTTTTTCTATTTTGTTCTACTTATTTAATCTAGCAATTATATATATGTAGTAACTTACTGTAATTCATTTTTTCTCTATTATTACATATTGCATTGTACTGCTGCCTCAAAGACAGCAAATTCCACAATATATGTCAGTGATATTAAACTTGAATCTGATTCGTATAGAATGACATTTGTAACAGTGGGATACAACAACCACCAAGCCACATTAGGTTTGTATGTGATAAAAAAAAAGGATGACCAGCGTTGTCGGGATGTGATTGGCTGAGACAACTACAACTTGATTGGAGATTCATACACCACTTCCATGCCACATCTCCAGCAATAGAGTCAACTGAAAGCAAATGAAGAAAGGAACTGTGTGATACCATAGAGTGTTCAAGGACGGCATTGGAAAACTTAAGTGTAAAATACTGCTAAATACAAATGCCACACCCGTGTTTTACGAAGTCCCTCCAGTTCCTTTCACTCTCTGTGATAAAGTAGCCAGTGAGCTAGACTGCATGAAGACTGAAGGAATTCTTTCCAAGTTTGGGTGAAGCCCATGGGCAACACCAGTGGTCTTATTAGCCAAAAAGAATGGGTCTGGTGGGATCTGTGGTTATTTTAAGGTTATCATCGACCGAAAGTAACCTCAGTCCACGATAAAGGATATCTCGAGGGAAACACTTCAGCAAAGTGGACTTAGCTAATGCCACCTGCAGATGGAGGTCGAAGAAGAGTCTGAAGTGCTTCTCACCTAAAGGCTTATTTTTGGAGTAGCTTATGCGCCAACAGTCTGACAGAAAGCTATGGGTCAGGATTGCAAGGCTGTATCAGCATTCAGTGTTGCCTGGATTGCATCATTGTTACCCGTGTCACAATTCTGGTCCTTGTTAGGATTTGTCAATTACTCTAGCAGTTACCTACTAAACCTGGCTACTGTGCTCTACCCCTTGAACACATTAGTACAGATCAGGAAGCAATGGCAATAGACAAACCAGTGTGAGATGGCTTTCCAAAAGACAAAGGAAGTGGTGATGTCAGACACTGTACTCACACATTATAATCTATATCGTCCAGTGAAGCTTGCCTGTGATGCCTTCCCTTATGGGATATGTGCAGTCATGTCACTTGTGATGGAAGTGAATGCCCCATCACATTCCATTACCGCTGCAGAGAAAAATTACTCTCTGATTGACAGAGAGCCACGAGTCTGATTTGAGATGCAAAATGTTTTAACCAGTACTTGTATGGGAGAGATTTTACCCTCATTACTGATCATTAACCTCTTGTGCCTATTTTTAACCCACAGAAGTGTGTTCCACCCTCTGTATTCAAATTATAAGAGAACAACTTGTAAGTGCATGATTGAATTCAGTAAGACAACTAATCATGGAAATGGTAATGGATTGTCCTGTTTGCCCTTGGAAAAGGAATTATATGAAAACCTTACAGAAAAGGGCACTCCTCTTGATGTATTCTCCCTAAAGCATATTGAAGGTTTCCATATTATGGCAGAGATGATCAACAAGAGAAACCAGAAAAGACCCCACACTGTCTCAGGTCAACATAGCAACACAAGATGGCAAGAAAGTGTAGCAAAAAAACATTAATACCCCCAGGATGAACTTGCCCTTGTTGGACGTTGCTTTATGCAAGGATTAGGAGTTGTACCATCGAAGTTGAAAACTAAAGTTTTGGTACATGCTGGTCAAATAGGTGTGGTCAAAATGAATCATGGTATTAAAGCTCTGTTTATTCACTTGGGAAGATCAGCAGTTGAGCGGCTTGCCATGTACTGTTCAGGATGCCAACACATCCAGAAGAAAAGTGACCAGAGCAGTCAGAACCAGTCCTGCAATCCCAGAATCAATTGGAGGAGGCCGAAGAACCCGAGATTTTTTCACAGCCACAAGTCTCACCTGCAAAGCAAAGTGACCAGACAACATCCCACAAGAGTATGAAATCCTCCACAGCAATTAGATCTTCAGGTCTGAATGGAACAACTTAAAATTTGCTATGCTGTGGATGATGTTGTGTTTGTGCACAACAACATACCAATTAAATAAAAGCACACATGTGGAAGATGGCTTTAACTGGTGCATTCATGTTACAGTGACAACGAGAACAATGTGCAAGTGTAGACAAGAGCACATGCACAGTCATCAGATCAATACATACTGCTGGAGGGGATGGTCATTGCACTAAAAGAATGTGATCCATACATTACATTTCCTCCCCCTTTAGATTAATGCAACATAACACTGTATATGTACAAAACATCCAAATACTCTTTCATAAACCGACACTCTGCATGGTGCTCTGTTTCTTTCAGCCTCTGGACCTATGGAATGGCATCAGCTTTGGGAGGTGTCTTGTCAATGATTACATTCTCAGTTTCTGGTGTCACATTGCTGTCAGTGACATGATCACTGGGCGGTAAGTCCAATAACCGTAATGTGTCCATCTTGTTGGATGCAATTGACTCAGGTGTGTTCTTCGGTTGAGCGTCCAGTGCCGGGTCCAAATAATGTCTCCAAGTCTCATCTCTAGCATCTACTATGGACATCAGTGTTCCAGTTCTTGGAGCTATCCCACCAGGTGTCCATTTGTCCACTTAGTAGTCATGCGCTAGAGCTTCCTATTCAATCTCGAAGCTCCTTGCTACTTCACTTGGTCACTGGCTAAACAGCTTATTCTACATTTTCCTTTGGAGGTCTAGTTTCAGGAGGCCTATGCGAGATCTCAGATTCCTGCTCATGAACAGCATTGCAGGTGTTTGATTTGCTGTTGCATGAACAGAATTCTGATACACATAAAGGAAGTTGTCCATCATGTGCTGTAGAGAAATGCACTCCTTGTCCATTGCTTTAATGGACTTGAATGTTTGGATAAACCTTTCAGCTAATCCATTTGTTGCTGGGTGATGGGGAGCTGACTTGAGATGTCTGATGGCTATTTTTCTCCATGAATAGTCAGAATTCTTCTGACATGTATTGTGATCCATTGTCACTCACAATTTGTTCTGGTAAGTCATTAATGGCAAAGACAGTCCTCGGGGTAGAGACAGTCTTTGCTGATGTGGTTGACTTCATTGGTATAACCTCTGTATCCTTTGAATGAGCATCCACAACAAACAAAAACATGGAGTCCATGGTGAAGATGGCTACTCCCATGGGTGTAATGCTGCCTATGGGGTGCACTTTGAACTTCTTAGCATCCCAAAGAGCTTTAGACCAAGTCTTTGATCTGTTTATTTATTCCCTTTTCAAACAGCTTCTGATTAGTATTAAGTAGTTGTGACAGCCTTCATTTGGGTTTCAGTTGTCTGTTACTGCCACATTGAGAGCTCTGATTGAGTGCCACTCTGGTTGGATTTTTCTCAACTATTCACATCCAAACAGTGCTGGCCCTCCACTTCTCAATACATAAAGCTCAACTGCTGTGTTTGGCCTCCATACATCACATTTACCTTTAGTTTGCCTTTGGGAAACACTTTTTCACCTGAGTAGGTCTTTAGCATTACTGAGGTCTTCTCTAATGGCATCTTAGAAAACAGTCTGTCGTAGTTAGCCTCTGAAATTATAGACAAAGCTGACCTTTTATCCAGCTCCATTTCAGTTTTAATATCAACACATCTATTGTGATCCATATGATTTTGTCATTTGCTTCAGTAGTACTATGCAATTCTAGGCATGGAAGCTCACTGTTGTTGGTTTCACATTCGGTCACTTTATGCAATTGCTGATTTTAATGTGTGAAACTTTACTTTGTGTATTTTATTTTTTTCTTTTTGGTTGTGATTTTTGCCTGACTTTCACACACTCTCTACGTGACCTTGTCTGTGACACTCTCTACAGACCTTTTTCTTTGAACCAGCAGTCATTTGCATCATGGGAGGAATTGCCACACCAATAATGTTATTGGTTATTTTCACCATTCAGGGACATTTTGTATATTTCACATTGTAATCTCCTTTTCTGTAGTTCTGCTATATTCTTTACTGCAGTCTCTAACTATATTAGAATGGTCAATGCCCATTCTAAGGTTGGGTCTCTTTTAAACAGTAGCTTCTTTTCATTGCTTTGACTATGAATGCCACATTCAAACCTGTTCCTTAATGCATCAGTCCATCTCTGAAATCATTGTACTGGAAAAGATAGTGCAGTTCTGCAATGTATTCAGAAATCTATTGACTGGTTCCTTTTGTAAAATCTAAATATCTCAGCTATTACCAGCAGTTTATGATTCAAGTGCTTTTGTAAAATTGTAACAATTTCACTGAATGTCTTGCTTGCTGGCTTTTCAGGGGTTACTAAGTTGTGTAAAAGACTGTACGTTCCTGCACCCATTAAGCTAAGAAATGTAGGAACTTTCTATTGTTAGTGCCTGTGACGGCATTCCTGTGCTGTTTTGTCCCTTAACTGTCAGTGCAGTTTGTGATTTTTCCTGACATTCAGATTCATATTTGTCGTCAATTTGTTGTGACTGTGCAGAACTACATATCGATTAACTAAAAACACACATGTGGCAGATGACTTGAACTGGTGTATTCTCATTGGAGCGAGAGAGTGAGAGAGGGAGAGCGAGAACAATGCGCATGTGTAGACAACAGCACATACACAGACAACAGACCAATATGTAGTGCTAAGGGAGTACCATTGCTCTAAAACAAATAGAAATATACATTACAGATCTCTGTATAGTATTTGTTTTGTATAGCACAATGTGTATGTAGTTGAGATGTATTCTGTATTGAGCTTGAGTTTATAGCTAAGTGCAGAGGAGTATTGTGGTTTTGACTTTTCAATAATATTTGAGTAACATTTTAAATATATTGTTTGATTAAGCATTCTTTTTTGTTACATTGCTCATTACAGTTTATATGTAGAAGTACAAAATGGCACATGTCATCATACCTCACATCATAAATGTACACCTCGCTAAAAGTAAAAATGGTTTTCACTCATCCCTCATGCTCCTTTTTTTTCCCAATTAGTTTTATTTTTTGGAGTTACAAAAAAAAATCAGTACTTCCTTAGCTGGAACAGTGAGTGTTAACTGAGGGGCAAATGGTGTGCCATATTCCATCAGTAAGCATCAGGGCGCAAGTCTTCCTGTGCTGTCTTTACGACAGTTATTTAGTTTATAATATTTTCGCTTAGTAATTCATTCAATAGTATTTTCTAGTTAGAATTAGAAGTGTTTAAAGTATATTCATTGCATGTAAAATATATCGGCATGTGATGACGTCACATCCGGTTTCGCCGCGTCTTGTGGGAAAACACCGGTTTGAAATTAGCGCGAGGGTGGGGGCTTTCCACGAGGCTCACCTGAGCAGAAGCAGTTTTGCAGGCATGAGAAATCACAGTGAGAGCAACGCTGTAAGTTAATAGATAATCGATATATTGAACTAAGATGTTAATGCCGATCCTGTTAGAAGTAACGACGGTAGATAATGTTTATGCTTTCGTTAGTTAAAGAGTCGCGGATAGTTTGCATGGAAGTGTATTTAAAGTAGTCAATGGAGCAGGTAAACTCTCCCTGTATACTGCACCTTAGTGTAATGTAGTTATAGTCACCTTTGCAAGTATTTACACTTGAAATGTGATATTAAGGAAGGAACAAATACTGTATCAATCTTGTATTGTTTTATCAACAGTTTTCACCATATGTTAATGTGAAGAGTGAACAGTAAATGGTTAATCTTACTGCGATCTGGTTTGCATTGGCTGTGGTTTATCCGGACGTTAAATTCGGCGTTTCGTTACACCCGAAGGAGAACGTTACACTTCCCTTACAATGACATGCTTCCTAGTCAAAACATGCCTGTCCTGTTGCAATTAGAGCAGCAATAGCAACCACTGAGTTCACCCAGCATTTATATAATTTGAAGTGATATTTTACTGCAAAAGAACTTATGGGTTGTTGGATATTTCTGTCATCTTCATAGTTTATTTCCTTTCTTGCATAAAGCTGGCGAGCTGCCTGTGTTGCAAATTGCCATGGTATGTTAATTGCACATGACCATAACCATGTGCATTTTCTGTAGCTCTCTAATTTTGCCTCTTTTTGATTTTAAACTAATGAAATATCAATTATTTCAAGAGACAAAGCTTCATAAGACAAAAATGCATGACAATCTTAAGTTTTGACATCTTTAATTTATATCTGATGCACTTGTGCATTTAGATGTATCATTTCATTCCATGGTGTGTTTCTGAGCATTTTCAATTAAGCTTGCTTATGAATATTTTCTGTGACTGTTGGGGAAAAAATCCTCACACAAAATTCTTTTGCTTTTGTTTATTTTTTATCTGTATCCTGTAATTTAATTTTTGAATGATATTCATAAATGATTAAGACACCAAAGTTCACTCTTAGTCTAGAATTTAGTCTCATTTTGGTTACCAAGATATTCTTAATTATTCATAGTTCATCTCATTAATGTCAAAAAAAAGTATCATACAATTTAATAGTTTCCTAACAAGAATGTTATTTTCCTATTTTTCGATTGATGTGTGAGGAAGATTAATGCAATTTTCAAAATAATTATTCCAAACTGTGCAGTGACTTAGTTTCAGAATTACTTTCAGACAGATTAGTAAGAGAAGAACAACAGTATCAAAGCTTTAATTGGCTTCAAATTAGCAGAGCGTAACATTAATATTTAATTCTTGGGGATGCAATGTTACTTAGTAAAACCCTTCTTCTGCAATATACATAGCTTCGTAAAACAGATGATAAATATAGGCCATTTGTGGGAATCTTTACATTTGATTGACAGTGATTCACAGTCACACAGCATCTAACTTCCTCTCCTTTTACTGCCCATTTCGTTATCCAGTGGATTTGGGTTGGAGTTTGATTTTGAGTTGAACCCACCAAGGCAAAGCTCCACAATATTTATTCTTTGTTTTCAACACAGACATCTAATCCCCTGCAAATTCAGTACATAAATAAGCTTCAACATTGAACTACATTTTTACCTTGGTAGGAATGGATAATAACAGTTGTTTATAAAATACAAGAAGAATAAGACACAGGAGCAGTGGGAGGCCATTTAACCTTCAAACGTACAGCATTGCTGATCAGGATAAAACTCAATATCAATCTATTTTTCTGCAGTTTCACCATTTTCCTGATGTTTCCATTGTCTAGTAATCCATTGATTTCTCTTTTAAATGATCCCTATTAATAAACTTTCATTGTCTTCAATGGAATTGAATTCCTGAACTTCATCATCTTTGTGAAAAAAATTTCTTCAAGTTCAGGTGGATGTTTTGGGCATCATCAGGACTGGGAAGGAAAAGGGAGAAACCAGAATAAGAAGGTGGATGGAGGGGAAGGAATACAAGCTAGAAGTGATAGGTGAAGACAGGTTGGAAGAGGGGGCAATGAAGTAAGAACTTAGGAGGTGATAGGTGGAAAAAGTATTACCTTGTGGCGGCTCATTTCCTAGCGTATGCGAACCGACTCACAATTAGATAGCCTACGGGGGTTTGCGAGCACAGAGCTTTGGAGCCTCTTCGCCATGGGGGGCCGGTTGACAGAGGCTTAAAAGTGAGGCTGAAGTTTTCGAATAAAGTTTTTCCTTCGACTGCAGTTACCGACTCCGTGTCGTAATTTTAGCGCTGTTTGTAGCACACCGCTACAATTGGTGACCCCGACGGTCCAAACGATTTTTGGACCAGAAATGACCGACGCCGCCTCTGTTCATGCGGTTTCGTTGAAACTGCCGGGTTTCTGGACACAGCGCCCGGACCTATGGTTCCAGCAAGCCGAAGCCCAATTCCAGGGCCGTTTACGGTGCTCCGGAACAACGGGTCCACGTTCGTGCTGGACGTTGGGGGGAAGGAGGAGGTTTTCACGGTGGACCGCCTCAAGCCGGCCCCTGTGGACCTGGCGCAACCGGCCGAGTTTCCGGCGCCTCGGCGCAGAGGCCGACCTCCCAAGCAGGTTCTGGCCCAGGCTGTGGACATTGGGGGGTGTATCGCCGGTTCTGGGGGGGGGTTATGTGGCGGCTCATTTCCTAGCGTATGCGAACCGACTCACAATTAGATAGCCTACGGGGGTTTGCGAGCACAGAGCTTTGGAGCCTCTTCGCCATGGGGGGCCGGTTGACAGAGGCTTAAAAGTGAGGCTGAAGTTTTCGAATAAAGTTTTTCCTTCGACTGCAGTTACCGACTCCGTGTCGTAATTTTAGCGCTGTTTGTAGCACACCGCTACAACCTATCACTTTCTAGCTTGTACTCCTCCCCCTTCTCTACCTTCATATTCAGACTTCTTTCTCCTCCCATTCCTTTCTTGAAGAAGGATATCAGCCTGAAATGTTGACTGTTTATTCATTCTCATAGATGCTGTCTGACCTGCTGAGTTCCTTCAACATTTTGTGCTTCTTGTTTTAGATTCCCAGCATCTATATAATCTTTTGTATTGTCTTCAAGTTCAACTTCAAGTTCAAATGTAATTGTCATTCAACCATACACATATATACAGCTAAGGCTACATCCACACTAGACCAGATAATTTTGAAAACACTGGTTTCGCGTAAAAACAATAGGCATCCACACTATGCATTTTTGAAAGTATCTCTATCTACACTGAAACGGAGATTTTGGCCAATCTCTTCCTCCTGTGCATGCGCAGGACACATCTACCGAAAACAAGCGACATGTGTGGTGCCGAATCTCGCCGTAAAAGTGCGCATTTGTGTAGCTACAGACTAAAAAAACTTAAAACAACAGACAGCTGTTGGCTTTCATGCAGGACAACATAAAACTAAAAAAAAACAAATACTGGAGCGTACAGCGGCAACCGACAGGGAGTTCACGGACAGATTGATCCGGCCAACGACGAACATTGAAAAACTGACTAACTCTGTTGCATTAACAAAGCACCTTGTTAAATGTGTAAAACATGTCTGCATCAGTATTATCTTGTATTTCCATACAATGCTACATTAGGCTGTTACACATCTATTGTCAGAGAAGTACTTGCATAAATAGGTAAACCACCTTCATACGAGCAAGGACAGAAAAATGGGCAATGTGAGTACAGTATACATTTATTCAGTAAGTTATGGGTCAGCCAGTATTTGGTGAGTACTTTTCTAACTCTTCTGGCTTCAGTCTCGTTGTTGTTTGTTCTGAAATTGTTAGGTTGCATTCAAGAAAACAATGAAATAGTGCGTTGTTGTCTGTTAGAATTTTCAGAAGTCTCCGGTTACCCCGTCCACACTGATCTGCCCGAGCAGCATTTTCAAAAATACCCACCCTGGAAAGTGTTTCTGAAAAGCTCTAGTATTGGGGGACGAAAACGTCATTTTAGTGTGGACGGAGGGTAAAAACGAAGAGAAAATGCTTTGGTTACGGATTTATCCGGCGTAGTGTGGATGTAGCCTAAATGAAACACTGTTCCTCCAAGGCCAAGATGCAAGACACAATACACACAATCTCACACAGCACACAGAACATAGCAGATATAGTTGCAATAACACATATAATCACAAAAAAATAGTACTAGCACTTTGCCGGAAGATTGATGGTTCATTGGGTAGTGTCCTGGAGCCACATTTTTGCAAGAACAATCACACAGCAATACATCATCTCCCACTAGTTCAGCTGCAGATGAAGGCAAATTAGTTTATCTTGCACTTTGTCTACCGCAAGTGAGGCAATCCAACTTGTCTTCCAGGGAGAAAACACTGGAGTGCAGCATCGATAGGGGGACTAGCCCCTGGCAGATAGTTGCTGATCTCTAGTGTTCATCGTAGTCCTAAATGGCTTATTACATATTTTGAGACCCTTAATTCTCATCTGTTCTGACAAGGGAAGCATCTACCCTGTTGAATGCTATATGACTTTTCAAAGTCTTGGTGAGATCTCTTCTCATTATTCTAAACTCTAGAGAATGCAGGACTAGTCTACTTAATACAGTAGACTACTTAATCGTGGGGTAAATTCAGAACCTTGTCTTGTGAATTTTTATTAGACTCCAACGTTACAAGTATTTCCTTCTTAAGGTTGAGGGAGCAAAAGTATGATCACTTCATTGTCAATATATTTAGCAGTAAATATCATCATGTACACAGTTAGTATTGAAATAAAGCATTTGTCATTTTTATTGATTCCTTCATTAGTATAGATACCTCGTTCATGTTGAACATCAAAATTACCCAATTTCTCACCATTTAAAAAATATGTTGCCTCTCTATTTTGTGCACTAAAGTGGATAAATTCACATTTATTTTACATTACACTGCATCTGTTATGATCTTGCCCAATCATTCAACTTATCCAGATCTCATGGTAAACATTTTTACATCCTTCTTCTTACTTACAATATTATTTCATTTTAAATCACCAACATATTTGGAAATGTGACATTTGTCTTATACAAATTGTTGATTTAAGATTCATAATTTTAGTGAAGTTCAAAGACTAATTCCTGGAGTACTCTATTTATCATCTGAGGCCAATCTGAGAGAGATCCATCCATTCATACACTTTGATTTGAGCCTGATATTCCATGTCAGTATAGAGTCTTATTTCCAAATATTCTAACCACGTTGTCCAATTTCTGAATAGGGCCTGATGAAAGTCTAAATACACCATCTCTATTGGTTTCCCTTACCTATTTTGATCATTACATCCTCAGACAAACTCCAGTAGATTATTCCAACAAGTATTCCCTTCTCTAACCTCTTTAGAACCTTTTTTAAAATTATTGGCAGTTAATTCTTCTTCGCTTTCTTCATTCTCACTAGATCTTCAGGTGTTTGATTTTTCATAGATTATTTGTGCCTTTTTATACACCTATGTCTTCTTCCATAGAGACAGACAAAAAGTTGATTATCCCTTTGCCATGTCCTTATTCCTCACTAATGATACCGATTGCCTCAGTAATGCAGTGCATCAAGGAACAAAAGACCTATTTCATCCAAAGTCAGTAACCCAGCAATTTCATCAGTTCCACTGTGCTGATTATGTTATGATAAGTTCTTTACTGTTCCTGTTTGCAAGGACAAATACCTTCATTGTGGAGAAGGAACACCTTATATTCTGTCTTTGTACCCTCCAAGCTGATGGCATGAACATGAATTTCTCCTTCTGGTAACCAAACACCCACTCCTCTATTCCCCTCCTCTGACCGTTTACTCACCTACCTATTATTTCCCACGGGTCACCTCCTCCTTCCCTTTCTCATATGGTCCGCTCTCCGGTCCAGAACTTCCCCACCCACCTGGCTTCACCTGTCACCTACCAGATAGCCTCGTTGCCCTCCCCCTCCATCTTTTTAATCTGGAATTTTCCCCCTTCCTTCCTGGTCCTGAAGAAAGGTTTTGGCCTGAAATGTCGACTGCTTATTCATTTCCATAGATGCTGCATGACTTGCTGTGTAGCAGAGGTACAGCTTCTGTAACATGAAGGTGGACAGTTTGCAATTTATTTATAGATATAACAATCAACACAATTGTTTTCACAGCTATGACTTCAATTACATATTCTAAACACAACAGTGCTCACATTAAACAGAATGGGTGCCTGAAATAGAAGCAAAATAGAACTTTGACCAGTGGATAGTCCGGACATTGGAAATTTGGAGAGGAGGGGGCTTCAATCAGGTCCACCGCCCGAGGAAAATAAAGACAACAGCAGCTTGCAGCAACATAATAATGGTTTGACCAGTGACTAATTGGCATTTGGGATTAATTAGTAAGAGCAAATTAATAGAAGGCAGGGGCGAGATCAGCAGCTATTGTCTTAGTAGATATAGTCAGAGTGGTGATCTTAAGGCTTTACCTCTTCAAGTGGAAGTATGCAGTTGGTGATAGATACATGATCATAAAGAGAATGGAAAGGTATGCATAGTGTACCAGTAAGTGGGGAGGAATTTTATCATTAAGAACTTTAAGCTATGCCCAGTATCATGGGCTGAATAGCCTATCCAATGCTATAGTGAACAATGCTCTATGTTATGTGCATTGTAGCTGGTAGTCGATAGGATGGACATTTGTCTGCCACCTGGATCTTAATACAACATTGCACCAAACTAAAAGAAAAGTTTACTAAACAACTGGGGGCAACAGCATCAATTTGTATCAATGTTGCATGAGATCCAGCAAAATTTCATTCCATTGACTGGGACACAGTTGGATCCAACCAAAAAACTGAAAGGGCCAAATTTCCTCTGCCTGCCTCATGGGTTCGTGTTTCTGAGTACAGCATCTTCTTCAGTTGCTGTAGCATATCCAACCCTTTCAATGGCTCAACCACCAGCTCTCACTCATCACCTTCATTTATCCTCCAACACCATTCCAGGCCTAAATACAACTAAATACTTTATTAACAACACTTTTTCTGTGGTAAAATGACCACAAACAATGAAGAGATGAGTTAAAGTGAGGCTGACTTAGGAGTTGAGCCATGCAGGTACAGTGCAAAGTCAGAGTGTGGCATGTTCCAGAGGAAGCAAGGTTGAGGCATGTTTGAGACGGAGACGGATTCGAAGATGGAGCTAAGAAATTGGAGAAGAGTTGGTGCAGAGGCATTTTGGAGTCCATCCTCCAAACCTGGGAGTAAGGCTGGATCAATGTAAGTGCCAAGCTGATTTGTAAAGGTTGAGAACAGCCACTGGCTGGGCAGCAGTGGAGTACAATCCCAGAGTGCATCGCTGTGGTAGGACTCGGGTCCTATTGCGGGGGACAACCCGGTGCTTGGATAGTTTAAACGGCAGTCCAGGTAGACTGAAAAGTCAGTGTGTCAGGATTTGAGGCGAAGCTTAGGCCAATCCCAGTCACTCTTCCACAACATTTACTCCTCTCTCCACAGCACTGATGTGGTGGAACAGCTCCGCCTGCTTTGAACATTGTGACTGTGAACTTCACAACGATTTTCCCCGCCGTGCGATGAACTGAGACTGAGGGATGGGCCTACTCTGGCTGCTCTGGGCTGCAAGGCTTTGGACTCAATTTGGTTCTGAATACTGTTGCTTGCTTTTACCGTTTGCATGATTTGTGTTTTTTTCCTCTTTCATCTGCGAACTGGGCGATTTTTAAAAATTGGGTCCTTTTGGGTTTCTTGCTTTGTGGCTGGCTGTAAGCAGAAAAATCTTAAGGTTATATAATTGACATTCTTTGATGATATATGCACTTTGAAACTTTGAAAAGAGGTAGAAGCTGGTTCTACACAAACTTCCTGCCTATGTATCTCAACAGCAACTCAAATTTCCACAGTATTTCTTAAATTGTTGTTCTGACCTTTAGCAATCAGTTATTAAGAGGAAAACCTCTGGTCTTTGATTGTACGTTCACAAAAAACACTGACATGCTTAATATATTCCAAAAATTGATACTGGGGAACTAATTTACAGTACATAGTATGGAATACAGATTCTTCTTCCTAGCAAATATATTTAAGTGTTGAGAATTGAGGTAGTGATTACTTTTTTGACAAAGTATCCTGTCATCCAGGCAATTGTATGACATGAGACTTGAGATGGAAACAACCGATGTATAATTATGCTTTACTTGAATACATAATGCTGGCAACTTGAGTAAAAAATTTACAAGAAGATCTCACACATATGTAATGATACTGAGATTCAAAGTAGTGAATGCAATGATGGAAAGTTGAATTTTTAAAAATTGCTTAAAATTTGGTTTCTGTTGCTGTACTGTTATTTTTTTTGATTTCTTAAATTTTCCTTCAATCTGCTATAATATGGCTGTTAGAAAATGAAAGCTAACTAATGAAGAAATGTTACTTAATTTCTCACTGATGGAACCTTCTTTTTAGTGATTACAGTTGAGTGGAATTTTCCAACCAGTGTGTCTTCTAAGCATGATGAATCAGATGTCAAATAAATGAGACAGTATAGAAAAAAAGCTATAAAGTCTTATAATTGTTTATCACTTTAGCACCAAATGGATGTTTAAATGCAGCAGATGTTAATTGTCGTTATTCCTTGTATTCTCATTATCATGTAATTATGTCCGTTTGTATGAGGAGACCATCATTTAGTTCATACTTAACAATTAACAAGCCAGTTGGTAAACAATAATCGTTCTAGATTTATATTTATACTTTGCAAAATGCATTATCAACCTGCACTAAATCAGTGAAGGTTGCATTTGTAGTTGTTCTTAGGATATGAGTGATGCAGCCAGAGGCATCTTTCATGCATTCAACTGTCATATTGGAGTGTTGTTGGGCCAGCTATTCCACTCTGAGCATATCACAAAAGGTTAGGTCATTGCTTCAACCATTTTTAAATATTAAAGATTAGCTTTATTTGTCATGTGTACATTGAAACACACAATGAAATGCATCAAATTAAGTCAGCGAGAATTAAGCTGGGCAGCCCGCAAATGTTGCCATGCCTCCGTTGGCCCCAACATATGCCCAAAACTCACTAAGCTTCCCTGTATGTCTTTGGAATGTGGAAGAAAACCAGAGCACCTGGAGGTAACCCACACCATCATAAAGAGAATGTACAAACTCCTTTCAGACAGTGGCAAGAATCAAATCCCGGTCTCACAGCTGGCATTGTAAAGCAATTGTGCTAACCATTATGCTAATGTGCCATCCCGTGTTTCATAATTACCGGAGCCATAGGAGTTTGGATGGGACTTTGCTGTGTCAGCATCCTCTTGATCATTCTTGTGACTATTGATACTTCACCATGATTGTGCAGTAACCTAAAGACAAGATGTGCTATTGATTGAGAAGATTTGATATTTATTTATTAATAGGAGCATCTGCTAAACTGACATTTCTATTTTGGTCTCAAACAAAGTAAAATCTGCAGATGCTGGAATTCCAACCAACACACACAAAATGCTGGAGGAACCCAGTAGACCAGGTAATATCAATAGAAAAGAGTGAACAGTTGATGTTTCCGGCTGTGACCATGCATCAGGAATGGTGAAAGAAGATGAGAAATCAGATTGAGAAGGTGAGGAAGTGGAGGAGCAAATACAGGGTAGTAGGTGATCGGTGAAACCCAGAGAGGTGGAAGGGTGAAGTAAAGAGCTGGGAAGTTGATTGATGAAAGAGACAACGAACTGGAGAAGGGGAGTCTGACAAGAGAGGTCGGAAGGCCATTGAAGGAAAGGGAAGAGGGAGGAGCACCAGAGGGAAGTGATGGACAGGTAGGAGAAAAGGTGAGAGAGGGAAATGGAAACGAGGAATGGTGTAGGAGAGGGGAGGGCCATTATCAAAGTTTGGGAAATTGATTATCATGCCATCAGGTGGTGGGTACCCAGGTGGAATATAAGGTGTTGCTCCTCTGACCTGAATGTGGTTTCATCACCACAGTAGAGAAAGACATGGATTGACATGTCAGAATGGGAGTGGGAAGTGGAATTAAAATGGGTGGCCAATGGAGATCCTGCTTTTTCTGGCCAACAGGGCATAGATGCTCGGCGAAGCAGTTTCCCAACCTATGTCGGGCCTTACTGATATACGGGAGGCCACACAGGGAACACCAGATAGAGCAGATGATCCCAATAAACTCACGGGCCAAGTGTTCCCTCACCTGGAAAGACTGTTAGGGGCCCTGAATGGTAGTGAGGGAGGAGATGTAGGGGCAGGTCTGCCATTTTTTCCAATTGCAAGAATGTGCCAAGAAGGAGATCAGTGGGGAGGGATGAATAGACACGGGAGTTGAGTAGGGAGAGATCCTCATGGAAAGTGGGAAGTGAAAGAGGAGGGAAGATGCGCTTGGTGGTGGGATCCCATTGGAGATGATGAAAGTTACGGAGAATTATGTTCTGGATGATGAGGCTGGTGGTCTAGTAGGTGAAGATAAGAGGAACCCTATCCCTGGTGGGGTGATGCAGGTGGATGCTTCCTTGTTGTCATGGATTATTGATTACCTGACTGGCAGACCACAGAACGTGCGCTTGCAACACTGTGTGTCAGACAGAGTGGTCAGCAGCACTGGGGCTCCACAGGGGACTGTCCTGTCTCCCTTTCTCTTCACCATCTACACCTCGGACTTCAACTACAACACAGAGTCTTGCCATCTTCAGAAGTTTTCTGATGACTCTGCCATAGTTGGATGCATTAGCAGGGGAGATGAGGCTGAGTACAGGGCTACAGTGGTAAACTTTATCACATGGTGTGAGCAGAATCATCTGCAGCTTAATGTGAAAAAGACTAAGGAGCTGGTGGTGGACCTGAGGAGGGCTAAGGCACCAGTGACCCCTGTTTCTAACCAAGGGGTCAGTGTGGACATGGTGGAGGATTACAAATAGTGGGGATACGAATTGACAATAAACTGGACTGGACAAAGAACACTGAGGCTGTCTACAAGAAGGGTCAGAGTCATCTCTATTTCCTGAGGAGACTGAGGTCCTTTAACATCTGTCAGACGATGCTGAGGATGTTCTATGAGTCTGTGGTGGCCAGTGCTATCATGTTTGCTGTTGTGTGCTGGGGCAGCAGGCTGAGGGTAGCAGACACCAACAGAATCAACAAACTCATTTGTAAGGCCAGTGATGTTGTGGGGGTGGAACTGGACTCTCTGACGGTGGTGTTGGAAAAGAGGATGCTGTCCAAGTTGCATGCCATCTTGGACAATGTCTCCCATCCACTCCATAATGTACTGGTTAGGCACAGG
Source organism: Hypanus sabinus (assembly GCF_030144855.1). Classification (NCBI taxonomy): domain Eukaryota; kingdom Metazoa; phylum Chordata; class Chondrichthyes; order Myliobatiformes; family Dasyatidae; genus Hypanus; species Hypanus sabinus. The sequence continues at coordinate 116,933,828 of NC_082710.1, read as the reverse complement.
AGTACATTCAGCCAGAGACTCATTCCACCGAGATGCAACACAAAGCGTCATAGGAAGTCATTCCTGCCTGTCGCCATCAAACTTCACAACTCATCCCTCGGAGTGTCAGACACCCTGAGCCAATAGGCTGGTCCTGGACTTATTTCCACTTGTCATAATTTACTTATTATTATTATTATTATTTGATTATTAATGGTTTTATATTGCTATATGTCTACACTATTCTTGTTAGTGTGACTGTAATGAAACCCAGTTTCCCTCAGGATCAATAAAGTATGTCTGTCTGTCTGTCTGTCTGTGAAGGAAGTGCAGATGTTGGAGGAAGTGAAGCCTTTTTCGCTGAAGATGAGGACATCTCCCTACTTCTGGAATGAAAAGCCTCATCCTGAGAGCAGATGTGGCGAGATGAAAGATTTGAGAAGACGTGATGGCATTTTTACAAGTAACGGAGTGGAAAGAGGTATAGTCCAGGTAGATCAGAGAATCAGTAGGTTAATAAAAGGTATTAGTAGATAAGCTGTCTACAGAGATAGATACAGAGATATTGAGAAAGGGAAGAGAGAGAGGTGTACGGAATGGATGAGGTAAGTTTGATGGTAGGGTGGAAGTTGGAGGCAAAGTTGACAAAATCAACAAGCTCAGTATGGGTGCTGGAAGCAGCACCAATGCATTGGAAAAGTTGGGGTGTGTTACTAGTGTAGGATTGGAACATAGACTTTTCCACGTAGCTGACAAAAAGGAAAGCATAGCAGGATCCATGCCTGTGCCCATATCTACACCTTCTGTTTGGAGGAGCCAAAGGAGAAATTATAAAGGGACCTGTTCTACCAGTTGGAGGAGAGTGGTGTTGGAGGGGAGCTAGTTGGGTCTGATGTCCAGGAAGAACTAGACAACTTTGAGGCCTTCCTGATTGAGGTCTATAAAACTGGATATCCACAGTGAAAATAATATCAGGATCAAGAGCATGTGGTGTCACAGAGGGGGGTAAGAAGGGACTGAACCAGGAACGATAAACCTGAGTTGAGGTATGCCGAAATAAACTTAGTGGGGCAGGAACAAGCAGAAACAATGGATCTATCTGAACTGGCAGGTTTGTGGATCCTGGGTATAGGAGGTAGGAAAGGGAGGTGTGGGGTATGAGAGCTATGACTGGATGGGGAATCCCCAGAGTTGATAAAGTCAGTGATGGTGTGAGAAACAATGGCCTGGTCTTCCTTAGTGAGGTCCTGTTCAAGGGGTAAGTTAGAGGAAGTATCTGAGAGCTGTCTCCTGGCCTCAGCAAGGTAGAGGGAAGACAACTAGACTACTGCAGAACTCCCTCTCCCCTTATCTGTAGGTTTGATGGTGTGAGGTTAGGTTGAGTGCAGGTAGAGTGGAGACCAGTGTGTTCAGAAGGAGCAAGGTTAGAATTGGAGAGGGGAGAGGTGAATTCAAGATGGCTGATGTCTCGTCAGCATTTAGCAATGAAAAGATCCAGAACAGGCAGAAGACCAGATGAGGGTGTCCAGGAAGAGGAGGAAGTTTGAAGATGGGTGAAAGGGTCATTGGTGAAGGCTGGAGAGTCCTTACCAAAGAAGTAGGCATGGAGACAGAGACGGCAAAAGAAGAGTTCAGCTTCATGGCAGACGGGGAACTCATAGAGATGTGGGCACAGGGAGACAAAGGCGAGGCCCTTACTAAGGACAGAATGTTCTGCCTCAGAGAGAGGAACGTCAGAGGGGACGGTGAAGATGGTAAAGGGTCATGGCTCGAGACGTCATCTGTTTACTCTTTTCCATAGATGTTGCCTGGCCTGCTGAATTCTATTTTGGTGATGCTGAATTGATTGTATATGGAATGTTCGCCTTGTTTCTGTCCTTTCCTAACTACCTTCGTGACACCACACACTCTTTATCTTTTTAATGATTTCAGGCTCCCTGACCCCAGTCATCTTATTTTCACTATGAATGTCCAGTCCCTATACGCCTCATTCAGGAAGGCCTCAAAGCTCTCTGAGTTTTTTTGGACACCAGACCCAAACAGTTCCCTCCACCACCACTTCCCTCTGTCTGGTGGAACTGGTCAACAGTTTTTTTTTATTTGTTTGTAGGTTTTGCCTTACTTTGAAAGATAAGTCACAGTATTTCATAAGTAAGTTATCATGGTTGCACCTCTGACTAGTGTGTACCTCTATGACTAGTGAAAGTTATGGATGCTTTATTTCAAATAATTCTAACTTGATGTTTGCAACTGATGAAAAGTTTATGGGGATCAAAGGAGAAGAAGCACTCTCTGCCCTATTGTTATAAACACAGAGCTGCAAGTAAATCTCTGGTCAGTGGTAACAAGTTGAATATTGGTGCTTGGTGACCCAGTAGTGATTGTAAGTTTCATAAGTGTTAGTTTCCTTGTTGACCATTCTTATTGACAATTGCTAACACCCAAGCTTGGATCTTAGCCAGGCTCTGGTGTGGTCTGTTTTACAAGTTGGCATGTTGTTATTAAATATTTTTAGTATTCTCTGATTTTTTCCAGATTTCTAGCACCTGCAGTTTGCTTTAATAACCTGATATCAAAACAAAGAAGTACTGGAAATGTTTAATAACATAATTAGCATCTGCAGAGAGAGAAACAAATCTAACACTTCACTTGATGATCTCATCAGATGAAACACATAGATACTGCCTGACTTGTTAACTAATTCCAGAATGATCTGTTTCAATTTGGTTATCACAGGAATAAGGAATTCTTCACAATGGAAAAAGTGATTTCACCAACAGAACCAAAAGCAATTTCATCGGAACTCTACTTGTATATTAGAAGTGCAGAAGGTGCTGGGACTGCTCATATATTGCTATTGATATTTCATGTTGCTGTGGTCAAATATCAGTGACTTCAAATATTAACTGAGGTTACAAATGTCATCTTCTGAGAACTTAATATATTCCAAAATACTCTTTTGCAGCAAAATTCCAGCATCCATAGTACTTTGCAATTGGTCAATTGAATAAATCAGAAAGTAAGGAGGTGGTTATCCCTACTGCCATACCTTTAGACAACAAACACATCTGTTTCTGTTTTCTTGTGTGATGCTTTACTGAAAACTAAGGTGATATTCATCACTGAATATATGCCATTTAAAACTATTCTGATTCTATCTTGTTATAATACATTTCAGCCATGGTTATCCACAAATTCACAATGCTTCAAAATCCCAAAGCTATCTAGCCTTATCGATGTATATATTTTAAAAAAAATCAATGATTTCCATTAAGGAAGAAATTCAGCCCATATCGCAAATCAGTATGGTTCGCTGGGTGAGTTAACTCTGAAATATCAAGAGCTCATCATCATATAACGATGAGTTTGAAGGATTTGTATAACTTAATGCAATATAAAAATTTTCAGCTGAAAATTAAGACTGATATTTCATGTTAATAATTCTATTAAAATATTAATTATAGAACAGCTTCAGGAATGCAAGCAGCGCATGCTAATACATTAATGATGCCAATAAAACTGAAATGAGTCTTTGGGCTCTAACTATTCCAGAGACAATCCAAATATATCCTAATATTGAAAATGCTGTGGAACAATTAGAACAGGTATAGTTATATTTATAGTTATAGTTATACAAGTATAGGTATATTCAGGTATAGTTCCCCAAAGCCCTCTTTGGAATGTCATGCTAATCTACTGAAGCCTATTGCAACTGGTGCATCCAAGCCAAAATTTTGAGGATGTTGTTAATGTGCAATATATTGTACCTGTTGTTGCTACTTCTTAAGCTCTCTACTGGTCGGTGTCAACCATGGATGTAGTGTTCTAAATGTCTATGAACACGCAAGCCAATATGCAACTCAGGACAGTACAATATGGAGAGCAAGTTGGTGCCCATGCAGCAGGCAACCCCTCTCCATGCAGCTGATGAATCCAAAGGAATAACAGAGATTGATGTAGTTTGGTAAGAGTTGCTAGTTAGAATTGAACTCGATGTAGGACTGCCTTAAGTATGCCAGCCTTAGAGTTTTCCTTAGAGTTTACTTCTGAAGCCTTCCTCTTGATTAAGTATAGTTGCAAACCTATGGAGCTTTGAGATCAGAGTATTCATTCTCCTAGACGAGTTGCCAACCATGGGTGATGAGCCTCATTTACCCAAACCCATTGGTTTTAAAGTGCCAGTAACCCACATTTGCCCCTTCTCCTGTCAGTAGAAGGGTTTCCATTGGGCTTAATAGCTAAGCCATATGTGAAGGCCAGGAGCTGGGCTTGGTTGTCAGAGGCTATTTGAGGCACACACTTTTAGAAGCATTTAATAGGTAGTGGGAGCTAACTCCCTGGCTATGGTAATCTTAAGGAATCATTTATTAGTTCCTATGAGCAATAATTTATTTCTACCTTTATTTTCAC